>NC_052072.1:39132149-39452774 GCF_015852505.1 Tachyglossus aculeatus
TTTATTTTACTTGTACGTGTCTATTCTATTTATTTTATTTTGTTAGTATGTTTGGTTTTGTTCTCCGTCTCCCCCTTTTAGACTGTGAGCCCACTGTTGGGTAGGGACTGTCTCTATATGTTGCCAACTTGTACTTCCCAAGCGCTTAGTACAGTGCTCTGCACACAGGAAGCGCTCAATAAACACGATTGATTGATTGATTGATGGATTGAAGCACTGTTCTAAGCGCCGGGGTAGATACAAGGTAATCAGGTTGTCCCACATGGGGCTCACAGTCTTCATCCCCATTTTCCAGATGAGGGAACTGAGGCACGGAGAAGTTAAGCGACTTGCCCAAAGTCACACAGCTGCCAAGTGGCGGAGGCGGGATTAGAATTTGTTAATAATAATGATGATAATGGTATTTGTTAAGCGCTTACTATGTGCCAAACACTCTTCCAAGCGCCGAGGTAGATCCAAGGTCAGCAGGTTGTCCCAGGTGAGGCTCACAATGTTAATCCCCGTTTTCCAGATGAGGTCACTGAGGCCCAGAGAAGTGAAGTGGCTTGCCCAAAGTCACACAGCTGACAAGTGGCGGAGTGGGATTAGAACCCACGACCTCTGATTCCCAAGCCCGGGCTCTTGCCACTAAGCCACATTGAGCTTACTATGTGCCAAGCACTGTTCTAAGCGCTGAAACCCAGCCTGCGTAGGCTCCTGCGGGGTAATGATGAGGATGGCATTCGTTAAGCGCCTACTATGTGCAAAGCACTGTTGGAGCGCTGGGGTAGATACAAGGGAATCAGGCTGCCCCATGTGAGGCTCAACTTCTTCATCCCCATTCTACAGATGAGATCACTGAGGCCCAGAGACTCAATCAATCAATCAATCGTATTTATTGAGCGCTGGTTTTGTTCTCTGTCTCCCCCTTTTAGACTGTGAGCCCACTGTTGCGTAGGGACTGTCTCTATATGTTGCCAATTTGTACTTCCCAAGCGCTTAGTACAGTGCTCTGCACATAGTAAGCGCTCAATAAATACGATTGATGATGATGATGATGCAGAGCACTGGACTAAGCGCTTGGGAAGTACAAGTTGGCAACAGAGAAGTGAAGTGACTTGCCCAAAGTCCCACAGCTGACCCCCCCAGCACTTACGTATATTTGTATATATCTGTAATTCTATTTATTGATATCGATGCCCGTTTACTTGTTTTGATATGTATACATCTATAATTCCATTTATTTATAGCGATGCCTGTTTACTTGCTTTGATGTCCGTTTCCCCCCCCTCCCCCCTCCTAGACTGTAAACCGGGTGTGGGCAGGGATTTTTTGTCTCTTTATTGTTATATTGTACTCTCCCAAGCGCTTAGTACTTTGTTCTGCACACAGTAAGCACTCAATAAATGCGACTGAATGAATATGCATCTATCTATAATTCCATTTATTAGCGCTTAGTACAGTGCTCTGCACACAGTAAGCGCTCGATAAATGCGATTGAATGAATTGACGCCTATTTACTCGTTTTGAAGTTCGTCTCCCCGCTTCTAGACTGTAAACCCGATGTGGGCAGGGATTGTCTCTATTGTTGTAGTGTCCTCTCCCAAGCGCTTAGTAATGATAATAATAATAATAATAATAATAATAATGATGGCATTTGTTAAGTGCTTACTATGTGCAAAGCACTGTTCTAAGCGCTGGGAAGGGTACAAGGTGATCAGGTTGTTTCACGTGGGGCTCACAGTCTTCATCCCCATTTTACAGATGAGGGAACTGAGGCCCAGAGAATAATAATAACGATAATAATAATAATATTATTTGTTAAGCGCTTACTATGTGCCAAGCGCTGTTCTAAGCGTTGAGAGGGATAAAAGGTAATCAGGTTGTCCCACGTGGGGCTCACAGTCTTCATCCCCATTTTACAGATGAGGGAACTGAGGCCCAGAGAATAATGATAATAATAATAATAATAATAATAATAATAATAATGGTATTTGTTAAGCGCTTACTATGTGCCAAGCACTGTTCTAAGCGTTGGGAGGGATAAAAGGGTAATCAGGTTGTCCCATGTGGGGCTCCCAGTCTTCATCCCCATTTTACAGATGAGGGAACTGAGGCCCAGAGAATAATAATAATGATGGCATTTGTTAAGCGCTTACTAGAGAAGCAGCGTGGCTCAGTGGAAAGAGCCCAGATTTGGACTCAGAGGTCATGGGTTCGAATCCTGGCTCCACCACATGTCTGCTGTGTGACCTTGGGCAAATCACTTACCTTCTCTGAGCCTCAGTTCCTCATCTGTAAAATGGGGATGAAGACTGTGAGCCCCACGTGGGACAGCTTGATCACCTTGTATCCCTCAGTGCTCAGAACTGTGCTTTGCACATAGTGGGTGCTTAACAAATGTCATCATTATTATTATTATTATTACTTCCCAAGCGCTTAGTCCAGTGCTCTGCACAGAGTAAGCGCTCAATAAATACGATTTAATGAATGAATGAGGAGGAGGAGGAAGAGGATACTTGTACATTTCTATTCTATTTATTTTGTTAAAATGTTTTGTTTTGTTCTGTCTCCCCCTTCTAGACTGTGAGCCCACTGTTGGGTAGGGACCGTCTCTATATGTTGCCAACTTGTACTTCCCAAGCGCTTAGTACAGTGCTCCGCACACAGTAAGCGCTCAATAAATACGATTGAATGAATGAATGAATGAATGAATGAATGAATGAGGAGCAGGAGGAAGAGGATACTTGTACATTTCTATTCTATTTATTTTGTTAAAATGTTTTGTTTTGTTCTCTGTCTCCCGCTTCTAGACTGTGAGCCCACTGCTGGGTAGGGACCGTCCCTATATGTTGCCAACTTGTACTTCCCAAGCGCTTAGTACAGTGCTCCGCACACAGTAAGCGCTCAATAAATACGATTGAATGAATGAATGAATGAATGAGTGAATGAGGAGCAGGAGGCCTTCCCAGACTGAGCCCCCTCCTTCCTCTCCCACTCCTCCCCCTCCCCCTCCCCCCTTACCTCCTTCCCCTCCCCACAGCACCTGTGTATATGTATATATGTTTGTACGTATTTATTACTCCATTTATTTATTTATTTTATTTGTACTTAATTATTCTATTATTTTATTTTGCTAATATGTTTTGTTTTGTTGTCTGTCTCCCCCTTCTAGACTGTGAGCCCGCTGTTGGGTAGAGACCGTCTCTATATGTTGCCAACTTGTACTTCCCAAGCGCTTAGTACAGTGCTCTGCACACAGTAAGCGCTCAATCAATACGAATGAATGAATGAATGAATGAATGAATGACTGAATGCGAAGGTGTGGGGCGGCCCTGTGTGGTTGGCGCTGGGCGGGCGGGCGGGCGCGCGCGCGGGCGCCACGTGCCGGGCTCCCCGGGGCATTGACCGCCCCCTAGCCTCCGGGCCCGGCACGGCACCCCCGGCACGCTCCCGCCCCACGCGCTCTCCTCCAAGCCCCGCCCCCGCCCCGCGCTCTCCTCCAATCACCGCCCACCTGCCCGTAGCCACGCCCCTCCCCACGCTCTCCTCCAATCCCCGCCCACCTCCGAGCCCCGCCCGCCTCCCCTCCGGCCCCGCACTCGCCACCAATCAGCGCCGACCTCCCCTACAGCCACGCCCCTCCCCACGCTTTCCTCCAATCACCGCCCACCTCCCCACAAAGCCACGCCCCCGTACCGCCCTTTCAGAGCCCCGCCCAACTATCTTAAGCCACGCCCCGCCCCGTGCTTTCCTCCAATCATCGGCCACCTCCCCCTTTAGCCACACCCCTCCGCACACTCTCCTCCAATCACCGTCCAGATCCGAGCCCCGCCCACCTCCCCTCCGGCCCCACTCCTCCCCGCCCGTCTCCCTTCCTTCTTTTGATGTGTACGTTGATTCATTCATTCATTCATGCAATCGTATTTATTGAGCGCTTACTGTGTGCAGAGCACTGTACTAAGCGCTTGGGAAGTCCAAGTTGGCAACATATAGAGACGGTCCTTACCCAACAGTGGGCGTGTACATATTCATTCATTCAATCGTATTTACTGAGCGCTTACTGTGTGCAGAGCACTGTACTAAGCGCTTGGGAAGTACAAGTTGGCAACATATAGAGACGGTCCCTACCCAACAGTGAGCGTGTACATATTCATTCATTCATTCAATCGTATTTACTGAGCGCTTACTGTGTGCAGAGCACTGTACTAAGCGCTTGGGAAGTCCAAGTTGGCAACATATAGAGACGGTCCCTACCAACAGTGGGCGTGTACATATTCATTCATTCAATCGTATTTATTGAATATAAGTTTGTACATATTTATTACTCTATTGATTTATTTATTTATTTTGCTTGTACATATCTATTCTATTGATTTTATTTTGTTAGTATGTTTGGTTTTGTTCTCTGTCTCCCCCTTTTAGACTGTGAGCCCACTGTTGGGTAGGGACTGTCTCTATCCGTTGCCAATTTGTACTTCCCAAGCCCTTAGTACAGTGCTGTGCACACAGTAAGCGCTCAATAAATATGACTGATGATGATTGAGCGCTTACTGTGTGCAGAGCACTGTACTAAGCGCTTGGGAAGTCCAAGTTGGCAACATATAGAGACGGTCCTTACCCAACAGTGGGCGTGTACATATTCATTCATTCATTCAATCGTATTTACTGAGCTCTTACTGTGTGCAGAGCACTGTACTGAGCGCTTGGGAAGTACAAGTTGGCAACATAGAGAGACGGTCCCTACCCAACAGTGAGCGTGTACATATTCATTCATTCATTCAATCGTATTTACTGAGCGCTTACTGTGTGCAGAGCACTGTACTGAGCGCTTGGGAAGTGCAAGTTGGCAACATATAGAGACGGTCCCTACCCAACAGTGGGCGTGTACATATTCATTCATTCAATCGTATTTATTGAGCGCTTACTGTGTGCAGAGCACTGTACTGAGCGCTTGGGAAGTACAAGTTGGCAACATATGGAGACGGTCCCTACCCAACAGCGGTCTCACAGTCTAGAAGGGGGAGTAGGGATTAGAACCCAGGTCCTCTGACTCCCAAGCTCGTGCTCTTTCCTTGCTGGCTAACAATAATAGTAAAAACTCCGCTATTTTGTTAAGCGCTTACTCCGTGCCAGGCACTGTACTAAGCGCAAGGGTAGATAAAGGCTAATCAGGTCAGACGCTGTCCATGTCCCACACGATATATTTGCACTTTCTTTTCCTTCTTGAAACTCTCTTTTCCCACTAGGGACAGAGAGTCAGTTCTCATTATACCTGTAATTTATCTATTTATTTTTATTTATATTAATTCATTCATTCGATCGTGTTTATTGAGCGCTTACTGTGTGCAGAGCACTGTACTAAGCGCTTGGGAAGTCCAAGTTATGCCTGTCACCCCCACTAACTGTGAGCTAGTTGTGAGCAGGGAATGTGTTTGTTGTACTCTCTCAATGCACACAGTAAATGGCCAATAAATACGATCAGGATTGAGAATAATAATATTATTGTTATTATTCAGTCTTGAGCGGAACCTCCCGCCTCTCTCATTCATTCATTCAATCGTATTTACTGAGCGCTTACTGTGTGCAGAGCACTGTACTAAGCGCTTGGGAAGTCCAAGTTGGCAACATAGAGAGACGGTCCCTACCCAACAGTGGGCTCACAGTCTAAAAGGGGGAGACAGAGAACAAAACCAAACATACTAACAAAATAAAATAAATAGAATAGATATGTAGAAGTAAAATAGAGTAATAAATATGTACAAACATATATACATATATACAGGTATATATTTATTCAATCGTATTTATTGAGCGCTTATTGTTTATATTTGCACTTTCTTTTCCTTCTTGAAACTCTCTTTTCCCATTAGGGACAGAGAGTCAGTGCTAATTATATCTGTAATTTATCTATTTATTTATTTATATTAATTGGTTCATTAAATCGTATTTATTGAGCACTTACTGTGTGCAGAGCACTGTACTAAGCACTTGGGAAGTCCAAGTTGGCAACATAGAGAGACGGTCCCTACCCAACAGTGGGCTCACAGTCTAGAAGGGGGAGACGGAGAACAGAACCAAACGTATTAACAAAATAAAATAGAATAAATAGATACAAAATAAAATAAATACAGTAATAATACACTTAAGGCACTGTAAAAACAAGGTGTCCCCTCGTCCTCTGACACCTTGTTTTTATTTTATTTTTTCCGCAGACACTCCCGCCGGGGCTGGAAAATGACCCAAACACATTTTATTTATTTATTTTACTTGTACACATCTATTCTATTTATTTTATTTTGTTACTATGTTTGGTTTTGTTCTCTGTCTCCCCCTTCTAGACTGTGAGCCCACTGTTGGGTAGGGAACGTCTCTATATGTTGCCAATTCGTACTTCCCAAGCGCTTAGTCCAGTGCTCTGCACACAGTAAGCGCTCAATAAATACGATTGATGATGATGATGATGATTTTATCCCCTTTTTTTTTTTCCGAGAAGCGTGCAGGGGAAGGCCTTGCCAGCCCGCTTGGAATTCCCCAATTCCCAGACGCCACAAATTCCTCTGGGCTCCCCCAGTTGCCCCTCAAGGAAGAGTGGCACTGGGGGGAAATCCCAACTTTGGTTTAGAGCCACCCAATCGGGGCAACGAGGAAAAATCGCATTCCATAATCACGACGGCCTTTAATAAATGTCGTTTGATGATTCGAGAAGAAAACCGCTTACCCGTCGGCAAAGCGCAGCAATTAACTCATCAAAATGGCCCGTGTAATAAAGGGTTCATTGTGGATCCCTGCAATATTTACCTTCCAAGCTCCATTTCAACCTGAGTGTAGAGCGGGTCCTTGGCCAACCTTTACCTCATTTCGGGCTAGGCTTACTAATTTTCGTCTCCTGGGCTCCATTAGCTTTTTTTTTTTTCTTAAACAGCGCAAAATGGGTCGTGCCTTATCATGTTTTGGAGAAGTAATGAACAATACATCCTTTGTTGACATACTACATAGACTGATGGTAAAAAAAAAAAGTAAATTGCATGTTAGTTAGTGAAAGCAAAAAAGCCATCAATTGATGCTTGGAAAAATGTGTTTTTTCCCATTACTTACGTGTTCGAAATTCTTTTGGTGAACTGTGGTCAACCTGACAATATTCCCCTCGTTTTTGTTAGATGGTGTCATCATTCTAGGATTTGCAGCCAATCATTGAATCGCATTTATTGAGCGCTTACTGTGTACAGCACACCGTGCTAAGCGCTTGGAACATACAATTCGGCAACAGATAGAGACAAATCCCTACCCAACGACGGGCTCACAGTCTAGAATTCAAAAATGATTGCATTTCATGGCTCCGTGGAAAGAGCACGGGCTTTGGAGTCAGAGGTCAATGGTTCAAATCTCGACTCCGCCACTTGTCAGCTGTGTGACTTTGGGTGTCACTTAACTTCTCTGTGCCTCACTTACCTCATCTGTAAAATGGGAATTAAGACTGTGAGCCCCCCGTGGGACAACCTGATCACCTTGTAACCTCCCCAGCACTTAGAACAGTGCTTTGCACATAGTAAGTGCTTAATAAATGCCACTATTATTACTATTATTGCATTTGGAATCTGTGCTCCCAAAGCTTCAGTGTATGCATTACTCCTAGATACATGGATGTGTTTGAACTGTGAGCCCACTGTTGGGTAGGGACTGTCTCTATATGTTGCCAACTTGTACTTCCCCAGCGCTTAGTACAGTGCTCTGCACACAATAAGCACTCAATAAATACGATTGATTGATTGATTGAACATTGAGACTTACTACGGCAGTGATCGGTGGCCAGAAATGGCTGCTGTAATAACAATAATAATAATGATGATGACATTTATTAAGCACTTACTATGTGCAAAGCACTGTTCTAAGCGCTGGGGAGGTTACAAGGTGATCAGGTTGTCCATTGGGGGCTCACAATCTTAGTCCCCATTTTCCAGATGAGGTAACTGAGGCACAGAGAAGTGAAGTGACTTGCCCAAAGTGACACAGCTGACAATTGGCGGAGCTGGGATTTGAACCCATGACCGCTGACTCCAAAGCCCGGGATCTTTCCACTGAGCCACCCTGCTTCTCTTTGCCGTGCCAAATTGGGAGTGATGGGGAATGGGCACAGCCTGCACTGGGCTCAGAGAGGGACCACAGAAGCCCCTATAACCACTTTCAGGTCTGTGATAACATTGATGCTCCTCTCAGAGGCAGGGAGGGGTGTCCTAAGAGGACCCCAGGGGATGCCTCAATTGAATCCCAAGAGGCCTACTGAAATGGGCTCGTCAATCAGGAAGTGGGAATCAGGGTCCCTGGTTCAGGGAATGTGTCCATTTACTGTTGTATTGTACTCTCCCAAGTGCTTATTACAGGGCTTTGCACACAGTCGGTGCTCAATAAATACGACTGAATGAATGAATGAATGAATACCAGAGGTTGACGTCCCGGCTCCGGCTCTAGTCCAGGCTCCACCGCATGTCTGCTGTGTGACCTTGGGCAAGTCACTTCTCTGGACCTCAGTTACCTCATCTGTAAAATGGGGATTAAGACTGTGAGCCCCACGTGGGACAGGAACTGTGTTCAACCTGATTAGCTTGTATCTACCCCAGCGCTTAGAATAGTGCTTGACACATAGTAAGCACGTAACAAATGCTATTGTTATTATTATTATTATTATTATTATTATTATTATTATCATCCCAGCTAAAATGCCTTAAAATGCCACCGGCTCCTTGGGGCATTTGCCTGGGGTTGCCAATTCCTGAGCTTCATTAATGTTCTTAACTAAAGAGCCCTGGCTTTGGAGTCAGAGCTCCTGGGTTCAAATCCCGGCCCTGCCAATTGTCAGCTGTGTGACTTTGGGCAAGTCACTTAACTTCTCTGGGCCTCATCTGTAAAATGGGGATTAATGTGAGCCCCCCGTGGGCCAACCTAATGACCTTGTAACCTCTCCAGCGCTTAGAACAGTGCTTGGCACATAGTAAGCGCTTAATAAATGCCATAATTATTATTATTATTATTATTATTATTATTATTATTATTACTAGGGAGTAACTGGAGCATTCATTCATTCGATCGTATTTATTGAGCGCTTACTGTGTGCAGAGCACTGTACTAAGCGCTTGGGAAGTACAAGTTGGCAACATATAGAGACAGTCCCTACCCAACAGTGGGCTCACAGTCTAAAAGAGTGGGCTCACAGTCTAAAAGTGCTTTAGAACATTGGCAGGAGTGAGTCCCAAAGTGTTTTTAAACTAGGGAGAGAGGGATGAGTATTAACTCTTTTAACCCTCTGGCATAGTGACTGCTGTGGTTGACTGAAATTCTCAAATCTGTATTTTGGCCAAAAATTGGCCCTAGAACTTTTGACCCTCTAGCTGTGACCTCCTAAGGCGGTCCCCTTAAAATCCCGGGAAGGGTAGGGATCGCGAAAGCAGTTTAGTGTGGCTTTGGGCATGTTGTGGACTCTGAATCACAAGGAGCCTGAAATTCTACTCCTCCAACCACAGCCGATCACTGCGGTAGTAAGTCTCACCCAGTGGCATAAGGGTGTCCATACGCATCCCTGTAACTGGGAGTAACGCATACACTGAAGCCTTGGGGACAAAGAAGTTCCAAATGCAATCATTTTTGAATTCTAGACTGTGAGCCCGTTGTTGGGCAGGAATAAGAAGCTCCTACTGTCTTCTGTTTTTCTTTTGCGCATTGCGTATTTGTCCTTGTCTCATGCTGCTTAATGTTTCATTCTTTCAATGCCCCCAGTATATCTCAAGCCCCCCACTTCTAGTCAAAAATCATGAGCCCCTAGAGGGTCAAGGTCCATGTTTAATTCCCACTTGTATACTTTTTATATATTAAGTGCTTAGTACAGTGTTTTGCACACAGTAAGCTCTTAATAAAGGCTATTACTACTATGACAAAACTACATCTCTTCCCAAAATAAAACAATTTGTATTGTCCTCTAATTGGACATTAAAACATCACACAGCTTTGGTGACATTTTGCTCATTTAGTCAGCCACTGGGCCAACCCGAGGGCCTGAATTGCTGAGCATGCTCTACCTTTAAAGGTGTGTTGGGAAGCCTCAACTCAGCTGGCCGAAGCCTGAGAGTTTCTCATCACCTTCGGCCAGGATGATGAAAGGCCTGGGGGCACTAGTGAATTGCAGGAATGTCGATCACCAAAGGAAGACTCTTTTGATTTCACTCTCTGACCCATGAAAAACTCAGATAAAACCTTTCCCTGGTGTGTGTGTGTGTGTGTGTGTGTGTGAGAGAGAGAGAGAGAGAGAGAGAGAGAGAGAGAGAGAGAGAGATTGAATAAATTTAACTCCAGTGGCTTTTGTGGGTTTTCTTCTCCTTGTAAATTCAGGATCATTTTACTTGCTTTACCGCTTCAGATATTTACTTCCAAATCGTAAAATGAACAAATGTCAGCCATTCACAAGGTGGCTGTGACTTGGCTCCCCTTTGTTATCTAGTTATGGCGGGGGGTGTTTTGTGGGGAGAGAAAAAGAGAGAAGGGGGGGGAAGGGGGAGGGAGAGATTTTGCCCAAGGACCTCAAGCTTTTTCATTTTCCTCCGCTTGACTGACTTTCTCACACTCAGATTCCCTGGAACCTGCCAGCAAAGCCGGAATCCCGATGCCAAGGACTATACTTGAAGGGTTATTGAAAGAATCCTGAGTATAGAAAGTGAAGGCTTCCTCCTCCCTTCAGGACCTGCTCTGCACCTGTACCGGAGCAATCCCACACATATCACCTGATCTCCTTTTCAATGACCGTGAGAAAACCAAGCTTAGGAAAGAAGAGACATGTTTGTCAAACCCACGGCCACCACCCAAGGTCCTTCCAGGCACGTGTGCGCAGAACCATCACATTCCAAATCAGGGGGACGGAGAATAATAAGCAGGGGAAGTATGGGAGAAAATTTACGCTTGATAATAACCACCTGTTAACAGAGTGGCAGCTTTATGCTTTACCTTTAATATTAACATTGTGGCTCTGGATAAATGCACTGAAGGAACTCTTAATAGAATTGATTAAGAAAAGCTTAGGTGGTGATAGAGGCGGTGTTGACCGCATAAATTGAAGTTGTTTTTATCATTATAAATAAAAGCAGTGCCTCTTTTCATCACAAAATACTTAGGAGGTGCAAAATATATTGACCTCATATTATACAGGACAAATGAGCTAGCAGCATGGCATAGTGGACAGAGCATGGGTCTGGGAATCAGGTCACAGGTTCTAATCCTGGCTCTGCTGCTTGTCTGCTGTGTGACCTGGAGCAAATCACTTCACTTCTCTGGGCCTCAATTACCTCATCTATAAAATAATAATAATTATTATGGTATTTGTTAAGCGCTTACTATATGCCAGGCACTGTACTAAGTGCTGGGGTGGATACAAGCAAATCAGGTTGGGCACAGTTCCTGTCCCACATAGGGCTCACAGTCTCAATCCCCATTTTACAGCGTGGTTCAGTGGAAAGGGCACGGGCTTTGGAGTCAGAGGTCATGAGTTCAAATCCCGGCTCTGCCAATTGTCAGCTGTGTGACTTTGGGCAAGTCACTTAACTTCTCTGTGCCTCAGTTACCTCATCTGTAAAATGGGGATTAAGACTGAGCCCCCCATGGGACAACCTGATCACCTCGTAACCTCCCCAGTGCTTAGAACAGTGTTTTTCACAGAGCAAGCACTTAATAAATGCTATTATTATTATTATTATTATTATGTGGTAACTGAGGCACAGAGAAGTGAAGTGATTTACCCGAGGCACACAGCAGACAAGTGGCAGAGCCGAGATTAGAACCCATGACCTTCTGAGTCCCAGGCTGGTGCTCTATTCATTGCATCATGCTGCTTCTACAGGGCTAATAATTTACCCTAGTTCACCCCAACTTTCCCCTCTAGATTTGTAAGCTCCTCCTGGGCAGGGAATGTGTCACCAACTCCTTTGTATTGTAGTCTCCCAAGCGCTTAGGACAGGTCTTTCCACACAATAAGTGCCTAATAAATTCCACTGATAGACTGCTAGATAGTTGGTTCTTTGCAATTCAGTGGTTCACAGAAGCAGAACTAAGTTAACATGGAAAGTGGAAAAGCTTAGTTTCTAACCTTCTGCACCAATAATGGTTACAGTGAAGCTGAGATTAATGGACTGATCCCCTCAGAAGTTCAGCTCTAAAGGCCCAGTCAGGTTCTCGTCTTATGAATACCCAATACTGACTGTGAAAAGGGAACTCTATCATAACCATGAGGCAGGCGTGTGGAGTTACCTGACCGGGTGAGGGGTCAGTTTATCAGCTCTGGAGCACGAGGTGCTTGGTGTCATCCTCGACTCCGCTCTCTCATTCACCCCTCACATCCAAAACCTGCCGGTCTCAGCTCCGCAACATTGCCAAGATCCGCCCTTTCCTCTCCATCCAAACCGCTACCCTGCTCGTTCAAGCTCTCATCCTATCCCGTCTGGACTACTGCATCAGCCTTCTCTCTGATCTCCCATCTTCGTGTCTCTCCCCACTTCAATTCATACTTCATGCCCCTGCCCGGATTGTCTTTGTCCAGAAACGCTCTGGGCATGTTACTCCCCTCCTCAAAAATCTCCAGTGGCTACCAACCGATCTGCCCATCAGGGAGAAACTCCTCACCCTGGGTTTCAAGGCTGTCCATCACCTCGCCCACTCCTACCTCACCTCCCTTCTCTCCTTCTCCAGCCCACCCTGCACCCTCCGCTCCTCTGCCACCGCTAACCTCCTCACTGTGCCTCGTTCTCGCCTGTCCCGCCGTCGACCCCCGGCCCACGTCCTCCCCCTGGCCTGGAATGCCCTCCCTCTGCCCATCCGCCAAGCTAGCCCTCTTCCTCCCTTCAAGGCCCTACTGAGAGCTCACCTCCTCCAGGAGGCCTTCCCAGACTGAGCCCCCTCCTTCCTCTCCCCCTCGTCCCCCCTCCATCCCCCCATCTTACCTCCTTCCCTTCCCCACAGCACCTGTATATATGTATATATGTTTGTACATATTTATTACTCTATTTATTTTACTTGTACATATCTATTCTATTTATTTTATTTTGTTAATATGTTTGGTTTTGTTCTCTGTCTCCTCCTTCTAGACTGTGAGCCCACTGTTGGGTAGGGACTGTCTCTATATGTTGCCAACTTGTACTTCCCAAGTGCTTAGTACAGTGCTCTGCACACCGTAAGCGCTCAATAAATACGATTGATTGATTGATGAGGTTTAATTGTCCTTATCACGAGCTCACTGAAGTTGAGGAGCTGCATAAAGTCAACTCACCAAAAGTTATCTAGCAGTGGTGTTTGTCTGAAGGTCTTCCTTAGGTATTCAGGTTTAAGTATTTCATAACCTAGTTCCTGAAATCTAGCTTCCGAGGGAAAATGTTTTCAGGGCCCTTCCTAACGGTTAGGGGAACCTCCCCTTCTCGTGCAGGGCGGCTGGGATGTGCCTGTTTTGTGGTTGAAATTACAATGTGGCTTTTCCTGCCTGCTTTCTTTGTTAACATTGTTCATGAAATGGGACGTCCAAGTTTCTCAAACAATAAGACACAAATTCACATACCATTTCTGTAGCAACATTCCCCATGCGGTTCCAATTTCCAAATAACCCATACTGGTATTTTAGGGGGGTTGTTTTTTTTAAAAAAATAAAATTCTGCTCAGTTTCAGGAGCTGGCTCTATTTTCAGGGGACTTGGGTGTATTCTGAACGGAATTTGGAGGTGGAAAAATCTTTGTTTTAACCTGGATTTGCATTGGGATCCATGCTAAATGTGAGGTCCAAGTTAATGTTGGCAGGGATTGCCTCATGAAAACCAAACCAGTAGTTTGAGGGCCAACCCCCTAGTCCTGTCGCAGTACTCGACTCTTCTTACCCCACAAACCTTAATCTCAGCACAACCTCTGATTAACAGATGAACTGTAAGAGAAGCAGCATGGCTCAGTAGAAAGAGCCCGGGCTCTGGAGTCAGAGGTCATGGGTTTGAATTCCGACTCTGCCAGTTGTCAGCTGTGTGACTTTGGGCAAGCCACTTAACTTCTCTGTGCCTCAGTTACCTCATCTGTAAAATGGGGATTAAGACTGTGAACCCCTTATGCCATTATTACTATTATTGTTATTAACTGATAACAATTTGGACCTTTCCACTTCCCGCCCCCTCCCAAGTGCTTAGTATTGGTCTCTCCATACCATAAGTGCTTAATAAATACCATTGATAGGTTGTTAATAATAATAATAATGGCATTTATTAAGCACTTACTATGTGCAAAGCACCGTTCTAAGCGCTGGGGAGGTTACAAGGTGATCAGGTTGTCCCACGGGGGGGCTCACAGTTTTCATCCCCATTTTTTCAGATGAGGTAACTGAGGCACAGAGAAATTAAGTGACTTGCCCAAAGTCACACAGCTGAAAGTTGGCGGAGCCGGGATTTGAACCCCTGATCTCTGATTTCAAAGCCCAGACTCTTTCCACTGAGCCTCGCTGTTAGATAGTTGGTTCTTTGCAATTCAGTGAGTCACAGAAGCAGAACCAAGTTAACACGGAAAGAAGTTAGCCTTGTATTCCTGTGGGAGCCTCAGAAGTTCAGACATCACCCTGCCTCTTCCCCTGCCCTGCCTCTCCCGGTTCCCAGAGGCCCTTCCCAGTACCGACTTTTTGCCAGTTGTCTGCTGTGTGACCTTGGACAAGTTAACTTCTCTGGGCCTCAATTCCCTCATCTGTGAAATGGGGATTAAAATTGTGAACCCCACGTGGAACATGGGCTGTGTCCAACTTGATTACCTTGTATCTACCCCAGCACTTAGTACGGTGGTACATGGTATTTGGCATATAGTAAGCGCTTAAAAAATACCATTAAAAATGGAAAAATCCAGGCAGGCTGGGAGTAGCAGAAGTGGCAGCAGCAGCTCTTTGGGTAGGCACCTGATCAAAGAGGGGACAATTTATGAGGATTTTTTTTAGAGGAAAGCAAAAGAAAATCCTGTCAGCGTGACCATCTAATACATTGCGGCAGAACTTTCACTCACATCCTGCCTCTGGCCTGAGAAGCCCTCCCTCTTCATTTAAGCAGATAATTACTCTCCCTGACTTCAAAGTCTTAATGAAGGCACATCTTCTCCAAGAGGTCTTCCCTGCCTAAGCCCTCCTTTCCTCATCTCCCACTTCCTTCTGCATCATCCTGACTTGCTCTCTTTATTCATCCCCCCCTCCCAGTACTTATGTAAATATCTGTAATCTGTTTATTTATATGTATGTCTATCTCCCCCTCTAGACTAAAAAAGCTCGTTGTGGGCAGGGAATGTGTGTGTTAATTGTGTTTTACTCTCCCAAGCACTTAGTACAGAGCTCTGCACACAGTAAGTGCTCAATAAATGTGACTAACTTACCAATTGATCTTCTTGCAGTCATTTTGTATTGAATTGTGACCACGTTATTATTATTAGAGCATTAGTAATGATTTGGTCACAATTCAGTAAGTGCTTAATAAATACCACAGTAATTCTTATTAGTATCAATGCTACTACTACTATTTCTAATTATGGTATTTGTCCAAAGAACTTAAAACAGTGCTCTGCACACAGTAAGTGCTCAATAAATGTGACTAACTTACCAATTGACCTTCTTGCAGTCATTTTGTATTGAACTGCGACCAAGTTATTATTATTAGAGCATTAGTAATAATTTGGTCACAATTCAGTAAGTGCTTAATAAATACCACAGTAATTATTGTTAGTATCAATGCTACTACTACTATTTCTAATTACGGTATTTGTCCAAAGAGCTTAAAACAGTGCTCTGCACACAGTAAGTGCTCAATAAATGTGACTAACTTACCAATTGACCTTCTTGCAGTCATTTTGTATTGAACTGCGACCACGTTATTATTATTAGAGCATTAGTAATAATTTGGTCACAATTCAGTAAGTGCTTAATAAATACCACAGTAATTCTTATTAGTATCAACGCTACTACTACTATTTCTAATTATGGTATTTGTCCAAAGAGCTTAAAACAGTGCTCTGCACACAGTAAGTGCTCAATAAATAGCATTGATTGATTGTTAACCACTCACTATTTGCCAAGCACTGTACAAAGTGCCAGGGTAGATACAGAATAATCAGATTGGACAGAGTCAATTTCCCAAACAGGGCTTACACCAATAGCTCTTAGCGGTCAAGAAACTCCAGTGATTGCCCATCCACGGCCACATCAAACAAAAACTCCTCATCATTGGCTTTAAAACACTTAATTACCTCACCCCCTCCTATCTTACCTCGCTAATCTCCTACTACAACCGAGCCTGCATACTTTGTTCCTCTAATGCTAACCTTCTCTCTGTACCTCAGCTTCAACCTCTCGCCCACATCCTACCTCAGGCCTAAAATGCCCTCCCACCTCGTATCAGACAGATAATTGCTCTCTCCAACTTCAAAGCCTTATTGAAGGCCCATTTCCTTCAAGAAGCCTTCCCTGACTAAGCCCTCCTCTCCTCTCCTCCCACTCGATTCTGCACCACTCTTACTTGCTCCTTCGTTTTCACTCTCCCTCCCATCTCCAGGGCACATATCTGTAATTTATTTATTTACCTGTCTCCCATGCTAGACTGTGTGCTCGTTGTGGGCAGGAATGTGTCTGTTGTTACTCTCCCAAATGCTTACAGTGCTTGCACAGAGTAGTGCTCCATAAATACAATAAAATGAATGTCTACCAATTTTTTGGTTCTATTTGTTATATTGTACTCTCTCAAGTGCTTACTGCAGTGCTGTGTTCCCAATAAGCGCTCAATAAATATTGATCAGTAGTTGATTGACAAAATCAATTCCTTTATCAATTCCTTAATGTCTCTATATGTTGCCAACTTGTACTTCCCAAGCGCTTAGTACAGTGCTCTGCACACAGCAAGCGCTCAATAAATACGATTGATTGATTGATTTAGAGTTATAAAGAATATTTTTTCATTTTTTTAAAATCTGACACCAGAGGGCAGGGATTGTGTTTTCTAGCTCTATTGTACCCTCCCAAGTGCTTAGTATAATGTTCTGCACACCGTAGGTGCTTAGTAAATGTTAGTGATGGATTGATTAATTAACAATCCAGAATTATTATTCTTATTGATTGGCTGACTTTTATCTCACCACTAGCCTGCTGAGGACCTTGGGCAAGTCACTTAATTTCCCTCTGCCTCAATTTCCTCCGCTGTAAAATAGGGATAAGATATCTATCTGTTCCTTCTCTCCTTAGATCATGAGCCCTAAGTAGGACAGGGACTGTGCCAGCATGAATATATTTAACTACTTTACCTCATCTGTAAAATGGGGATTAAGACTGTGAGCCTAATGTGGCACAACCTGATTACCTTGTATCTCCCCAGCGATTAGAACAATGCTTGGCACATAGTAAGCGCTTAACAAATGCCATCATTATTATTGCTCCCATTTAGCAGTTCTTGGCACAGAGTAAGTATTTAATAAATACCATTGTTATTATTATCACTATTTGTCCCTTGCAGATTTAGTGCACGAATATTGGCTTAAGGTGAGTTCAAAACGTCACCGGCTTCTCCCCCCACCTACTGCCACTGGGAGAAGGGGAAGAGCCTTGATGTTCTTGCTTTGTTTGGGTTTATCTCCCTCAGGGAGAGATAATTCAAATGTTTTGACTCTATCTTCCTCTGAGATAAGACCAAAACAAAGAAGACTTACCTGGTGGGATGGGGCTACTCTCTAACTCCTCGCTCCTCCCTACAGTTAGTCAATCAGTCAAGAGGTGGTACTTATTAAGTGCTTACTTTGTGTAGAACACTGTACTAAGTACTTAGGAGAGTATAATATAGCCGGTACGCCCAATTCCTTCCCTCAAGGAGCTTGTAGATGAATGGGGGAGACAGATATTAAAATTAATTGCAGGTAAGGGTAGCAAGTGAGTGCAAGGATATGCAAATATAAAAGGTTATGTGCATAAGAGCTAGGGAAATAGGAGGAGTATCCTTACAGGAAGGGAACATGGCTACCAACTCTATTGTACTGTACACTCCCAAACGTTTAGTACAGTGCTCTGCACACAGTACATGTTCAATAATTACCATTGATTGATTGTGGAGGGACTAAGGGACCGAATCAGCGTGGCTTAGTGGAAAGAGCTCGGAGTCAGAGGCCATGGGTTCTCATCCCCGCTCTGCCACTTGTCAGCTGTGTGGTTTTGGGCAAGTCACTTAACTTCTCTGTACCTCAGTTACCTCATCTATAAAATGGGGATGAAGACTATGAGCCCCTGTGGGATAACCTTGTATTTCCCCCAGTGCTTAGAACAGTGCTTGGCACATAGCACCATTATTATTATTATTATTATTATTAATTATGAATGCATGGGAGAGGCAGTAAGGAGGGAAAGTAGATCTAGGAGGGCTTTCTGGAGGAGATATAATAATAATGTTGGCATTTGTTAAGCACTTACTATGTGCTAAGCACTGTTCTAAGCACTGGGGGAGATACAAGGTAATGATATGATTTCACTAGGGCTTTGAAGATGGGGAGAGTGCTGGTCTGTCATCTATGTAGGAGTTCCAAGCAGGAGGGTGGGTGTGAGCAAGGAGTCAGAGGCTGGAGAGACCAAAGCGAGGGACAGTGAGTATGTTGCTTTAAAGGAGCGAAGTGGGAGATCTGGGTTGTGGTGGGAAAAAAGTAAGGATAACCAAAGGGGAAGAGAACTGATTGAGTGCCTTGAATCTCATGGTGAAGAGTTGTGGAGATGGAAGGGAAACTATTGGAGACATTTAAAGAATGGGGAGACATGTGCGGAATGATTTTTTTTTTAGAAAAACGATCCAGGAGCAGAGTGAAGTAAGGACTGGAGATGGAAGAGGCTGGAGGCAGGGAGGTCAGTGAGGATGCAGTAGTTGAGACAGGATATGACAAGTGATCGAACCATTCATTCATTCATTTATTCAATCGTATTTATCGAGCGCTTACTGTGTGCAGAGCACTGTACTAAGCGCTTGGTAAGTACAAGTTGGCAACATATAGATACGGTCCCTACCCAACAGTGGGCTCACAGTCTAGAAGGGGGAGACAGAGAACAAAACAAAGCATATTAACAAAATAAAATAAATAGAATAAATATGTACAAATAAAATAAATAGAGTAATAAATACATACAAACATCTATACATATATACAGGTGCTGTGGGGAGGGGAAGGGGGTAAGGTGGGGAGATGGGGAGGGGGAGGAGGGGGAGAGGAAGGAGGGAGCTCAGTCTGGGAAGGCCTCCTGGAGGAGATACACACCATATGGTAAAGCACCAAAATTATTATTAATTCCCTTCAAGGCCCTACTGAGAGCTCACCTCCCCCAGGAGGCCTTCCCAGACTGATCCCCTTTCTTCCTCTCCCCCTCGTCCCCCTCTCCATCCCCCGTCTTACCTCCTTCCCTTCCCCACAGCACCTGTATATATGTATATATGTTTGTACATATTTATTACTCTGTTTATTTATTTATTTTACTTGTACATATCTATTCTATTTATTTTATTTTGTTAATATGTTTGGTTTTGTTCTCTGTCTCCCCCTTCTAGACTGTGAGCCCACTGTTGGGTAGGGACTGTCTCTATATGTTGCCAACTTGTACTTCCCAAGCGCTTAGTACAGTGCTCTGCATAGAGTAAGCACTCAATAAATATGATTGATTGATTGATATTATTAAATGATCCTCTAGTGTCTGAAAACAGTGACTGCACCTCTATAAGCCCTTTAGTTTATTATTAAAAGAGGGAATTCATTTGGTGCAGGGAGACTCTGGCTTATTAACCTTGTCACTAGGATTTTAACTAAGTGGCCATAAATAAATCCTTATTGTCTAAGACCAGAGACAGGCCTGAAAAAGTTAAATAATCTGCTGGAGGACACCTAGCAGGTGAGTGGTGGGAAATAAATAACATTCCTTTCCTTCAGACTACACTATACAAACCCTAAGGTCAGAATAGACTGGCAAATTGTGGTACAGTATAAGCTCGTTATGGTCAGGGAATGTGTCTGTTTATTGTTATTGTGTACTCTCCCAAGCGCTTTGTACAGTGTTTTGCACACAGTAAGCGCTCAATAAATCCAATTGAATATATGAATGAATGAATCTATGGCAGTGTCTCCGCTCCACAATGTAAACATTTTTAGAGGAGTTACTAAGGAACACATTTGCTCTCAGAACTATTTAGGATTTAGTCACACTACCGCAGTATATCAGTGGTGCAAGTGCATGGGACTGTTGTACGTAGACAACTATTCTTTGGACGCCTATACTTCAATTGTTGCTATTAGATTAATTTCTATGGATCCTGGATTGTCTGTTCTTTCACAGGCCCCTATCTTTATTGATGGTTATTAAAGTCAAACCTCCACTTGGCAATATTGCAGCTACAAAGCAATTCCCTCTGTTTAAGGTACGTGGGAATAATGTAGATACTGAGATCCCAAACAATTCCACTGTAATCAGAGTCTGAAGTATCTCTATAAAGTTAATAAGTAAGATTTAAAGCACTCAGGTACGCAAAACAGCAGATGGGATAGGAAAAAAAACCCAAAACCTTGTGAAATTCCTCCATCCCACTGAGAGAGAGAAAATAAATTAAAAATGGCTATAAGTCTCAGGTCCACATAGGCAAAGAATGCATTCAGTCAGAGGACAATTATGCAGAGGAATCAACACATTTTCAGAAGAATGGTTTTTGTTTATATTTTCCTCTTTCTCTAGCAATTTGTAAACGAATCTTTAAAACGTGGAAGTAAATAATTGTCACACCCCAGAAGAAGTGTTAGGAGAAACACCTGTAAATAATACAAGCACCGTCAGTTCATTAACAATAATCAACACACCTGTTGTTTTATGACTCTGAGTGATCCCACGAAGGGGTCATAAAGGAGGATGCATAATAGAGCCTTTTGTAAAAAATACAGCTTTTCTTTGAAAAGCTCAAGTGCTTTACAGCTGGGGTCAAGCATCTTCATATCATCTCCATGAATTATCATCTCCATGAATATCATCTCCCCCTCCTCCCCACAATACATACTTTTAGCTCGCTAATGAAATGCATGACATACAAACTAACTGATTTAGTGTTCTCAGAGAACCTTGTGCATCTAAGTGATTATTTCAGAAGTGGTTTGCCCAACAAAGCATGTCTTTTCCACTGCATAGTAGCCTCTAATTCATTCATTCAATCGTATTTATTGAGTGCTTACTGTGTGCAGAGCACTGTACTAAGCGCTTGGGAAGTACAAGCTGGTAACATATAGAAACGATCCTTATCCAACAAGGGGCTCACGGCTCCACCACTTATCAACTGTGTGATTTTGGGCAAGTCGCTTAACTTCTCTGTGCCTCAATACCTCATCTGTAAAATGGGGATTAAGATTGTGAGCCCCACGTGGGACAATCTGATTACCTTGTATCAGCCCAGCGCTTAGAACAGTACTTGGCACACAGTAAGTGCTTAACAAATACCATCATCATCATCCTTGAGGACAGGGATCATGTCTAATGTCTCTATGGTACTCTCCCAAATGCTTAGTACACTGCTTAGCTAACAGTAAGTGCTCAGTAAATATCATGGGTTGATTGATTTTTGTGATGCCAGAGCAAAAGATTTGCCATGAATCTTTCTTGAGTAAGGTAATGATCTCAGAGTGAATGGGAAACCAGAGATAATTAGTTGGAAATTTGGCTAATGATTGGCAGGAAAGAGCTGGCATCCTGCAATAGCTATTGACTACATTATTATTATTATTATTGTACTTGATAAACACTTATCATGTGCCCAGACTGAGGGGTAGGGAGTAGAAAGCTGGGGGAGAGGGAACAGAGAGCTGAGGGGCAGAGGCGCAGAGGGATTGAGGGATAGGGATTGAGGGACACGGACCTGAGGGGCACAGGACAGAGCAATGTGGGGCTGAGGGGCAGAAAGCAGAGATGGTGGGGAGAAAAAAGATCTGGGAAGAGCAAAGGAAACAAGTCAGGGTGACGCAGAAGGGAGTGGGAGTTGAGGAAAGTGAGGGCTTAGTCTGGGAAGGCCTCTTGGAGGAGATGTACTTTCTGTAAGGCTTTGAAGGCGGGAGAAGTGACTGTCTGTTGGATTTGAGGAGAGAGGGCATTCCAGGCCAGAGGCAAGATGAGGGTGAGGAAGTGAGATGGATGAGAATGAGCACAGTGAGAAGGCTAGTATTAGAGGAGCCAAGTGTGTGGGCTGGTTTGTAAAAGGAGAGTAGCAAGGTGAGACAGGAGGAGGCAAGGTGATGGAGTGCTTTACTGCCAATGGTGAAGGGTTTTTGTTTGACGCTGAGGTGGATGGACAGCCACTGGAGTGTTTTGAGGAGTGGAGAGACATGTTCTGAATGTTTTCGTAGGAAATGTTCCAGGCAGCAGAGGGACATATGGACCGGAGCTGGGAGAGAGAGGAGGCTTGGACAGCAAAGAGCCAGTCGCAGTAATCCAGGCGGGATAGGGTGAGGATTGTAATAACTTGGTAGCAGTTTCAATGAAGAGGAATGAGCAGATTTTAGCCATGTTGTGAAGGTGGGACCAACAGGATTTAGTGATGGATTGAATATGTGGGTTGAATGAGAGAGAGAGGAGTCATGGATAACGCCAAGGTTATGGGTTTGTGAGACAGGAAGAATCATGGTGCTGTCTACAGTGATGCAAAAATCAGGGGGAGGGCAGGGTTTGGGTGGGAAGAAAGGAGTTCTGTTTTGGACATGTTAAGCTTGAGTTGATGGAAGGACATCCAAGTAGAGATGTCTTGAAGGCAAGAGGATATGCGAGACTGCAGAGAGGGAGAGAGATCAGGGCTGGAGGTGTAGATTTGGGTATCATCCACCTAGAGGTGTTAATTGAAGCCTTGGGAGTGAATGAGGGCATAGAGGTCACACAGCAGACAAATGGCAGAGATAGAATTAGAGCCCACGTCCTTTTGGCTTCCTGGCTCTATCCACTAGGCCATGCTGCTTTAGTGCTGCTTCAGTGCCATTTCAGCACATGGAATTGAGCTGCCAGGTCTTCTCTCCTGTCTCAAATAATAATAATAATAACAATGGCATTTATTAAGTGCTTACTATGTGCCAAGCACCATTCTAAGCGCTAGGGAGGTTACAAGGTGATCAGGTTGTCCCACGGGGGGCTCACAGTCTTATCCCCACTTTACAGATGAGGTGAGGGATAGAGAAATTAAGTGACTTGCCCAAAGTCACACAGCTGACAACTGGCGGACTCGGGATTTGAACCCATGACCTCTGACTCCATGGGCAGTGAGAAACAGAGGAAAGCACAAAGGCTTCTGGGAATTCTACCCACCTTCAGCTACCTCAGGCCAACTCTCCACCTCCCACTCCAGTCCCACCCCTCCCCTGGATGTGGTGGCCTTTTGCTGAAAGTAAAACCCATCTAAAGCCCAGACTTCTTCCACTCCTCTTTCTCTCATTCTTGGGTCTGTATCTCTCTCTTCTCTCTTATCCAACCCATCAATGATTCTCTCTTCTTGGGGTGTATGTTTTCGTCTTCTCTATCTTCACCCTAGTTCTGTATTTCTCCTTCGATTTTTTTTTGATCCAGGTCTGTGACTACCTTTTCCTTCCCTCCTTCTCTCTTTCATGTCCGTCTCTAGGTCTCTCGCTGTGTTCTCTGAAACAGTCTGAATTTCCGGATGCAGCTCTCTCTTTTGTCCTCGTTTTACCTACCTTTTTATGGTATCTGTTAAGCACCTACTATGTTCCAGGCGCTGTATTAAGCACAGGAGTAGATACAAGTCAATCAAGTTGGACACCGTCCATGTCCCACGTGGGGCTCACAGTTTTAATCTCTATTTTACAGATGAGGTAACCAAGACACTGAGAAGTTAAGTCACTTGCCCAGGGTCACTCAGTATACAAGTGGCAGAGTAGGAATTAGAACCCAGGTCCTTCTGACTTCCGAGCCCATGCTCTATCCACTTTTCTGTTTCTCTGCTTCTGAGAAGCAGCATGGCTCAGTGGAAAGAGCCCGGGCTCTGAAGTCAGAGGTCATGGGTTCAAATCCCGGCTCCACCACCTGTCAGCTGTGTGACTTTGGGCAAGTCACTTGACTTCTCTGTGCCTCAGATACCTCATCTGTAAAATAGGGATGAAGACTGTGAGCCCCCGCCATGGGACAACCTGATCACCTTGTAAGTGCTCAATAAATACGCCTGATTGATTGATTGTAACCTCCCCAGCACTTAGAACAGTGCTTTGCACATGGTAAGTGCTTAATAAATGCCATCATCATCATCATCATTCTCAGAAGTCCCACCCTCACTCGCCCACACCCATTCCAACTCACTATTGAACCCCTCCCGCCATCCTTAAAATGAAAAATAGTCAACTGGGTTTTTTGCTACTTGTAAGCCACACTGGCAATCAAAGATAGGGTGACTTTCTTTGAGAAAAATTAATACATCTCTAGCCAGTGTGGTTAAGTGGGAGAGGTGCAACTGCAACCAGCCCTGCAAACAGTGGCTACAGCTGTTAACCAGAAGAAAAGCTAAATGGTTGCTCAGTGTGGAAAGGTCTGCAGGTCACACATCTGTCTTTTTAATTGCACTTTCATACACGAGTAGCCACATGCCCCAAAGCAACATCTTCAAATATGAAAAACATTCATTTTCTCTCTGTCTCTCTGTTTCTCTTTCTTCTTTTATCACGGCTAACAATTTCACTCTTTCACACCCCCAAACACATGCCTCCTCACTCAGCCACCCCCACATGGAGGTTTTGAACCTAGAATTTTCTTGACTCTCTCCCGGTGTTCTTGCATTTTTCCCTAAATAGAGCCAGACTGCTGTGGCTTTAGTGCACTTAGGCTTGAATGGTTACCTTGGCAAAAAGAGTTTCTTAAAAAGTATCTTATATTGCATCCCATATAATAATCATCAAGGAAATGTCAGAGGATAGTGGCATCTTAGTTTGAACATTGCGCTTGCTGATGTATCTTGCAAAACGAGCCTATCTGAGCCAGGCTCCTGGTCATTTATTTATTCATTCAATCATATTTACTGAGTGCTTACTGTGTGCAGAGCACTGTACTGAGTGATTGGGAGAGTAAAGTAGAGCAATAAACAGGCACATTCCCTGCTCACAATGAGTTTATTCATTCAATCATATTTATTGAGTGCTTACTGTGTGCAGAGCACTGTACTAAGCGCTTGGGAATTACAAGTTGGCAACATATTACAGTCTAATAATAATAATTATATTTGTTAAGCGCTTACTATGTGCCAGGCACTGTTCTAGGCGCTGGGGTAGATACAAGATAGTTGAGTTGGACACAGTCACTGTCCCACATAGGGCTCACAGTCTTAGTCCCCACTTTACAGATGAGGGAGCTGAGGCCCAGAGAAGTGAAGTGACTTGCCTAAGGTCACACAGCAGACAAGTGGCAGCACCTGGATTAGAATCTATGATCTTCTGACTCTCAGAGCTGTACTTTATCCACTAGGCCAGGCTGCTTCTAAGGGGGTCTAGAGAGGGTCTGCCTTTCTCTGTCTACTAAAGTTAACAACAATTTTCTTTGAAGGAATATGAATGTGTAAGCAGAACAATACTGAAAATATTTAAATTCAGAGCATCCTTTAATAAAATTGAGAAGAGACCAAAAAGATGGAAAGCTTTCCCCATGTTCAATATTTGCCCCTTTTCAGACGTATTTCTGAATAGGTTCAGGTTGTTTCATCTTGGTTAATTCTACCAGAAAAAAATTGCCATTCATCCTAGTGGTAAAATATTCTCAAATACTTGTAATTAATGATTAATAACACATTGACAGCTATTGTTTGATGTGTTCAATGTCAGTTTAACTAGAGAATGGTGATTCACCTTAAAGGAATTTATGTTCCACAAGTATTTACTCATGGACAATAAATGAAGGGGGAGGTAAAATAACATTGAACGTTCAATCTCCTGAATAGAAACTAGAGATGTGTTTTATTTACTCATTTGATTAATTCATATTCTCTGGGTGGTTAGGGGCAAAGCGATCATCTTGACATTAACTGAAAATTTTCAGAATACTGTAGCATCTTGGTGTGTCTGCCTCCTCTTCCTAATCTTTGGTCCATATGCTACCACCAGGTCTTTCGGAGTATTGTCTTTGGGTTGATTATATCACGGTCACCAGGTCTTCATTTACTTTTCTTTTTTCCTGCAGGGATGCATTTCCTGGCTTCCCTGGAATAGGGATGGATATTTTGAGAAAACTAGTATCCACCATGGTAGGGATGCATGGAGTAAACTCCTAAACTCAGACTAGCCAAGTTTTTTTAAGTGTTACCACTGCCAAATACCAATATAGATTTCTCTAGCTCCGTTTTCTGGGATCAACATATCTGACTCCTTCTACACCTTACACCCTGAGCAAGTCTTGTCATCGTAGGAAAACTGATGGTCTCACGACAAACTGAGTGGGTAGAATCAAATTGAGAAAAGCCTGTTCTCAATTCAGCTAATGGATATAGAGTCCTGAAAGCTATAGGACACAACATGTGTTACTGTAGTGGTCCAACCCTAGGAAAAGTCCTAATGTTCAAACTGGGGCCAAGGTAAAATATAATTTCATTATCTCGGATTGTTCTTTTCACTTCTGTGAAGTCGCCGAGAAAACCAAGTTCTGTACTTCCCGTCGATCAATCCTTCAGCAATGCTAATGTTAAAAAAAAGATTCTCTGCAGAATGTGGGTGGCCCCTCTGCCCCCCTCCCCCTGCTTTGGAGGCCAGTGGGCCTTGGGGGAGGGGAGAGGGGTGGTCACAACAGCCTTGGTGGTGTATGAGGAGATTACAGGGTTGTGGAGAGGGGGGAAGGGAGAGAAACCAACCAACCACTGACCACAATGCTGGACAGGCAGCCCAGGCCTCAAGGTGGAGCGAGGCCGTAGAGATGGGGCTGTGGCTGTTGGTGGCCAAAATGGTGGAAAGCAACAGGGTCTGGGGATCAATCAATCAATCAATCAATCAATCGTATTTATTGAGCGCTTACTATGTGCAGATCACTGTACTAAGTGCTTGGGAAGTACAAGCTGGCAACATGTAGAGACAGTCCCTACCCAACAGTGGGTTCACAGTCTAGAAGGGGGAGACAGAGAACAAAACCAAACATACTAACAAAATAAAATAAATAGAATAGATAGGTACAGGTAAAATAAATAAAAAAATAGAGTAATAAATATGTACAAACATGTATACATATATACAGGTGCCCTGGGGAAGGGAAGGAGGGAAGATGCAGGGGATGGAGGGGGCCGAGGGGGAGAGGAAGGAAGGGGGTCAGACTGGGAAGGCCTCCTGGAGGAGGTGAGCTCTCAGTAGGGCCTTGAAGGGAGGAAGAGAGCTAGCTTGGCCGATGGGCAGAGGTAGGGCATTCCAGGCCCGGGGGAGGACGTGGGCCAGGGGTCGATGGCGGGACAGGAGGGCTGAGTAGGTGCGAATGAGGTTGTTGTTAATGTAACTTGGTGATAACAAGGGCCTTTTTCCCGGGGTGGGGGCGGTGGGGAGAGTCAGTCAGGACCGGACTGAGAAGGAGGGAAGGGATGGGATGGGACTAGGCTGCAAAACCTATCCCTAGCCCGGTTCGGTCCAATCTGGAACATTCATTCCGGGGCTTTATTCTGTCTGGGAGCCGAGTTCAGGCTGATTCCAGCTTAGGTTCAGCACTGCCAATCAATAATAATAATAATAATAATAATAATGCCATTTATTAAGTGCTTACTATGTGCAAAGCACTGTTCTAAACACTGGGGAGGTTACAAGGAGATCAGGTTGTCCCACGGGGGGCTCACAGTCTTAATCCCCATTTTACAGATGAGGTCGCTGAGGCACAGAGAATAATAATAATAATAATGGCATTTATTAAGTGCTTACTATGTGCAAAGCACTGTTCTAAGCGCTGGGGAGTTTACAAGGTGATCAGTTTGTCCCACGGCGGGGGGCTCACAGTCTTAATCCCCATTTTACAGATGAGGGAACTGAGGCCCAGAGAAGTGAAGTGACTTGCCCAAAGGCACACAGCTGACAAGTGGCGGAGCCGGGATTTGAACCGATGACCTCTGACTCCAAAGCCCGTGCTCTTTCCACTGAGCCACGCTGCTTCTCTAATCAATAGTATCAACCAATCAATCAAATCAATCAATAGTATTTATTGAGTTTCTACTGTAGTAATAATTGTGGTGTTTGTTAAGCACCTTCTATGTGCCAGATACTGTACTACGAGCTGGGGTGGATACAAGCAAATCAGGGTGGACACTGTCCCTTGTCCCAAGTGGGGATCGCAGTCTCAATCCCCGTTTTACAGATGAGGTAACTGAGGCACAGAGAAGTGAAGCGACTTGCCTGAGGCCACACAACAGACAAGTGGCAGAGCCGGGATTAGAACCCGCGATCTTCTGACTCCAAGGGTTGTGCCTAACCTCTATACCATGCTGACTGTAAGCTCACAGTGGACAGGGAATGTGTCTATCGTCTCCGTTATATTGTACTCTCCCAAGAGCACTGCACACAGTGCTCTGCTCACAGTAAGTGCTCAATAAATGTGATTGTTGATTAATATCCTCAGTGAAATTCTCTGTATCTGTTGAGTTTCCTGGTTTCCAGTGTGTTCTGGCGCATTCACATATTGTGAAGTCTTCTGCCCCACTGCTAGCCTCTACTAGTTCCCCTCAGCATTTTACAGCACTAGAATACTACTTCTGGAACCATAAAAATCAGAAGCAAATGACCCTTTCGCTCAGGACAGTTTTCTTATTGAACCAGGAATGAGCTAATCTCAATTCTGCTCGAGTGGCAATGTACTTTTGAATGTCTAATTAATTAATCGGTAAACATTAAATGTCTGTGCCTGCTGCCAGTGCCATTTCTTGTGTGAAGGAGGGGGTGGCTGAAAAGACTGATACGTGAGTAGCGGGCCATTCCCTACTGATTACATGTGTAAACATCGAGAGTTTAAATTCTTTTACATCATAGTCAGTATGCAAACCCGAATATTCGTCTTCACTTGTCCCTGCCGATGCTGAAGCCACCCCAAATTCACCCACATATGCAGCATCTTTGCTAAGGCAGCAAAGGGTGGATTTGTTCATGAATTAAGATTTGGGAAGCTTTTGCATCCCTATGTTATGTGCATCACAATGCTTCAGTGATTCCATGACAAGGGCCAAAACCTCTCTGGCCTCTGCCCCTTGTTATTAAGGGTTGGAGAGGGGCCCCCAGCTCCTCACAGCTGGGAATCCATTTTTAGGGGAGGAACTGATGGGAATTTTGGCCCCCTCCCCCTCTTCCAGCACTCCTTAAATGCTGAGTGTGTGGTGAGCCCTGGAGGAGAGAAGCTAGAGAAGTGTGCCTTGCAAATCAGCCCGCTTTGGAGGTTGGGGGGTGAAGGGGTTGGGGGGGTGGGGGAAGGCAATAATTTAAAATCTAATATCTTGCGCTGGGCAGTGTTCCTAAGGGGCAGTTAGAGGATCAGTGTGATGCTTGCTTTCTTTGACACCCAAAATAATCATAATGATGGCATTTATTAAGCGCTTACTACGTGCAAAGCAATGTTCTAAGCGCTGAACTCTACTTGCCATTGCTAGTTGACTGTGAGCTTGTCCTGGACAGGGAATGTGCCTATATTGTACTCTACCAAGCTTGGGTACAGTGCTTTGCCCACAGTAAGTGCTCAATAAATACGACTGAATGAATGGATGAATGAATGAATGACTATAGGCCTCAGGATAGAAAAGTAAAGTGTAGGAAGAAGAGGTTGGTTTTTTTTTTTGGTTTTTGGTTTTTGGTTTTTTCACTTCCCGTGTCAAAGTGAAGTCTTTTATGAACTTCTAGAGACCCTTGATGGGGTCTTCTTTAGGCTATAACTAAGGCTTTTACTGCCCCAATTGCTCCCGATTTGGGTCTCGAGCACAGATCAGTGTATCTGACTGTAGTGGAGACCCCCATTCTTGTCAGCTGTTTAAGAACTGAAGACATAGAGGACCTTGGAAAGCCTATAAAATGCTTTTTAGACCAATTCTGAACACTATGGCAGGAAGGGCCATTAAGTACTAAATGATATTTGTCTTATCCCATAGCTTTTTCTAACCTTGACCCAGGGATCAGTTCAGTTTCACTAGGAAAAACTAGGGACAAGACTCTAGTGGAGGACAAGGTAGAAAATTAGGCGGTAGGAAACTTAGTTGATAGCTAACGGTGATTAATGAAATCTTTGAAAATGTATCTGTAATTATCAATCTCAGCTGGATAGTGTCTAATCCAGAGATCAGTGGCACAGTAAAAGTGTAGGAAGAAGAAGTGTGAGCCAACCTGCTTTATGGGATCATTTCAGTAACTCGTGATGGTGATAATGATGATAACGGTATTTGTTAAGCATGTACTATGTGTCAAACAAATTGCGAGGTTATAGCTATGAAGACGTTATTTTTCTTCCTTTTTTAAAAAAATGAATGGTATTTATAAAGCGTTTACTGTGTGCCAAGCATTGTTCTAAGCACTGGAGTAGACACAAGGTAATCAGGTTGGACACAGGTCCTGTCCCGCATGGGACTCATAGTCTTAATCCCCATTTTAAAGGTGAGGTAACTGAGGCACAGAGAAGTTAAGTGACTTGTCCAAGGTCATACAGCAGACAGGTCAGGAAGCCGGCATTAGGACCTAAGTCCTCTGATTCCCAGGCCCTAGGCTGTCTCCATTAGACCACGCTGCTTTAGGTCTTTTGCTCTGAATTAGGGTTTTGACTGTATAGAATACCCATCTGGGTAGATTGGGAATTTCCTATATTGCTCTCTTGAGGGTGTTGACTGAATGAGCTCTGGGACCTGTGGTTTCACTTCGATTAAATTTAATTTTGTCTCCCCCTTTTAGACTGTGAGCCCACTGTTGGGTAGGGACTGTCTCTATATGTTGCCAACTTGTACTTCCCAAGCGCTTAGTACAGTGCTCTGCACACAGTAAGCGCTCAATAAATACGATTGATGATGATGATGATGATTAAATTTCCAGTAGCATCCTTAAGGAACCCTCTACGGAATTAGTCACTGTCAAGATTGCACTGGTTGACTGATGCCTTCCCATTTCACATACAGTAAAGCAATCAGAAAATTAGAAGAGTGAAGGAGTGGGAGGTAAAGACAGGCACAAAGGAATAGGGAGGGAAAGAAGGGTTAGAGGGAGTTGGTCTAGTGAACTGATATTACACAGTAGTGTATGAGATTAGAACGAACCTGCAGTGGAAGTTTTATCAGTCTTGTATACTCATTATACCTGACAGACTTCAGTTGCTTACCTGGAAGACAATAATCTCTGTCTACCTTTCCCGTGGGAATTCAAATCAGCAAGGATAACCCCTGAACTTTGTTGGTGCAGTGCCAGCAACATTAAAGCTTTTACCCCCACTGATTACGGGGACATGATGTCGTTTTTATTGAGACAAGATTAGAGTTTTTTTTATTTAAAAAGTAGGGTTCACATGATCTCTCGTGCTTTTCCTATTGCTCGAAGGCCACAGAACTGACAATTTCAATTTACCTCGGCTTTTATCACTAGGAGAAGCTTAAATTAGAAGAGGGGGTGGAGGGAGAGGTGCGGCACGATAAGAATATCCCTAATGGGTGAGTAGTTAATGGGAGGATGGCAAGGATGGCAAAAGAAATACCCAGGGAGCTCAAATCCTGCTTTGTAATCAGTATAATAAGATGTAAGGATGAGAAAGGGATGAAACTCAGCGAGGGAAAACATAGGTGTGTATTAGTAAGGAAGAAAGGATAGAAGTGATTGAGGGAAAAATTAGACCAAATGTCAAGGAAATTAGGAATAGAAACCCTCCACGTGATTAATTTAACCTGGTCAGACTTCCACTCCCCACAGGGAAGAACTTGTTTATTTACAGTGTTAGATTTTTTTTTTTTCTCCTGGCTCTAAATTCACTAATTCTCTTGGGAGACAACAACTTACCTTCATTATCTTCAAGGATTTCATAGGTATTTTTCTTTCCACTATTATTCTTTTTTATTAGATTTCTAACAAGAAGCAGCATGGCTTAGTGGCAAGAGCATGGGCTTGGGAATCAGAGGTCATGGGTTCTAATCCCGGCCTTTCCACTTGTCAGCTGCCTGGCTTTGGACCAGTCAATTAACTTCTCTGTGCCTCAGTTACCTCATCTGTAAAATGGGGGCCCACATGGGACAACCTGATTATTATGTATCTCCCCCAGTGCTTTCATTCATTCATTCAATCGTATTTATTGAGTGCTTACTGTGTGCAGAGCACTGTACTAAGCGCTTGGGAAGTACAAGTTGGCAACATATAGAGACGGTCCCTACCCAACAACGGGCTCACAGTCTAGAAGGGGGAGACAGACAACAAAACTGAACACATTAACAAAATATAATAAATAGAATCAATATGTACAAATAAAATAAATAAATAGAGTAATAAATATGTCCAAACATATATACATATATACAGATGCTGTGGGGAGGGGAAGGAGGTAAGGCAGGGGGATGGGGAAGGGGAGGAGGGGGAGAGGAAGGAGGGGGCTCAGTCTGGGAAGGCCTCCTGGAGGAGGTGAGCTCTCAGTAGGGCTTTAAAGGGAGGAAAAGAGCTAGCTTGGCAGATGTACGGAGGACAGGAATTCCAGGGAGGGAGGGAGTGCTTAACACATCGGAAGAGCTTAACAAGTACCATCATTATTAAGTACTTAAACTGAAGCGTTGGCTGACAATATAATAATAACAACAATGATGGCATTTATTAAGCACTTACTATGTGCAAAGCACTGTTCTAAGCGCTGAAAGTGTTGAGGTAGGAGAAATAGTCAAACGTTGCCTTGATTCTGTTGTAGGAGGCTTACGAGAAGATTGTGCCTGCTAAAGTAGGATTCACCACCAAGAAATTATAGCCTCCAGACAACCTTTTCTGATCATATTCCACCAGTTAAGAGCACTGATTTACGAGGCATTTTGGGGTCGCTTCCTCTGATTGATTCCTTCAGACAGGATTTGATTGATTGGCGAACACATCTGCCAGACTGCCTGTTGGAGACTTCCTCTGTTTGGTTCCAAAAGGCAGTATCTGAGGTTTGGAATTTGGGAGAGGGGGGTGGGAGGAGAGGGAAGAAGTCGGGAGGATAGAGAAGGAGAGAAGAAAGTGGAGGCAGTGGCGTGATCACTGCACCACTTTGGGTATAGGATCTACCCCCATGAGGTTTTGTGTTTTAAAAAGTCCTCATTGAAAATTTTGGAGTCCCAATGGGTTCAGGTTCTCTCCCACAGTTTGTAGTCAAAACCGGGAGAGGCAACATTGTAACAGCGAAGTGTCGTGCAACATTTGCTGGTAATTTCATATTTCATAATTTAAAATTCACGACGAAAGCAAGATCAGGTTTTTGTTTTAAAATGTGTGTAGCAAAAACTTTGCTGTCCAACGGATCTGGGCGGGAATTGAGTATTCATCTTAAAAGTTCTCTCCCTTGGTTGGGAGGTGGGGTGATACCCCATTATTTCCCGGGTGAGAGATGGGGAGAGTAAGGGAAGTGTGGAGACTGAGTGGGAAATGGGGGGAGGTGAGAGGAACGTCTGACACTGGATGCCTTCCTCCATTCTGTCCCTTCTTCAATACAATAGGCAAAAGTGATGTTCAAAGGACTTGGGAAAGCACTGAGTTGGCTTCCTATGCTGGCCTCTTGACCATAAGCCTTTAAGGGACTTACTAAATAGTAGGATCACTGTCCATAAGCAGGGAGTTCCTTTGTGGAACCATGGAAGGTAAGGAAGGGAGTTCTTAGTGGCATTCCTGAAAATGCTAATGACCTATAGATGAAATGATGCCTTCTAGTTAACCAGGCCTTGCAGGCTGTGAAATTATGGATCGAACAGTTCTACTCAGTGGTGATTGTCTCTAAAACAGTTCCAGCCAGCCATTCGTGCCAGTGCAGGTTCAGATAGCAGTGGGGTGAGATTGTCAGCCCTTTCCCAGAGATCGCTTGGTGATTTTAATCCCGGTTCTAATTCTGGTTGTAGTTCCGGCTCTGCCACGTGTCTGCTGTGTGACCTTGGGTAAGCCACTTTACATCTCTGTGCCTCAGTTACCGCATCTGGATGAAGAATGTGAGCCCTGCGTGGGGCAACCTGATTATCTTGTATCTACCCCAGCGTTCAGAACAGTACTGGGCACAAAGTAAGCGCTTAACAAATACCATAATTATTGTTTTAATGGAAGTGAATAGTAATGCTAAGTGTATATAAGATGGCCTAAGGTTTGAATCCCTGAATAAGCCCTCTTCTCCCACTCCCTTCTGCATCACCCTGACTGGCTCCCTTTATCCCTGGCCCTGAAGCACTTACGTATGTATCTGTAATTTATTTATTTATATTTATGTCTGTCTCCCCCTCTAGACTGTAAGCTCATTGTGGACAGGGAATGTATCTGTTTATTGTTATGTTATACTCTTCCAAGGGCTTAGTACCTACAGTGCTCTGCATGCCGTAAGGTCTCAATAAATACAATTGATTGACTGCCCGACTGACTCACAGATGAGAAACAAAACTGCTCATTTAAGTCGCCCTTTCCCCTTTTTCCCCCACCTCCAATCCTCTCATTGCTATACTTCACATGCTTTTGAAGGGAAAATGTGGGTATTGGTTATTGAACTGTAAATACAGGTGGCTGAGCTGCCCCATATGTGGCTGAGAAAGGCCTTTGAGATTATGCTGAGAATGGCCTCTTTATATTCCCTTAGGTCTATCTTAAGCCTGGAAATAACTTCAAATTAGGGCAGAAAAGGGAAGTAATAAAAAATTATAACTTACTTACCTGGATCACCTGGCTAGATGATTTAGATTATTCGTTCATTCATTCAGTTGTGTTTATGGAGGGTTTACTGTGCGCAGAACACTGTACTAACTGTTTGGGGAAAGTACAGTATGTCAATAAATAGACACATTCTCTGCCCACAGCGAGTTTATTCCACAAGGGGCTCAGTCTAAGAGGTGGAAGAACAGGTATTTAATCCCCATTTTACAGATGAAGAAATTGAAATGTAAAGCAGCAACTTTCCCCGGCCACACTGTAGGCAAGTGGCAGAACTAGAACTAGAGTACAGGACTCCTGATTCCAAGGTCCAGGCTCTTTCCACTAGGTCAGGCTGTTTCTCAGCAGCTTCTTTTAAACAAATGCTCTGTTGACTCTTTTTATAGCTGCCCCCCCCTTAAAAGTGTGAAAATCTTTGTGTTGTACTTCTCCAGTGCTTAGTACAGTGTATTGTACCCACAGGGTGCTCAATAACTCTCACTCCTCCTCTTCCTATACTACTGTCCCACTCCATTTTATGGATCTCAGCAGAGGGTTGCTCAATGTCACATGGAGAGTGAAGGGTTTGAGGCCCAGAGAAGGTCAATGACTCATCCAAGGCCACATGGCAGGTCCGAGGCAGAGTCAGGATTAGAGCCCAGGTCCTCTGACTCCCACGATTTGACCCCTCCGGGAGAGGGGGATAGCATCCTTTCTCCTGAGGTTGCTCACAGCACCAAACTACCCCGAGGTCGCTCAGAGGGGTAGATGCCCCCTTGGCTGGGGGAGAGTTTTCCTTTGCCCACTTTGACCCACGATCAGGGCGGTGGTCTTTGCCGGCTGATTTCCCAGCACTGGGAGATGGTGGCAGGACACTCTATTTCTTTACTTGTACATATTTACTATTCTATTTATTTTGTTAATGATGTGCATCTAGCTTTAATTCTATTTGTCCTGACAACTTGACACCTGTCCACATGTTTTGTTTTGTTGTCTGTCTCCCCCTTCTAGACTGTGAGACTGTTGTTGGGTAGGGAACCGTCTCTATATGTTGCCGATTTGTATTTCCCAACTGCTTAGTACAGTGCTCTGCACACAGTAAGTGTATATGACTGACTGACAATGAATGATCCCTGTTTCTAGATGGAAACTGAGGCCAAAGAAGATCATTCCATTCATGGTTACAGGACAGGATGATCTCAGAACCATAAATAGAATGATTCTCACGTGTTCATCATTGGGATGAAAGGGACCTAGTTATGCGATCCACCAACCATGTCTTGCCTCTGGCTTAGAACACCCGCCCTCTTCAAATCGGCAAACAATTACCCTCTCCGCCTACAATAACTGTTGGGCCTTTCCCAACTAAGCCCTCTTTTCCTTTTCTTCCACTGTCTTCTGTGTGTCTCCCTACCTTGTTCTATTTATTCATTCCTCACTCCCAGCCCCACAGTACTTATGTACATACTGTGATTTATTTATTCGTATCAATGTCTGTCTCCCCCTTCAGACTCTTAGCTCGTTGTGGGGTGGGAATGTGTCTGTTTTTATTGTACTCTCCCAAGCACTTACGCTTTGTGCATAGTAAGTGCTAAACAAATACCATCATCATTATTATTATTATTACTACAGTGCTCTGCCCACAGTAAGTGCTCAGTAAATACTACTGATTGATTGAGAGCTGATTTATTCTCTCCTGCTTCCAGTTGTATTATACCTTAAACATCAATCAATGGTAATTACTGAATTCATGAATTCATTCATTCATTCAATTGTATTTATTGAGCGCTTACTGTGTGCAGAGCACTGTACTAAACACTTGGGAAGTACAAGCTGGCAACATATAGAAACGGTCTGCTTACCCTGTGCAGAGCACTGTCCTGAGATCTTAGGTGAGTACATGGAGTTAGTAGACATAAACCCCTACCATCAAGGATTGAGTGGGGAAGAAAAAAGAAATTAGAAGCAGAGTTTAAAGATATGTACATGGGTGCTACTGAGCTGTTTGAGCATATCTTCTCATGCATTCAATCAATCAATCAATCAATCAATCATATTTATTGAGCACTTACTGTGTGCAGAGCACTGTACTAAGCTCTTGGGAAGTACAAATTGGCAACATATAGAGACAGTCCCTACCCAACAGTGGGCTCACAGTCTAGAAGGAGGAGACAGAGAACAAAACAAAACATATTAACAAAATAAAATAAATAGAATAGATATGTACAAGTAAAATAAATAAATAAATAGAGTAATAAATGCATACAAACATATATACATATATACAGGTGCTGTGGGGAAGGGAAGGAGGTAAGGCGGGGGGGAAGGAGAGAGGAAGGAGGGGGAAAGAAAGGAGGGGGCTCAGACTGGGAAGGCCTCCTGGAGGAGGTGAGCTCATGCATTCATTCATTCAATTCATTCAATCGTATTTATTGAGAACTTAGTGTGCAGAGCACTATACTAAGTGCTTGGGAAGTACAAGTCGGCAACATACAGAGATGGTCCCCACCCAAAAACGGGCTCACAGTCTAGAAGCGGGAGACAGACAACAAAACAAAACATATAGACAGGTGTCAAAATTGTCAGAATAAATAGAATTATGACTACATGCACATCATTAATCAAATAAAGAGAATAGTAAATATGTACAAGTAATGTAAATAGAGTAATAAATCTGTACAAATATATTCAAGTGCTGTGTGGACGGGAAGGAGGTAAGGCCGGAGGGGATGGGGAGGAGAGGAAAAAGGGGGCTCATCTAGGAAGGCCTCCTGGAGGAGGTGAGTTCTCAGTAGGGCTTTGAAGGGAGGAAGTTTGGCGGATGTGTGGAAGGAGGGCATTCCAGACCAGGAAAAGGACATGGGCCAGGGGGTTCTCCTTGAAGAACACTATGGAGAGTGTTTCCAGAAACTTCCTCTTTAACTTGCTCTAGACTTTAAGAACCCTAATGGGCAAGAAGTTCTTATTTTGTTATCTTTTCTGGATAGTTCCTTCCAGATGATATGCTTGTAACTCCAAATCTCCAGAGATAGATTGGCATTCTTGGATAGGTGACTTTATCATCTCAGTCATGGATCAAAAACTTTCAAGGTTTCTGGCTGAGCTTTGAGATTTTGGCAGAGTCCCTTAGTGTTTCTGTATCTCAATCTAAACAACTGATTAGATTAGATTAGATCAACTGTATCTCAATATAATGAACTGATTATATAATTCAGAGGTAACGGGACCTCCTTGCCTTCTAGGGCTTTTGTCAGGGAAAGCTAATGCAAAAAATTATGTGCTTTGCCAATTAAAAGTACTAAGTCAGTGTCTAGTCAACTGGCAAAAAATGAGACGAACTATCTTTTCAATTTTATTCTGTTCTTTCTGTGATGCACCTTTTAATGCCATCCTCATAAAGATCCTTTCTCCCAGTGACTACAGATACCTCTGATGCCATTTTCCCTTCCAATTGAAAAGCAAACCACTACCTGATGCAACTTTCTTACCTTCACATTCCTGCTGGTGCCCTGAGTAAAAGAGGTCATTTGGCAAAAATCCCTTCCCCTTCTTCATTCCCCACTGAGGAATTTGTGGGACCCCGCCTTGATTCTAGCTATTAACTAACCAATGGTGTGTCAAATGTCAGGGATATAAAATCCAAACGGCCTACCTGCCGAGTAGAATGACCTTGCAGAGGAGAATGACCTCATACCTGGAGTGGTTCTCATGGTGTCCGCTTGCACTCCCTGTCAACAACTCTTTCATCACAAAACCTACTTACATCATACTTTTCTAAACACCTAAACTGTTCATTGTCATTGTACTTACAACACTTGTAAGTGACAGCAGCTTATGGTTTCAATTAACCTCCTGGTAGACCTGAACTATAATTGCAGGAGAGAGAAGGGTGATGGGGGGGAGGTGAATTTTTCTTTCCACAGTCCTAAGAATGGAAGAATTCTTGTTAAATGAAGGAGGTTTTCATTTTTTCCTATGAATCCAACAATAAAGCGACTTGTATTTCCCTGCCAATGCCTTTGTGTCATGATTCTGAGAGAAGTTCTCTATTTCGTGTTCTTTTTCCCCCATTCTTCACAGGTTAAAAAATGGGCTTCCTCAAAGAGAAAAGAAGTCATAATCATATCTACAGTAATTCTACCAAAATGGTTCCCGCCTCTTTTAGAACAAAGGATCACTCTTGACAAAAGTTGTAGTTGTTTTTAATGCTTTATATTTTTGCAGCAACTTTTACAGAAATATTTCCACATTTCCCACACCAGAACTCGGTTCAGTAATTCTGAGGAAGGTGTTTAAGAATATCAGAGAGTTACCACAGAGAACTAAGAGCTGGGGTAGATACAAGCTAATCAGGTTGGACACGGTCCATGTCCCACATAGGGCTCACAGTCTTAATCCCCATTTTACAGATGAGATAACTGAGGCACAGAGAAGTTAAGTGACCTGTCCACCGTCACACAGCAGACAAGTAGCAGAGTCAGGATTGGAACACAGATCTATCTACTAGGCCATGCCGCTTCTCTAACAACATTAACCTGGAACTTGCATGCTCTTGTGCTAAATTTTTCCTCAAAGCATCAATCTGTAGTAATAAGTGGGCTTAATTAGCCCACCACTTATCAGGATTTTTTTTATTGTAGCTGTTACAGCAAAACAGTAGCGTACTTGTGCAAGGATGGTGTGTATCAACACAGTGCTTGTGAGCAAGCCTGGCATGGCCTAGTAGATAGAGCATAGACTTGGGAGTCAGAAGGACCTGGGTTCTAATCCTGACTCCACCACTTGTTGCTGTGTGACCTCAGGCAAGTCACTTAACTTCTCTGTGCTTCAGTGACCTCATCTGTAAAACGGCAATTAAAACTGTGAGCCCTATGTGGGACAGGGACTATATCCAATCTGATTAGCTCGTATCTACCCCAGTGCTTAGAACAGTGCTGGACACATAGTAAATGCTTAACAAATACCATCATCATTATTATTATTAACACTGTTCACTAATCTTCTTGAACCTTGATGCCTGGGCTTCCTAGCATAAGCCTCATGAGTAATTACATCATATCCAAAGAGCTCTCAGAGTCCAGCCTTCAGACAGTCCTGCTGACTTGTCATTGCACACAGGGGAGAGTAAAAAATTGGTCCAGACCCAACATTTCAGTTTCTTGTTTCCCTGGAGCTATGGAAACGCGAGGGAGAGGGACTTTAAAATGGTGGGAAATCCCCTGGAAATGTGACTTTTCTTGGAGTTGAAGAGCCTTGCCTTCCCCCCAAAATAGCTCAATTGCAAAAATATCAGATTAACTCCGAGTTCTCCTCAACTTTATGTTTTTCCTTCCTTCTGGCTTCCTGGTAACTTTTCTAACTCATTGCGATTTCTAATAGCTATAGTTTGCCCCTACTCAGAGACTTGGAGGGGGAGTGGAGAAGGAAAATGGGTGTCAGTGCAAGAGATTTTTTCCCCCTTTTATTCTGGTTCCCTCTGGGAGCAGCTAAGCTTGGGGAACTCTAGAGAGGAGGAAAGTATGGAACTGTCCCTGAATCCTTCTTCAGTAAAGATATCACAGTTAAAACCTCAAGCTAAAATGTCCTAGGAGTAAGCTGAAAACAGAACGATGCAAGCAGGGATATTCCTCATTACTGACAGAAAAGGAGGATGATTTTGTCTAGACCTGACCTATGTACCTCCTAATATACTCTGTTCTGCCCTTCAATATGGTTTGCTTTGAGGTCTGATCAAAGGGAAGCACCATTCAGTATAGCCCAGGGGAGTGAAATGCTTCCAGGGTTGTTTAATCCAGCCCTGGAGGAAGAGGGTAACTTTCCTCTTATCTTAGGTACAGCATGGGCCCAGGGTAACCCTCTCTGTTCCTGAAAGTCTAGACATCAACACCCTTTCCCCTAGAAAGCTCTCTTGTCCTGTTCTCCCAGGCAAAGCAAAGGCATGGAACACCAGATCTGCAGTCTCCAACTGCCTGGCAGAATGATGGAGTGTGTGTGTTGTTGTTGTTTAACAGGGTGCTAAGGCCACAGGGGGTCTGTCCTCCTCTGGGCCCCACACGTGTGGTGATCATTACTGTCAGGAGGAGTTAGGCAGCCTTATGGAGATTAGAACAGACCCCTTAATTAGGCAGCATTCCCAAGCACTAGGAAAATCACCAGCTGAGACCTAACCATGCTGTGCTGCCCTTGAAGCCTTGAAGAGGTTGAGAGGGTAGTGGGGAGGGAAGAGAACTAACTTAGGTTTGGACATTCAAAAGGCTCAGGATTTTTACACTCCATCATTCTGATAAACAGTCCTCCGCCCATCCACATGAATGCCTATGATTTTCAATTATGGCAATTACCTCAAGAATCTCTTGGCAACACTTTGAGTAGCTCTTTTTAATGTACTTTTCACTTTTAAAAGGGGAATCTCCCCTCTGGGACATGGGGAGAGAGGGGTTTCTGAGCGTAGGAACTTCTGAAAGAGAAGTCTTGACTGAAAATTTACGTGAGGGGAAAGGGGGGGGCGATGGAAGAGGTGAAGAGAAGGGAGAGAAAACCATGTCACCCTATAAGAAGACATGGTTAAAACATATTAGAGAAAGCTGTGTTTCTTACTGACCAATGCAGAGAGTGATGACAGGTAACTCAGAACACCTGCATTCTAGCCCTGACTGCCACCTGCACTATATGATGATCTCTGAGGCTTAGACAGGGCTAAGCACAGAAGTGGAAAGTTGAAGTTTCTCATTCTTCTTCCTCATCTGGCAGAACACTCACCAACCTTAACCTCCAGTAAGTATTCTTGGGAGCCCTATGGGATGCAGAACTGTGGATGTTGGAATTGTGGCCTTTGGTTTTCCCAGGAGTTGATTGTATTTGGTGTTTATTAAGTGTTTACTAAAGACTGGAGTAGGTAACTAGATAATCAGATCAGACCCATAGGGGCTCACAACCTAAAAGGAAGGGAGAGTTGGTGTTTTATCCCCATGTCATAGGTGAGAGAATTGAGACCCAGGGGGTGACTTGCCCAAGGTCATACAGTAGCCCATGTTCTTGGTTCCATGCTCTTCCCCAGAGGCCTTGCTGGAGTTTAAAAGAGGCTTTTCCTTTTCCCAGATCAGGATTTATTTCCTGGTCTTTCTTGGTGTCCTCTCTAAAATAGGTTATGTTTTGGGGGGAGAATTTCATAGGAATAAAAGCAGGTAATGAGTCTTAATTGAATGGAGAGTCTGTTTCAGAGGAGAGGTAAGGGGTGCTCACAAGACCCTGTTCACAAAACCCATTGCTTTTGATACAGGCTAGGATAAGTCACAAGCTTCTGATCATGAGTATAGAACTTACCTGATTTCAGCCCCTTCCCAGAGAGAGGAGCAGTGCTAATGAGGAAGATTGAGGGTGACAGAAATGAGTGACACCACTCTGTTCCTATCTTTGGGGTGTGAAAGAGGAGTATGGCAGGATTTGGGTGTTTTTGAGATGCTATTAGGAAGCACCTCAGGCTGCTGTTTGGTCTATGACCCCTTGCAGTAAGACATCGGTTATTGCTATCTCTGTCTTCCAGAATGATCTAAAGTCCCCTTTGGGCTTATAGTAATTTCCACAGCTGTGAAATGTGAATTGAACTTGTTTATATTGGCTACTGCTTTTCTTCCCCGCTTACTGCTCCCCCTAAAAAGAATTTTCAAAACATAGGAGTTATTTAAAAACCAAATATGTTCAGCCTCCTCACTAACGCAGTTCCGACGATCAACCTCATCTGCCTAGCCTTATAGGATTTAGTGTAGCCCTGTTTGCCTGAGGCAACATACAGTATATTATGAGAATAGAAAGGAGCGAGGTTTAACATGTTCATTTTTAAGCTCACTGACTGCTTTCTCAAAGTAGATAGCTGGGTTCCCACAAGCTAGAAAACTTGGGCAATATGTTAACTTTCACCCCTCTTAACTTTCCCATCTATGTCCATAATGCCATCATGCTCCCTGTCCCAGAAGCTCATAATCTTGGCATATTCATGTATTCTTTACTGCCAAATCTACTGCCAAATCTTTCTAGTTCTTTCTCCCTCACATTTCCCAGAATCACCCCAAAGCCTCCAATCTAGAACAAGTTTGAGTCAAATCACAGTCTGATTTACTATATCAGTCTTCTCACTAATATTACAGCCTTCAGGCTGATGCATGGATACTTTCATTGACACACCACTTGGCACACATCTTTTCTTTGAAAACCTCCAACTGTTACTCATCTCCTTTCACATTAGTCAGAAACTATTTATCATTGATTTCAAGGCTCTCCCTCACCTCTAGCCATTTTATATATCAGTTTGTCATTCTTGACTTTCCCACTTCTACCTCCCTCATTCTATTTTCTGAGCCTGGAATTCCTTCCCCACAGTACCTGCCAGACAGCAGCTCTCCTTACTTTCAAAGCCTCTGTAAAATCCCATCTTCTTCTGGAAGTTTTCCCCAATTAATTCAGAGCACCCCAGTCATATTAACCCAACATCAATCCTTAGCACTCATGTATTTTATTCAGCACTTGAGATATGTAAATCTATATTTGTACAGTCAACTATTTGGATATTTTATCCTGATATTCAATTCTATTTCTTACCATAATTGTAGTATTTAAGCACTTTCCATTAGGCAATGCTCCTTCTCTATATCCTTTTTTAAGTCCCATTTCTTGCTATATTCTTGTTCTTACTTCTGCTATTTTTGTTAGTCTCCCCCATTAGATTGTACACTCCTCGAGGTTGGGGAATATATACAATGCTTAGTAATCTCCAAGCAATCAATGAGTACCATCGATTTGACTTCGGGTCTGGAAAGAGTATCATGGTTATGCTGCAGATAAACTGAGCATACAAAAGCATTTTAACTATTTCAAGACTCATCCAATGTGTGAGATTTATTTGTTATTGACTGTTGGATCTTCACTGTCTAAATATGTAGCACTGCTGAATGGCAGGGTGGAGTTTAGGAAGAGAAATAGATCCAGCTGTACAATTCATGTTAAGCTCAGCAGGGCAATGTTTTAGAAAATTCCCTTTGCTCTGGTCATCCTCCTCAAAAAATTGTTGAAGATTATAAAGTCAAACCGTTTTAAATAGAAATGCTATTTAACTTATGTTTCCACTTAAGCACCAGCATAGCCTAGCGGAAAGAGCACGGGCATGGTTGTCAGGGGACCTGGAATCTAATCCTAGCTCTACCACTTGTCTGCTGTGTGACCTTAGTCAAGTCACTTAACTTCTCTGTGCTTCAGTTACCTCATCTGTAAAATGGGGATTAAGATTGTGAGGCCCCACATGGGACCTGGACTGAGTACAACCTGATTAGTTTGTATCTACCCCTCAAACTGGCCCTTAGATAAAGGCACAACTCTCTGTTCCCAGTGGGAACACACATGCATAGTACAGCTGGCTTGTAAGTTTCTGGGACTTGTTAGCTCCTCTGTGCCATTTGCCACATCAATCTTCCCATCATTCTCCCTGTCCACTGCCCAGGTGATATGTATACACATAAACACACCATTTACTCGTTACGTAACCCTCATACCCAACAGACAATGTCTTTCTCCCACCCCACCCCCAGCCTGAAAAGCCTTATTGAGGACCCATCTCCAAGAAGCCTTCCTCAATTAAGCCCTCCTTTCCTCTTCTCCCACACCCTCCTGTGTTGCCCTGACTTGCTCTCTTAATTCATCCCTCCCTCACAGCCCCACAGCACTTATGTCCATATCTGTAATTTATTTAATGTCTTTCTCCCCCTGCGGACTGTAAGCTTGTTGTGGGTACGGAATGTTTGTTTATTGTTATAGTGTACAGTCCCAAGCTCCTAGTACAGTGCTTTGCACATGGTAAGCGCTCAATAAATATGCCTGACTGAGTTACCCACACACACAGAGTTGTCGTTTTGACTGGAAGATGACCCATTGATGGCAAGTACATGCTTTATTGATTCTGGCCATATTGTGTATGCACACAAAGGCTGTTTCTTGTACTGTCACGATTGTTTGCCTCACCTGGCACAGTTGCTTGTCTCCGGAGGAAAGATGAAATGATAAGGCACAAAAACAACATAAAAGGCCAGGAAAATGAAAAGTACAGTAAGAACAATGGGGGCACTGTGGCTAGCGGGGCAGTTCCAGGCTCCTCAAGGCTCAGAGTCCAACAATCACCATAGTCACACTAATCCCACTTGACTAAAATTTGTGGAGTCCTCATGAGGCCACTACTGCTTGAGACCTCTCTGGGCTGCGGGTGCAGAGAAGGTGGGCGAGAGACCTCAAAGTGGCATGAAGTGGGTTCTCCAGGGGAATTGCTTGGCAGTTTAATGGGGAAGGCGTCCAGGATGCACAATAATAATTATGGTATTAAACACTTACTATGTGCCAGTCACTGTACTAGATGCTGGGGTGGATACAAGCAAATCTGCTTGGACACAGTCCCTGTCCCACCTAAGGCTCACAGTCTCGATGTCATCCTGTCACTGCTTTCTCAGTCCCATTGGCACAGGCTTTAAAGCCTTTAATCACCTGGTTCCCTGCTACCTCACCTCTCTACTCTCCTTCTACAACCCAGCCCACACACTTCACTTCTGTAATGCCAACCTACTCACCATGCTTTGAAGTTGCCACTTACCCACCCTCTTACCCACATCCCACCTCTGGCTTGGAACACCCTCCCACTTCTCTGTCAGACAATTGACTCTCCCTCTTAAAAGCCTTAGTGAAGGCATATCTCCAAGAGGCCTTCCCTCTCTTCCTTTTCTTCAACTCCCTTCTGCGTCACCCTGACTTCCTCCCTTTATTCATCCTCCTGTCCAGCCTCACAGCACTGAAGTACATATCTGTAGCTTATTTATATTAATGTCTTTCTCCTCCTCTAGACTATAAGCTCATTATGGGCAGGGAATGGGTCTGGTGTTGTACTCTTCCAAGTGCTTAGTACAGTCCTCTGAACAGTAAATGCTCAATAAATATGATTGACTCACAGAGGGTACAGATCCAAATGCAATACAGAAGGGAGAGGTAAAAAGGGAAATGAGGACTTAGCTGGAGAAGGCCTCTTGGAGGAGACACAATTTTAATGGGGCTTTGAAGGTTGGTAGAGTGGTGGTCTATAATATAAGAAGGGGGAAGGAAGTCCCAGGCCAGGGGGAAGATATGTGCAAGGGGTCAGTGGTGAGATAGATGAGATCAAGATACAGTGAGTAGGTAGGCATTAGAAAAGTGAAGTGTTCTGGCTGGAGAGTATCAGCCAACCAGAATAAAATCTGTACCAGAATAACCTGGCAAATAATTAAGGTCATTGCTAGGTTGGCCACATCTTCAATCTGACCCCAGCTGGGAAGTCTGGCCCATCTGTGCAATTATACTCCACCAGTCTGGATGCTATCTGGATGAAAGTTCACAGCTATCCAAAGTATGTCAATACCACGAAGGCAAGGGGAGCAGGGTCTCAAACAAACAAACAAACAAAATAAACCTTATCAGCTCCTTTTTTTCCATCCTCATTTAAGCAACTGACCAACTTTATTAAAGTTTAGCTTTAATAATGCCTTTTGGACACAACTGTCAACCTGAACTTCAGGCCTCCTTGTGGGCAGGGAATGTGTCTATCAACTCTATTATATTGTACTCTCCCAAATGGTTAGTACAGTGCACTGCACACAGTAAGTACTTAATAAATGCCATTGATTCTCAGAAAACACTCTGTCTAGGAGGTTCTAAGTCAAGCCAAGCTTTGTATTTAAAAATAACCAAGTCCCATCAGAACTCTCACTTTCCAGCTGCTTTTGGCACCCAATCCTTTGTGATCCTTCAGCCTGAGTACTCCTCATCCATATGTATAGAGAGATATGTCCACTACTCTGCTCTTTGAAGACTTTAAGTGCATCCAGGTGGCCTAGCCTAAGTGGGGCTGTTTTCATAGCATTTGGGAAAGATGAAAGCACCACAGAAAAGCACTTCCTCTTGGCATCAAGCAGAAACTCCTGACCACTGGCTTTAAAGGACGTACTTAGCTCACTCCCTCCTGCTTATTCACTCTTTCCCAGTACATCCCAACCCACATTCTTCATTCCTCTCCTGCCAACCTACTAACTGTGCCTTGTTCTAGTCTCTCCAATCTCTTGCTCACACTCTCTCCCTGCTACCTAAAACTCCATCCTGCTAGCTTCATGTCACATCTCATCCCATTGCCAAAGGCTTTCTGAAATCACCCATCCTCTGGGAAGTCTTCCCCAGTACATCTCTAATTCCCCCATCTTTGCATCATGTACTCATCATATTTATTGAGCACTTACTGTGTACAAAGCACTATACTAAGCTCTTGGGAGAATACAGTATAACAGGAACATTCCTGCCCACATCAAACTCACAGCCTAGAAGGGGAGACAGACATTAATATAAATTACATATATACCTGTATATTTCTTTATATAAACATGTAGACATATATGTGCTGTGGGCTACCCTTCATCTCCCCCATTAGATTTTAAGCTATTTCATTCATTCATTCAGTCAAATTTTTGGACACTTACTGTGTGCAGAGCACTGTACTAAGCACTTGGGAAGTACAAGTCGGCAACATATAGAGATGGTCCCTACCCAACAACGGGCTCACAGTCTAGAAGGGGGAGACAGACAACAAAACAAAACATGTAGACAGGTGTCAAAATTGTCAGAACAAATAGAATTATAGCTCTATGCACATCATTAACAAAATAGAATAGTAAATGTGTGCAAGTAAAATAGAGTAATAAATCTGTACAAATATATACAATGCTGTGGGGAGGGGAAGGAGGTAGGGTCGGAGGGGGATAGGGAGGAGGAGAGGAAAAGGGGTTCAGTATTGGAAGGCCTCCTGGAGGAGGTGGGCTCTCAGCAGGGCTTTGAAGGAAGGAAGAGAGTAGGGATCATGTATACTAATTCTGTACTTTCTCATGTTCTGCATGCATGGTGGGTGTTCAATAAATGCTACTGATTGATTGAGAGGTGGCTATCCTACCTCTCGGGAGTGCCCAAAAAGCTTCATTTGGTAGGCAGAAGGCACTTATAGTGTGAGGAGAAAGAAGGTAAGAGCTGATAAGAGTATAGGGATGCAAAGGGAAAATCGTTCCCACCGTGAGCTCGCTGTGGGCAGGAAATGTCTGTTCATTCATTCATTCAATCATATTTATTGAGTGCTTACTGTGTGCTTACTGTACTAAGTGCTTGGGAATTACAAGTTGGCAACATATAGAGATGGTTCCTACCCAACATTGGGCTCACAGTCTAGAAGGGGGAGACAGAGAACAAAACAAAACATATTAACAAAATAAAATAAATAGAATAAATATGTACAAATAAAACAGAGTAATAAATACATGCAAACATATATACAGGTGTGTTGTAGTGTACTCTCTCAAGTGCTTAGTACAGGGCTTTGCACACAGTAAGTGCTCAAATATGAATGAATGAAAGAACATGCCAACCATTTTTTTTTCCCCTTAGAAAGAAAAGAACATTAGGCAGACCCATGATGTCACTCCTTTCCTTGGGTCTCTCCCTACTCTGAAACATTTTTAATGACCTTCCTGTGAGGCACAGAGGTGGGGGCAGAAAGCAAGAAGGCTTTCCTATAATTTTAATAAAAATAATTGTGGTCTTTTTCAAGTGCTCATTATGCCAAGCACTATACTAAATGCTGGGATAGATACAAGATAATCAAGTCAGGCACAATCCCTGTCCCGCATGGGGCTCACAGTCTAAATTCATACTTCCCATCCACAGATATAAAAATAAGAAAAGGAAAGGCTACCCTCTTGTTAACCTGTAAAAATCCCTTTATTTACATTCTGATTTTAAAGAGCTCTTCATGGATTTTTATACCACAGACGTCCAAGAAATAATTTTAAGAACCCGTAGAAGAGCACTCACTCTGGTTCTGGGAAAATGATCCACAGTCCTGAGGTCCTGCATGAGATTGGGAAATTAAAACAAGTGTACAAAAAAAAATAATAAAATCACAAGTCATTTCGCTTCCTCATGAAATTCAAATGAGTGCAGAGAAAGTGAATGAATATGACCTAGGGTTTACATAATTTTCCATGGCTATTAATGGTGGTATTCCCAGAAGGACAGCATAGGGTATTTCCTTAATTCCATGACTCTCATCATCATCATCATCATCATCATCAATTGTATTTATTGAGTGCTTACTGTGTGCAGAGCACTGTACTAAGCGCTTGGGAAGTACAAGTTGGCAACATATAGAGACAGTCCCTACCCAACAGTGGGCTTACAGTCTAAAAGGGGGAGACAGAGAACAAAACCAAACATACTAACAAAATAAAATAAATAGAATACATATGCTCACAGTGGAAATGATTTTCCCTTTGCATCCCTATACTCTTATGTACATATGTAGAATACATATGTATATGTATACTCTAAAATAAATAGAGTAACAAATATGTACAAACATATATACAGGTATATACAGGTCTCACTGAGGGGAGATGTCCAAAACACATTTTCTTCAGCCCCTTCCACATCCCAGAAGGCAGTAAAAGAAATGATACTTAAGGACGTGCAGAAGAGAGGGGGCTGGAAAGCATTCCCCTTTGAAGCCATTCATTCATTCAATCGTATTTATTGAGCACTTATTGTGTGCAGAACACTGTACAAAGTGCTTGGGAGAGTACAATACAACAATAAACAGACACGTTCCCTGCCCACATGAGCTTAAAGTCTAGAGGGGGAGAGAGACCCCCTCTCTTTATTTATTTATAAATAAATCACAGATACGTACAGAATGTCCGATCAGAGAAGATACTACCAAAAGAGAGTCTCCACACAAGGAAAACTGTGACTACCAACTGCTCCCTTCTCACTCCTCTGTCCCAGCCGCATTCCAGCACAGAGCCTAGAAAACCCCCCCTGCAAACCAAGCCATCGTCTGTCAGGAAATGTAGGACAGGCAAGGCAGGACTTAGCAACTCATCAGCCCACTAAATCATTCATCCTTGGGGGCGAAGTGGGGTGGGGGTAGGGGGGGGATGGTGGGGATTTTCAGAGATTATATTGAAAGAATTACAAAGGAAAGGGAAAGGAGCAGACTTTCCCACAGAATGTTCAATCGCTCCTATGAGAAACTCTGTAATCCGCGCCTGCCTGCCTCTCAGTGCTTTGTGAAACGGAGAGCAGCAGCAGCACATGGTTTTTAATAATTAAGTAACTTTAATTGTCCTGGGAAAGCGCCCCTTGCCTTGGGGCATGCTACACAAACTCATAATTAATGTTACCAAGAGAGATTATGAAAGGAGAACTGAGAAATTATTCCCTTTTTTTCAAGCTTCTCACTGTTAAGCCATATTATCCCTAGTTTAGATCCTAATTTACCTGCTTCCAAAAATCAGTGCCTATGAAAAGAGAATTAAGCCCATGCTGGTTGAAGATTGGCTCCGGAGGGGTTCACCTTAAAAACTCTTATTGGAAATTATTGCCATTGACTCATTTTCCCTTCTTGGGATGGAAAAAACAGTGATGCAAAGCAAGTGGGGATACCAAAATATTAAGAGCAAATGAGAAATAAGCAGGGATGTTGTATCCTCTGCCACTGTGACTTCTGGTTAAAACTCTTTAAAGATTCTTTTTCCTTTCTCTCTGTTTTTTGTGAAAGAAATTCAAAACCCCATAATTACATTTATCTCAGTTCATGGTAGGATTTAGGTTTCTGGTGGCTGAATGAATATCTGAAAGCTGAACCCAGCAAATGGAGCAGAGGAGAGGGTCGTTGTAGATGGGGGAAGCAGGGGGAGGAAGTCTTTTATGGGGGATGGGCTAGATAAGCCTGGGAAAGGACTGTGGGCAAAGATACCCCAATGAGGAAAATGCCCTGAAAACAGCTGGGGGATGTCACAGTGGAGGGTACTGCAACAGAGAAAACAAACTTGAAGAAGCACTCTTGATTAGTGGGTGAGCTGCTGTAAGGAAAAAACCAGAATGATTCACTTGGGGTGGGCAATTCTATTTTCCCTATTTCCCTAAATTATCTTTAGTATTTTGATGCTATTACTGACCAGGAGCTCCTATTGATGTGTACAGATGTGGCTGGAAAGAATGATGCTCAGCCCTCTATCCATTCCACACTTCTTGGAGAAAGACCATCATCAGCGGTATTTATTGAGCCTTTACTACGTGCAGAGCACTGTACTAAGTGCTTGGGTTTATACAGTACGACAGAGTTGGCAGACATATTCACACATTAATAAATAATTTGTAAAACATAATCCCAGCTCTTCCAATTTCTTGCTGTGTGACCATGGGCAAGTGAATTATCCTCTCTGTTCCTCAGGATCCTCAACTGCAACATGGGGATTCAATACCCGTTCCATCTCCTACCCAGATGTGAGTCCCATGCGGGACTTGGGCAGTGTCTGACCTAGTCGACTTGTACCCACCCCAGCGTTTAGGATAGTGTCTTAACACATAGAAAGTGCTGAACAAATACTACTTTTTTTTTTAAAGGACCATCCTTTCCTACACTGATTCATTTACCAATTGCAGCCCTGATTGCTGTTTGGAAATCTGACTCTTGGTATCTCAAGCTTCCTGAAACTTCTGCCAGTAGGGAACAGCTCCTTCCCTGATTCTTGCATGCCAAACTGGTCTGTCCACTGCAGTTATCTACCAGCCGTCATCTGTGGTTCCATCCTGCTTGAGACCATGCTTCACTCTTGTCTTTAAACTATATCTTCTTTCTTCCCTGCTCCCATATGTCCCACTCCAATAAATCATAGAGCAGCTGCCTGGAATTCTGCTCTTGTCCTACCTGGCAAAGTTGTGGTGGATTGAACATGACAGTACTCTTTCACCAATTGGGTTCCAAAGTCTCACTGTAGATGATCTTACCTTGCCATCTGATGGTCAGTATGGCTTTTAGATGACACAGAAGGAACAATAAATCAATCAGTGGTTTTTATTGAGCATTTACCCTGTTAGCAGGGTCCTTGGGGCCTTGAAATATTTTTGAGTTCAAGAAGCTTGGATGGGAACTTCTGGGGTAGGCCTGAATCTGTAATAATAATTGTGTTTACTGTGTGCCAAACACTGTACTAAACACTGGGATAGTTGCCTTTATACTGTCAGCTTGTAGTGGGCAGGGAGTACGTCTACCAACTTTTATATTGACTCTCCCAAGCACTTAGTACAATGTTCTGCACACAGTAAGCACTCAATACCATTGATACAAGACATCCTAGTTGGACACGGTCCCTGTCCAACATGTGATTGAGTCATACAAAAATTACCATAGGACCTTTCTATAACTTCAGTTTTACATATTCTCTAGATTCTTTGTTGCTCTCAAAGTCTAGAGTATGACCACAGTTCCTCCTTTCAGATAGATTCGGCCATAGAGTGGTACAGATTGGATTCTTATTACTGGTTGTTCTCTCCATCCCTAAGAGCTTCTACTTCCTGGTTCTTTCAGATCTGGCAAATCTCCCAAATTCTCCCAATTTTCCTTCCTCCCCAGCCTTTTCCTTATTGAAGCAGAGTTGGTTGAAGGTGAGAGGGGACCTCTGCGATGGGTACTAGGCAAGATTTTTATCAGCCAGCTCTCATAACAATAATAATGGTATTTGTTAAGCACTTACTATGTGCCAGGCATTGTACTAAGCACTGGGGTGGATACAAGTGAATCAGATCGGACACAGTCCCTATCCCACGTGGGGCTCACAGTTTCAATCTCCATTTTACAGCTGAAGAAACTGAGACCCAGAGAAGTGATTTACCCAAGGTCACACAGCAGACAAGTGGTGGAGCAGGGATTAGAACCCAGGACCTTCTGGCTCCCAGGCTCGTGCTCCATCCATAATGCCATAAGATTTGGAGAGTAAGTAAAGGAATTGGGAGCTGAGATATAAATAATAGACAAGTGACACAAATAATCCTGCAGTTCCACCCTCTAGTTTTTTTTTCTTTTCTTTGTGTTACTTTTGGAATGACAGCACAGGTATGGTTACACCTTAATTTTACATTGCACCAGTCTTCTTGGAGCATGTAGCATTTCACAAATAGAAGAGCTATTTGTAAGGTAGGAGATGGGAGCAAGGATTCTCCAACCATGTTTTACAGGTGAGGAAACTGAGGCTCATAAAACTGAAGTGATTTGCCCAAGCTTGCAGAATTTAGTAGGAGAGCAGATAATATACTGAGAAATTAGAATGGGGTGGAATATAGAACAAAGATGGGGACAATGACTGCATTTGTAACCTTGAAATTTATGGTTCATAATTATTATAATGCTATGTGTTAAGCACTTGATACACATAACACTATACTAAGTACTGGGGTGCATATAAGGTAAACAGGTTGGACACAATACTTGTCCCTAATGAGGGAAGAGAACAGCTATTCCCCATTTTATGGATAGAGCACAGAAGTTAAATGGGTTCTCCAAGGGCATATGCTAGGCAAATGGTATTTGGCTGGTAATGGCCCTTCTGAAATCCCTTTTCCTCCAGAATGCCTTCCCTGATTAATCTCTCACTTAATCCATATCCCCACCCCTTAAATGCCACATTAGCACTTCTACATCACCTCAGTCCTCGGGTACTCAAATCCTGTTCCACTGCACTTCCGTACAAATCTTTTGACACTGTTGCTTCCTCCTGCCTGTAATTTATTTTAAAGTCTCTTTCCCCTGCTGGACTATAAGCTTCTTGAGGGCAGGATTTATGTCTGTTAACTCAGTTGTACTCTCCCAACCACTTAGTAAGTCAGTACTCTTTAGGAGTTAGGCCTCAAATATTTCAAGGACCAAAGGTCTCTGCTACCACTGAACTTGGTACACTAAGATAACAAAAACACAATAAAGGAGCTTGGGAAGCAGTGTGGTCTAGTGGGGAAAAGAGCACGAGCTTGGGAGTCAGAGGGTCTGGGTTCTAATTCTAGCTCAGTCACTTGCCTTCTATGAGACCTTGGGCAAGTCCCTTCTCTATTCCTCAATCACCTTAATCTGTAAACTGTGGATTACATCCTCCTTCCTACCTAGATGGTGAGTCCCATGTGGCACAGGGACTTCATCCAACCTGATTATCTTGTATCTACTGCAATGATTAGTACAGTGCCTGGCACATAGTAAGTGCTTAACAAATAACATTTAAAAACAACAACGCCCCACTGCCCCCACCCCCGCCACAAAGAAAACCCCAAACAGAATAAAGCTATCTTTATAAACTGCCTAGATTCAAAATAGACACGCTTTTATAAGTTTGGAACCTATCAGTTCTAAGGATTGCATTGTTTTTTACTATGGTTACCTAGCGCTGTAATGGTTACCAAGCATTGCTCAGCTCCTCTATCCCCAGAAATAATTCTGACCTGACTTTACATTGCATCCACACAGCAGGTAGTGAACATGAGGAATTCATTACTGTAAGCAGCTGTGCAGGCCAAAATATCAGTAGATTCTAGGGGTGTTTGAATAGATCCTTGGACAAGTGATCCAGATGGATTGCTAAAGGAAGAGAAAAGCTATGGGTTGTTTGTCTTAAATGTGTCAAGGAGGGAAAACAAGGATGGGTGGCTCGGATCTTAACCAGAACCGGGATGTCTTGTGGTCTTTCTTGTATCTCTGTAACCGAGTACTGGCAAAGGGTTTCAGAGTCATTTCATCAATTGAAAAAGGGAACACAATTCTGATATCTAAGGGTGGGTGATACTGAGAAGGGATTATAGGAGAACTCTAATAGTTCACTAATGACTTTAAAGATTGGTTAAACATAGCAGTAAAATTCCAAAGAGACTCTATCCTGGCTTCTATGGGAGGGGCTAAATGACCTAAAGAGTCTTTTCAATTGTTGATGTAATGTTCATCCAAGTCAGGTTTGGCTTTGCTCTACCTTAGAATCAAAATGATTCAGACTCTGCTGCGTGGCTACCCTACTAGCAAGTGAATTTAAAGAGACTTTCTCTGGCAATCTACTTAATGACACCTCTGGGAACGCCTGATTACTCATCTGTTTTGAAACAGCACTTAACTCCCAGCAAGGAGAGTGGCCAGTGTGGCTTCCTTACTGAATTAATGACCTAAACAGAATGAATGACTAATCAGTTGAGTATGACTGGAGAACAGCGTGGTAAAGAGGTCAGGGTTGGAGAGGGTAGTGATGGGGTGAAACCCTCTTCACTCCCACCACCTCCCAATATAATCTTTCTTTCCCTATATTGTCCTCTTGATTGAGTTAGCCCTATTTCTCATTCTACTATGCAATGCACTGCCTTGGTGCAGGGAAGCTTTTGCATTCATTTTAGACAAACTTATGGCACTTGGTTTTCGCCATCTCGGCACCTGACCAAGAAATAGGGCTATCCATGATCAGTGCCAGAGTACCTTTGTAGATCAAGGAGTAAGAAAGAGGGAGTGTGAGCAAAGAAGCAGTGTGGCTTAGTGGATAGAGCACAGGCCTGTAAGTCAGAAGTAGCCGGGTTCTAATCCTGGCTTTGCAAACTCATCTGGTGTGTGACCTTGGGCTAGTCACTTAACTTCTCTGTGCCTGTTACCTCATAAAAATGTGAAATAAGACTGAACCCCATGTGAGACGTGGACTGTGTCTAACCTGATTAGCTTGTTTCTACCCCCGTGTTTAGTTCAGTTCCTGGCACATTGTAAGTACTCAACAAATACCACAAAAAAATGCATAAAACCACCAGACCTACAAGGTCTGTGGGCAGGATTTTACTGAAGCTTAGGACACTCTAGACCAAATTCTTCCATTGCACCTGTCCCCTTCCTCGGGATATATTATTGTGTGGTTTTCTCTGTGCCTCTGCCTTCTGGGGAAGGACAAGGAATATTAGATTCTGAGGTTCCGGTCAAATCCAAGCCTACAAGGAGTGTGGGGCACCTAGAAATTTAAAGTCCATATTCCTTTCTTTCTTTCTTTCTTTCTTTTTTTTTCCTTCAGAGACTGGCCGCAACTGCTTATTATGCAGTGCTTTCGTTTTTGAAACATATGCTTCCTAATAATAGCATTTCTGAGTCTCTATGAACAAAAAACTTGGGGATTTAGAAGGGACCTGACTTCACTGCTTCAGGCTGCTACTCATCTGTGTGCCAAGCTACGGCAAGTCCTTTCGTTATCCTTGGCTAGTTTTCCCATCTGTAGCATGGAGATCTTAATGTCAATCAAACTTTTATGATGCTATGAAGAAGCACATTTAAATATTCATAAGTGCATGACAAATGGAATACTGCTGTAAAAAAATGCTGGAAAATCCTGTAGTATTTTTCCCATTCCCCAGTCTGAAGCTTTCAAGGAACTTAGGTAACAATGCGAGCACACATGAACCTTCTGAAATCTTTCCTTTCCCCTGTAGATAGTACTTTTATGCTGCTGGTTTTTCTTTTCCCTCTTCCCCCATGATCTTTAAGAAGCAGGTCTCCTGAGTATTGATACAGTGAGGTCTAGGGTAGAGGAACTGGGGTTGACAGGTCATTAAAGCTGTTCTAGTGGATGTATTTCCTGAGACCAGAGACTAAAAATAATGTACTACCCACTTTTAAATCAACAGTCAGTCTATTTGACTACAGCTACTCTTTTCTTTTCTCTTTTTTTTTCTTAGTGCTTTTCAAAGCAAATCACTGAAATCACACAGGACGCATGGTGTTTTCCTCTATAGAAATCCTTTTTCAAGGACCTATGTCAAGAATGTTTTCATACTTTGGGTTGGATGGGGAGTGGGGGGAAATAGGCTTAATCCTCTGAGATGGTTATTTCTCTGAAAACAGACATGCAAATGCTGGACTTGTCAAACCTTAAAATGTTTTCTTTATTTCCAAGAGTTATGGCCTGCCTGCCGAGCCCAGGAAACGCTGACAGGCTAAGCTGGAGCTTTGGCAGTGGACCATGCAGAGTGTGGGAAAGGGCGGCAGAGGCACGTGCCAGATAAGATCATACAATAAATGATACAGCGCTCCACAGCACACTGCTACTTTCATATGCAAACAGGACCTCCCCACTCAGTGCAACCATAGGCTTTCCATTCCAGGATATGGCTCACCTTACAAGTAACTCTATATGAAGAGCAAATTTCAAGAGACTCTCCTTCCCCCTACCTCACACTCCCCTGCTCCTCACTGCTAATAATAGTGGCGATATCTGTTAAGCACTTATTGGGTGCCAGGCACTGTACTAAGCGCTGGGACTGATGCAAGCAAATTGGGTTGGACACAGTCCCTGTCCCACATGGGGCTCATGCTTAATCCCATTTGACAGATGAGGTAACTGAGGCACAGTGAAGTGATTTGCCCAAGGTCACACAGCAGATGTGGCAGAGCTGGGATTAGAACCCAGGTCCTGCCAACTCTCAGAACCACGCTCTATCCATTAAGTGAAACTACTTCACGTCCTATTAACTGAGTCCATCCCTTGTCCCTCTTCTTCCACTTTGTGTCACTCCCTGGCCATAGGGACAAGGTGGGGGGGAGAAACCTGGGCTAAATTTGATGAGGCCTCAAGAGGCTTCTGGGGATTATGAGATCAGCGAACCACAAACCTAAATGTTTCATCACACGACCTCACCTGCTGGAGGTTTCTGGATGCCTTCTGGCTGGTAGCAGAGGTTTGAACAAGCCAATTTCTGTGTTTCCTACCATCTCAGTGACTCAGTTGTCCCTGAAGGAGGTCCATTTTCTCCAGATGAAAAGTGGGTTCAAATGAGTGGATGGAGATGAAAATGGGGCTTCTTGAGGGCATTTGCATTTAATGACTCTTTGCTAAAACATCTTCTAAACACTACCAGAATGATTGACAATGGAAGTGGGGCCTTCTGGGAGAGACATGTCCATTGCATCTGCTATGGGTCAGAGATATCTTGGGGGCTCTTCCTTCCTTCAAAGCCCTACTGAGAGCTCACCTCCTCCAGTAGGCCTTCCCAGACTGAGCCCCCTTTTTCCTCTCCTCCTCCTCATCCCCCCCACCCTACCTCCTTCCCCTCCCCACAGCACCTGTATATATGTTTGTACAGATTTATTACTCTATTGTACTTGTATATATTTCCTATTCTATTTATTTTGTTAATGACGTTCATCTAGCTTTATTTCTATTTATTGTGATGACTTGACACCTGCCCACATATTTTGTTTTGTTGTCTGTCTCCCCCTTCTAGACTGCGAGCCCGTTGTTGGGTAGGGTTGCCAACTTGTACTTCCCAAGTGCTTAGTACAGTGCTCTGCATACAGTAAGTGCTCAATAAATACGATTGAAGGAATGAATGAATGAAAAAGAATTTTAGAGGACAGGGGATTGTTTTGAATTTCTTTGTGTTTCTGTTTGTAAAATTGGCTTTTAACTGAAAACTAGCATGTGTTTGGCTGGTAAAAGAATGATTTATTTAGTTATCACTGCATCAGGAGATTGAAACTTCCTGTGACAGCAGAAATCAGAAGTGGAGTTCTCCTTTACAGTGTAAACTAATCAGTTAATGATCCGTGAACTATAACTTCAGAGAACAGACTGTAGAGGAGTCATTGAGTGACCAAACAAATGCTGCCTGTTTTTTAAGGACTTCTTAATTATTTATGTACACTGTAGTCCATACTGACATCTAAGAAATTGGTTGCAATAATGAAGAACATCTATACTACTAAGGAAAGAGTCTGTGCCCCATTCCCCACAGAAAGGAAATCAAGGAAAAAATCAAAGATGGCCTTGATTTTTTTTTTTTTTTTTTAGATAGCTCTCTTTCACATAAATTATTTCATTTTGTCCTTGGCAAATCCCCATGACATAAGGTGTAGCGGGTAGTCATATCCCTATTTTACAGTTGAGAAAACTGAGGCCCAGAGATATGAGCCCATCCTCTAGATCGTGAGCCCACTTTGGGCAGGGATTTTCTCTCTTTATTGCTGTATTGTACTTTCCAAGCGCTTAATACAGTGTTCTGCACACAGTAAGTGCTCAATAAATACGGTTGAATTGAAAGGGAATTTCCCAAGGTCATCCAACAGGAGAGAAGCAGGACTTGAATCCAGGTCTCCTGACTCTCAGCTCCATGTGCTTGCCACTAGACCATACTGCCACTGGACCACATTAGGAGGAGTAGCATGGCCTAGTGGATAGAGCACTGGCCTGGGAAACGGAAGGACCTGGGTTCTAATCCTGTCTCCACTATTTACCTGCTGTGTCACTTTGGGTGAATCACTTTTCTGTCCCTCAGTTACCTCATCTGTAAAAAAAAAAAAAAAGAAAATGAGGATTAATTAAGGAGGAGCCAAGGGGAAAGGGACTGGGAACTAAGAGTTGGTGGGGGGTTTTTTTTTTTGTGTGTGTGTGTCAGGAAGGATGATCACTTGCTTACCTCAAGCATTAACTTAACTTCACTTGAGTTCTCGGTGCAGATGCCCAGAGAGAGAGAGAGGGAAATGAATATTGCCCTTGCAAGTGGGCCTAAATTGAAGTAGATACTAGAAGTGTGTTCTCCTGGGCACTCTGAATTTCTTTCCTACCTTATACTTTTAAAATTTCATTTTTACTGAGCTGTTTGTTTCTAAGTGGGGGGAAAAAAATGCAAAGCATTTTGCACTGAGAAGCAGCATGGCTCATTGGAAAGAGACCAGGCTTGGGAGTCAGAGGTCATGGGTTCAAATCCCTGTTTCACCGCTTGTCTGCTCTGTGATCTGGAACAAGCCACTTAACTTATCTGTGCCTCAGTTACCTCATCTGTAAAATGGGGATTAAGACTGTGAGCACCATGTGGGACAACCTGATCACTTTGTATCCCCCAGCACTTAGAACAGTGCATTGCACATAGTAAGCACTTAACAAATGCCATAATTATTATTATTATTATTATTAAATCATGGGATGCCATATTGTCAACATTAAAACAGATGGAAAAAAAGCAATTTTAAAAATTTTCTCCAGAGAGAATTCCAGTGTATTCTAAATGAAGTTGAACTAATCTCAGATTGCAGGCATTGATTCTCTTCCTGGAGATAAGGGAGTATAGCTTACACCCCATTTCTGTATAGAACTTGGTCACTCCCCTATTCAAAAACCCCCAGTGGCTATCCATTTTCAAAAATAATAGTAACAATATTTGTTACGCCTTACTATGTGCCAAGCACAGTATTAACACTGGGATAGATAAAAGATAAGTCACGGTACCTGTCTCTCTCTAGAATGTGAGCTTGCTGTGGGCAGAGAATGTGTCTGTTTTTACATTGTACCGGCTTGTGTGACTTTGGACAAGTCACTTAACTTCTCTGTTCCTTAGTTTCCTCACCTGTAAAACTGGGTTGAAGTACTTGTTCTACCTCCCTCTTCGACTAACCCCCATTTGTTCATTCATTCAATCATATTTATTGAGCACTTACTGTGTGCTAAGCAGTTGGAAGCGTACAGTATAACAACAGGGAGCCTTTAATGGCAAATGCAGTTACCATATGCATCTTTGCTGACCTGGAAATAACAGATGGAGGTTAAGTTATGTGCAGCAAGCAAGTAAGCCATGAAACATGATGACTTTATTTGGAATCTTTTATGGAAATCCGCAGATCCAAGACTTTGTCCCCTGGGGGGAAGCCCCTGATCCTGAGTCCTGGAGTTCCCTTCTTGAGTCCGTGGAAAAAAAGGGTACCACTTCTGAGTTATGGGACTCAGTGGTAGGAGTCAAGTTGGAGGGAGACTGGATGTTTACAAATAAAAACACCAAGCATAAATATAATAATAATAATAATGGTATTTGTTAGGCACTTATGTGTCAAGTGCTGTTCTAGATTCAAGCTAGTCAGGTTGGACACAGTTCCTATTCATTCAATCATATTTACTGAGTGCTTACAGTGTGCAAAGCACTGTACCAAGTGCTTGGTGAGTACAGTATCCCACATGGGGCTCACAGTCTGAATCCTTATTTTACAGATAACTGAGGCACAGAGAAGCTAAGTGACTTGCCCAAAATTGCACAGAAGATATGTGGTAGAACTGGGATTAGGACCCACATCCTCTGATGCTCTTTCACTGGGCCATGCTGCTTCCCTATTAAAGCTATCAACCAATCAATGACACTTATTTTATTTTATTTTATTTATTGTTATTTTATTTATTTTATTTTGTTAGTATGTTTGGTTTTGTTCTCTGTCTCCCCCTTTAAGACTGTGAGCCCACTGTTGGGTAGGAACTGTCTCTGTATGTTGCCAACTTGTACTTCCCAAGAGCTTAGTACAGTGCTCTGCACACAGTAAGCGCTCAATAAATACGATTGATGATGACTTATTGAACACTTATTATGTGCAAAGCACCATGCTAAATACTTGGGAGAGTACAATAAAATAGAATTAGTTGGCACATTCCCTGCCCATAATGAGCTTCTGATAATAATAATAATAACAACAATAATAATAATGATGGTATTTAAGTGCTTAGTATGTGCCAAGCATTGTTCTAAACGCTGGGGTAGCTACAAGGTAATCAGGCTGTCCCATGTGGGGCTTACAATCTTCATCCCCATTTTACAGATGAGGTAACTAAGGCACAGAGAAGTGAAGTGGCTTGCCTAAGGTCAGAGCAAACAAGTGGCGGGGGCCAGGCTTAGAATTCACGTTCTCTGGCTCTCAAGCCCGTACTCTTTCCACTAAGCCACTCTGCTTCTGATGCCACATGAGTTCTGGGGAGGACTGTTCAGTGGGGAGAACTGAGGCATAATTGAGGGATTTTAGGCGGGTTTTGGAAGCAGGAGAATAGAGAGTTAGAACAGTGACTAGACTAGCTGGAGGGAAGAGTATGAGTTATGATGTCACTGAAGGAGAAAGTGGAGGGGTAATAATGATGATATTTGTTAAACACTTACTACGTGCAAAGCACTGTTCTAAGTGCTGAATAATAACGATGGTGTTCAAGTGCTTACTATGTGCCAAGCACTGTTCTAAGCACTGAGGTAGATACAAGGTGATCAGGTTGTCCCACGTGGGGCTCAGTCTTAATCCCCATTTTACAGATGAGGTAATTGAGGCACAGAGAAGTTAAGTGGCTTGCCCAAAGTCACGCAGCTGACAAGTGGCGGAGTCGAGATTAGAACCCATGACCTCTGACTCCCAAGCCCGTGCACTAGTGAAGTCAGGAATTCAATCATTTCATTCATTCAATCACATTTATTGAGCTCTTACTGTGTGCAGAGTACTGTACTAAGCGCTTGGGAAGTACAAGTCGGCAACATATAGAGACGGTCCCTATCCAATAAGGGGCTCACAGTCTAGAAGGGGGAGACAGACAATAAAACAAATCTTAGTGCCTTCTCAATTCTGGACAGCTGGAAACAGGACTGTGTGCTCTAAAATTGGAGGAATGGCCAGCCTGTGATAGAAGCAATGTGGCTTAGTGGGTAGAGCTTGGGCCTGGAAGCCAGAAGGACCTGGATTCTTATGCTGGCTCCACCACTTGTCTGCTTTGTGACCTCAGGCAAAGCACTTCACTTCTCAGGGCCTCAGTTACCTCATCTGTAAAATGGGGATTAAGAGTGTGAGCCCCATGTGGATCAGGGACTGTGTCCAACTTGATTAACTTGTGTCTACCCCAGTGCTTAGAACAGTGCTTGGCACATAGAAAGCACTTAACTTAGGAGGCCTTCCCAGACTGAGCCCCCTCCTTCCTCTCCCCCTCCTCCCCCACCGCCTTACCTCCTTCCCTTCCCCACAGCACCTGTATATATGTATATATGTTTGTTCGTATTTATTACTCTATTTATTCTACTTGTACGTATCTATTCTATTTATTTTATTTTGTTAATATGTTTTGTTTTGTTCTCTGTCTCCCTCTTCTAGACTGTGAGCCCACTGTTGGGTAGGGACCGTCTCTATATGTTGCCAACTTGTACTTCCCAAGCGCTTAGTACAGTGCTCTGCCCACAGTAGGCACTCAATAAATACGATTGATTGATTGATTAACAAGTACCATGCTATGATAAGAGAAGCAGCATGGCTCAGTGGAAAGAGCATGGGTTCAAATCCCGGCTCCACCACTTGTCAGCTGTGTGACTTCGGGCAAGTCACTCGACTTCTCTGTGCCTCAGTTACCTCATCTGTAAAATGGGGATTGACTGTGAGCTCCATGTGGGACAACCTGATTACCTTGTAACCCCCCAGCGCTTAGAACAGTGCTTTGCACATAGTACTTAACAAATGCCATTATTATTATTATTATTATTAAGGGGAGGGACTCTGTCATTTACCTCTAATATACTCTCCCAAGTACTTAGTGTAATACTATGCACACAGAAGATGCTCAGTGTGGTTGATTGAAGAACTGAATAAGTTCCTACTCTCCTGACTTCCCAAGGCAAGGATTCCCTCCTCTCTCACCCAATGCATTCATTCAATTGTATGTATTGAGCACTTAGTGCAGAGCAATGTACTTAAATACTTGGGAGAGTATAATACAACAATAAATAGACATTCCCTGCCCACAACAAGCTTACAGTCTAGAGTGGGGGGACAACTTCTTGAGATGGTTGCTTAGTCCCTTTCCTTTCTTCCTGTTTAAGGAGGTAAGGGAGAGGGCTGGAGATACTTTGTTTCTTTTTCTCTGTTTTGTGGCAAAAGTATAATCTTTGTAGATGTAGAAAATCTGAAGCATTTTTGGAGAATCAATGCTCAGTTAATTTACGGACCACAGTGCACAAGGTGAGACCCAGCTTTCCCTTAAGTTTATTATAACAGATATGGACAAGCAGAGCCACTGCACATCTCACTTAAACAGAAAGCATTGTCGCCATTAGATGCAATTAGCAAAAGGTGTTTCTGTTCAATGAAGTAATGCTATGTGCTCAGAACTTTGACTGCACAGCAGGGAGACAGGACAGAGGTCATATCCTGAATGTCCTGAAAGATGTCTGAGGCTGAAGTGCTGGCATTTTGACCATTAAGAGGAGGCAACAAGGCAAATACAGAACCCTGGGATTGAGTAAAGATCTGGTTTCTAGTCCATAAAACTCTCTCCCTGTTCCTTTTGCTCCATCTTATAACTAAGTCTCGTAAGGTAGCATGGCTCAATGGAAATAGCATGGGCTTTGGAATTAGAGGTCATGGGTTTAAATCCTGGCTCCTCCAGTTGTCAGCTGTGTGACTTTGGGCAAGTCACTTAACTTCTCTGTGCCTGTTACCTCATCTGTAAAATGGGGATCAAGAGTGGGAGCCCCACGTGGAACAACCTGATCACCTTGTAACCTCCCCAGCGCTTAGAACAGTGCTTTGCACATAGTAAGTGCTTAATAAATGCCATTATTATTATTATTAGTTAAGTCCTGGCTTTCTGCAGCTATTGCTTCCTTTTTCAATCAGTGGCATTTATTAAGTGCTTACTGTGTGCAGAGCATTGTACTAAGCACTTGGGAAAGTACAATAAAGTTGGTAGGTACTATCTCTGCCCACAAGGAGCTTAAGGCCTACAGGGGAGACAGAGACAGACAATAAAATAAAATATAGATAGGGGAAATGGCGGAATGTAAGATTATGTGTATATGTGGTTTAGGGTTGCGGTGAATATCAAGCACTTACATATCCAAAATGTATTTATATTAATCTGTCGCCCCCTCTAAATTGTAAACTTGCTGTGGGCATTGGAACACATCTACCACCTCTGTTATACTCTCCCAAACACTTACTACAGTGCTTGGCACATAATAAATCACTCAATAAATATGATTGATTGATTAAAGGGGACAAATCCAAGGGCATAAGTGCACTGAAGAAAAGATAAATAAGGTGAATGACAGCTTTGTCAGGGAAGGCCTCTTGAAGGAGATGTGACTTTTAGGGTGGCCTAACATATTTAAAACAGAACTCCTTATCTTCCCACTATCACCCTGTCCTCCCCATGATTTTCTCATTTCCATAGACAACACCACCATTCTCTCTGGCTCCCAAGCCTGTAACCTTGGCACTAACCTCAACTCATCTCTCATTCAACCTGCATATTCAGTCACCAAATCCTATCAGTTCTACCATCTAAATAATGCTAGAATCTACCTCTTCCTCTCCACTCAGACTGCTACTCTGCTGACCCAAGCACTTATCATATCCAGCTTTGTCTAATTTATCGGCCTCCTAGCTGACCTCCTGGCTTCATGCCTCTCTGCTCTCCAGTCCAAACTCCTCTGTGCTGCATGGATCACTTTTCTTCAAAACCACTCAGTCCACCATTCTTCTCCTCAAAATGGTTGCCCACCCGCCTTCATGTCAAACAGAAATTCCTTACTATTGGCTTTAAATCACTCAATTGGCTCTCCCCCTCCTGCCCTATCTCACCAGTTTCCTACTAAAACCCACCCGTACACACATTTTCCTCCAACACCAACCTTCTCATTGTACCTCAATCTCATATTTCTAGCTTCCAATCTGTTGCCTACATCCTCCCCCGGATTGGAACTCACTCCCCATTCATCTCTGACAGAGCCCCTCTCCCCTAGCCTTGTGAGACAGTATAGGGTTGCCATTTACAGTGGTAGGAAGGTTTGGGGGAGGATAGGGTTTGAGTGGAAAAATGAAGAGTTCTGTTGAATGAGATCGATTCTTCTTCTCTACTTTCTTCATGGAGGCGTTGTGATAGGGAAGGAGTTCCCAACTACAAGCACTCTGGACCATTGACTGAGAGTTATCATAAAACCACAAAGTCTCTACATGGTTATTTCTTCTTGAGGAAAGCTGAAACACGTGATTGATTACTTTTTCTTAGGTCATAGCACGAGCAGCAGCATTTATTGACCACTCACCCAGTGTGGCACCCTTCCTGGGCGCTAGGGAATGGGAAGTGACCAAATGAAGAGTTATTTGTCTCAGGATGCTGGGATTGAGCACATGGAGAAGCAGTGTGGCCTAGTGGATAGAGCACAGGCTTGGGAGTCAGAAGGACCTGGGTTCTAGTCCCGGCTCTGCCACTTGTTTGCTATGTGACCTTGGGCAAGTCGCTTCACTTCTCTGTGCCTGTTACCTCATCTGTAAAATGGGGATTAAGATTGTGAACTTGATGTGGGACGAGGACTGTGTCCAATCTGATTTGCCTGTATCTATCTCAGTGCTTAGTCCAGTGCCTGGCTCATAATAGGTGCTTAACAAATACTAATATTATTCTTCTTCTTCAGTGGACTGAGGCCTGTGATGGTGCAGTGTCTAGAGTGAGCCACTCCCATTTTTCCCAGTTTCACAAGGTATCGGGTACTCCAAGTGCCCAGGGTGCTTGCCGAATCAGCTTTCGGCATTTCCCCCCAACCTTTCAGATTGTCTGGAACAGATGTTATGTTTACTAGGTAATTACAGGCATAATTAGCACGGGGCTACCAAGTGGGTGATCTTAGGTGCTGAGGGGAAAATGAGGAGGCCGCTGCTTGTATTACTCGGCAGATGTTAACTTGTTCCATTGAACGTGGTTCACAGGGCCCCTCTTGTTGCTTCTTCAGCCTGTCACTGAAAGGCAAAGCAGACCTTTTGGCTCCTGCCTGTTTTCACCACTCTCATCAAATAAACAGATGGAAATAAGTCTCTCCGATTTGTCTAGGCGATGCAGATTTCTCCAAGGGAGGATGAGGCCTGGATACCAAGGAAGGGACTTTCCAGTTCTGGCTGTGAGATCTGCCTGCTGTGTGGCCTAATATAGCTATCTAACTTAGGGCTGGTTCTGCATCACTGGGAAATGGGTAGGGCTGTAACCAGGTAGTGTTATGATTATTGTTCATTTTTATTATTACATAAAAATAATAATGTCATTTATTAAATGGTTACTATGTGCAAAGCACTGTTCTAAGCACTGGGGAGGTTACAAGGCGATCAGGTTGTCCCACGGGGGGCTCACAGTCTTAATCCCCATTTTACAGATGAGGTAACTGAGGCACAGAGAAGTTAAGTGAATTGCCCAAAGTCACACAGCTGACAAGTGGCTGAGCCAGGAGTACATGTTGCCTCATAGTTCTTCTTCTGGTTGGACTGGCATTTTTCTCTCCTTTTTTGAATATGGAAATGTCTAGCATTGTTTCTGAGGCCTGTGTCAGGCTTTACAAAGCAATTCAGAGTTTTGGGGTAATTTATTGAAAGCTCCAAACCCCAGGTAAATCCTAAGCCTTGTTTCAAAGAATATTACTTTCAGTGTCACCGTTTCAGTTTGTCAGTGATCCACGGCACTTCTGGCAAGTGTTTTTTAATCATTTTTTTCAAATGACCACTCGCTGACAAATTTGTGAACGTCCAAAAGTCCTCAGCAATATTCTACTCTTTTACCCTCTTCCCCAAACACCCTATTTTGGGAGCAACATTGTCTGGCAAAATCGTGGGCATTTCACTCAGTTCCTGGACCAGCAAACTTTTATCTGAGATTTGAAACTTATGGACTCAACACTGGCCTATGAATCAGCAGGTCACTGCTCTAGAGAAGCAGCTTGGCTTAGTGGAAAGAGCACGGGTTTGGAAGTCAGAGCACGTGGGTTCTAATCCCGGCTCTGCCACTTGTCTGCTATGTGACCATGAGCACGTCCCTTAACTTCTCTGTGCCTCAGTTACCTCATCTGTAAAATGGGGATTAAGACTGTGAGCCCCACTTGGGACAACCTGATTACCTTGTATCTATCCCAGTGCTTAGAACAGTGCTTGGCATGTAGTAAGCGCTTAACAAGTACCATAATTATTATTATGATCTAGTCCTACTCCTGCCACTGACTAAATGTGGGTGTCTTCTCTGCACCCCCCTCTTTTCAGTGGCGGTATGTTACCTGTCCCTTCCTCTATCTAGCCTTCCTTCAACACCTGGGGAAAAGGAGAAGCAGCCTAAGGCCTACTAACTTTAATGAGACTCCTCATTGCTGGTAGAGGAGGCCCTGACATCATTAGCGGAGCCTACATAAAACTTCCTGACAGCTTCTCTTCAATCAAACAATCAGTGGTATTTATTGAGCACTTACTGTGTGCAGACCACTATACTAAGCACTTGGGAGAGTACGATATGACATCTGGTAGACATGTTGCCTCCTCATAAGAAATTTACAGTCTAGAAGGGGAGACAGATATTAATATGAATAAATAATGGTTATATATATAAGTGCTGTGGGGCTAAAGGACGGGTGAATAATAATAATAATAATGGCAGTTATTAAGCGCTTACTATGTGCAAAGCACTGTTCTAAGCGCTGGTGAGGTTACAAGGTGATCAGGTTGTCCCACGGGGGGCTCACAGTCTTAATCCCCATTTTACAGGTGAGGGAACTGAGGCACAGAGAAGTGAAGCGACCTGCCCAAAGTCACACAGCTGACAATGGGCAGAGCTGGGATTTGAACCCATGACCTCTGACTTCAAAGCCCATGCTCTTTCCACTGAGCCATGCTGCTTCTCCAATAAGCATGCTCAAAGGGTATAAGGGAATATTACATGCTCAAAGGGTACAAATCCAAGCATAGCTGTCTGGCAGCATCTAGGAGAGGACATACATGGAGCAGTAGGGGTCTTCCCCAAGGATGGTAGAAAAAGAAGTGAATTTTGGCTCAGGGAGCTCCCCAGACCCTTAATATGGCCCTGTCAGATTTTTTGGAAAAATGAATAATAATAATAATGATGGCATTTGTTAAGCATGTGTGCAAAGCGCTGTTCTGGGTGCTGGGGAGGATACAAGGTGATCAGGTTGTCCCACATGGGGCTTGCAGTCCCACATGGGGCTCACAGCCTTACTCTCCATTTTACAGATGAGGTAACTGAGGCACAGAGAAGTGAAGTGACTTGCCCAAAGTCACAGAGCTGACAAGCGGCGGAGCTGGGATTAGAGCCCATGATCTCTGACTCCCAAGTCCGGGCTCTTTCCACTGAAATCATAGATGTGGAAGTGCTAGAGATGTTTCAGGAGTAAGGTCCTATGTGGATCTTAGACTATAAGCTCCTGGAGGGCAGGGTTTATGTCTACTAATGTGCTTGTGTTCTACCCTGCAGGTAGTACAGTGCAGAGTATGCATTCAGTAAATACTATTGAACAATATGAACAATATGAACCTAAGGAGAATTGAAAGAAGTCAGGCCTTGCGAACAGTGGCAAGTGTCACAGACTAATGGAAGTCATTATATGCTTGTGGTCTTACTTTCTGCTTCAAGGCTCTCCATCCTTTTGTCCCCTCCTACAGCCCAGACTGCACCCTCCACTCCTCTGCTGCTAACCTCCTCAATGTACCTTGTTTTCACCTGTCCCGCCATCGACCCCTGGCCCACGTCCTTCCCCTGGCCTGGAATGCCTTCCCTCTACATATCCACCAAACTAGTTCTCTTCCTCCCTTCAAAGCCCTACTGAGAGTTCACCTCCTCCAAGAGGCCTTCCCATACTGAGCCTCCTTTTTCCTCTCCTCCTCCCCATCCTCCCACCCTACCTCCTTCCCCTCCCCACAGCACCTGTATATATGTACAGATTTATTACTCTAGTTATTTTACATGTACATATTTACTATTCTATTTATTTTGTTAATGATGTGCATCTAGCTTTATTTCTATTTATTCTGACGACTTGACACCTGTCCACATGTTTTGTTGTCTGTCTCCCCCTTTTAGGCTGTGAGCCTGTTGTTGGGTAGGGACTGTCTCTATATGTTGCCGACTTGTACTTCCCATGTGCTTAGTACAGTGCTCTGCACGTAGTAAGTGCTCAGTAAATATGACTGAATGAATGAATGGAAGGGAGTGTTCATCATGATGGCTCTCTTCAACCACACGTAACAATGTACTGGTAAAGTAAGGTGCTGCAGTCATTTTAGAGCACAGGGGACTTTATAGATGATTATTACAATTGTAAAGTTTGAGAAGCAGTGTGGCTTAGTGGAAAGAGCATGGGTTTGGGAGTCAGAGGTAATTGGTTTCTAATCCTGACATTGCCGCTTGTCAGCTGTGTGACTTTGGGCAAGTCACTTCACTTATCTGTGCCTCAGCTACCTCATCTGTAAAATGAGGATTAAGACTGTGAGCCCCACGTGGGACAACCTGATAACCTTGCATCTACTACAGCCCTTAGAACAGTGTTTGGCACATAGTAAGTGCATAACAAATACCATCATCACTGTTATTAGGCCCTGATAATTAGCATTTCATGTCCTCAATTTGTAAGCTTTCCCTGAATTTAGGTAGAACACCCTAAAGCACAGCTTGTGTACTTTGCATGAGAGAGATATTGACAGATATCGAGATTATATATATATAATATATATAAATATATATATTTATATATATATATATATATATATAGAGGTGCTTCCCTCCTCTGAAGAATTTACAGTCTGCAAAATGGTCTGCCAACGGAGATGATTTGCCATCTTGGAAATGTGTGGTCTCCAAAAAAGATCAACACATTCTCATTCTCTCTTATATATATATAAGTAAATATATATATATTTATATATTATATATATATATATAATCTCGATATCTGTCAATATCTCTCTCATGCAAAGTACACAAGCTGTGCTTTAGGGTGTTCTACCTAAATTCAGGGAAAGCTTACAAATATATATATATAAGAGAGAATGAGAATGTGTTGATCTTTTTTGGAGACCACACATTTCCAAGATGGCAAATCATCTCCGTTGGCAGACCATTTTGCAGACTGTAAATTCTTCAGAGGAGGGAAGCACCTCTACCTCTAGAAAGCATCCTGTGTGTCAGCAGCCAGGGCTGGATGATAACTGTCCCCAAGCCTCTGTCCTGAACCAGGCAGCCTCCTTGTCTATTTTGGCAATCCCCGAAGGCAGAGGATACGCAAACCATCAGGGCAAACAGAGACGCAGTCCCAGCGTCATTAATGGTTCCAAAAAAGAACAACCTGAACTTGCCGAGGAAATGATTTTCGGCCGCCAACCCCAAACAACCTCATTTTGTATTTGCATGTATTCAGTCGCCGACATCCGAGGCTGCAAAACTGACTAGGCCATCTCTCCTCCTAACCCGAAGCCAGCGGTTGGATTCTTCTCTATTGTGCATTTTCCGGTGCTTTATCTTGGGTTTAGTGGACTCTTGAAATTCCAGGACAGTTTCCATTTAATGGCTCGATTGTCTCATCCAACGCGGGCTGCAGTTGCTGCCTGTTTCCTTGTCCCTTCTGTTTCTGGAGGGAGATGAGGAAGCGGAACTGTCACTCTGGGAGAAGTACATTTGTTCTGTCTGCCTTGTAAATCACAGTTCTTTGATTATTGCTCATAAGGTATCTGAAGAAGAACAAGGGGCAGAGGGAGGGAAATACCCTGGCGTCTTACATCCTGCTTAATGCGGCACATTCACACAGATAATCTGTCAAGTACCAAAAAAAAAAAAAAAAAGAGTGAACAGGCTATCTATTCTTGTCTGTGCCATTTTCCCATGTCAGAAGCAGACTGTGTTGAAAAATTTAGGTTTCCCCTTTCATCTTTCCTTTCACTCCACCCTGAACAAACTGCCTTTCTTTCCTCTTTTCACTGGCGGGGGGATCTTGACTAAAGCAGCAGAAAAAGAATCTTTTTAAAACATATATATCTATCTATCGATATATATTCAGACTCTGACAGTGACACGGAACTGTAGTGGCTCTTAATTACCCAGGAAGTGACAATGTCAAGAGGTTTTTGAAAGCCGCCTTGCTGTTCTCTCCATTGATTTCCCACTATTGTCACCACTTCACAAGCTGTAGTGCAGAAGGACTATGGTTTTTCGTTTTTTTGTCCAGTGTTTGGCTTTTTTTTTTTTTTTTTGAAAAGAAGCGTCTGGCGATGAGGGTATTGATTAGAAAATAAAAAAGGACATTTTTCAGGTTGGCTGACTAGTGTTAATTGCTGGAGAGAATAGGGCTAGTGTTCAAGAAATCCAGTATCTTCCTAAGAACACTCTCAGCACTCAGCCACTTTCTTCCAAGCCCATCTCCCTCTGTTATTTTTTTCTTTTCTTACAAAAAATTGGTCTGATCCTTTGCCTTGTGCCAAGTTTATGATGATACACGCCTCTCTGCATTCCACTAGTTATTGATAGAGCACTTTATGGGGAAGAGGCAAAAATATTTCCTTAATAAGGAGCATAACTTTTAATAAAAACTATCCATATTGCGCATTTTGCAGGCAGAAAAATTCTGTACTTAAATTTTTGAAAACTTAGTGACTGTATTTAAGGACTCAAATGTCTCAGTTTGAATTGAAAGAGAAAACCGGGGCAGGGTGGGGGGAGACAAAAAATACAGTTCAAAGGAACTGAATTGAATATTTTGGTGTGGAACTCTAAGGCAAGTGGATGTGATGATGATGAATATTATTATTATTATTATTGTATTCAAGTACTTACTATGAGTCAAGCACTGTTCTAAGAGCTGGGGTAGATACTAGTTAATTAGGTTGGACACAGTCCTTATCCCACATGGGTCTCACAGTCTAGTAGTGAATAAATTATTGGGAGATAAAATTACATGAAGTAATTTGGTGTGCATGTAGTATGGAAATGGGGAACGCTTCAAAAACTCAGAGAATATTCAATCGTATTTATTGATCGCTTACTGTATGTACAGCACTGTACTAAGCACTTGGGAGAGTACGCTATAACAATAAACAGAAACATTTCCTGCCCGTGACAAGTTTACAGACTAGAGTGGGAGACAGACTTTAATATAAACAAATAAATTACAGATATGGACTAAAGTTCTGTGGGGCTGGGAAGGGGGATGAATGAAGGGAGCAAGTCACGGTGACATGGAAAGGAGAGGGAGAAGAGGAAAGGAGGGATTAATCAGAGAAGGCCTCTTGGAGGAGTCGTGCCTTCTTATAAGGTTTTGAAGGGGGAGAGAGTCATTTTTGTCTGTAGGATACAGGGAGGGAGGGTGTTCCAGGCCAGAGATAGGACGTTGGATAGGTTCTCTTAGTGGGATTTTTACTTTGGGCTACTTTAGCTCTTACAGATCATCTGTTTCTTTACAAACATTAACTTAGTCTCATTTTGAAAGTGGCGGGATGATGCATCATATTTTTCTCTTCATTTAGCAGAGGGAGCAAATGAGCTCCAATAAGAGCAAACCTCAGGGACTCAATGGAGATGGGAGTAAACCCCAGGACTTAGAGGGAGATAAAAAATAACCTATATAAAAACAAACCTGAGATTCTAAGCAAACACGTTTTTTCATGTGTTTCCGTGTCTCCCATTTCCTGGTCAGAGATAGACCTGCTCAGAATGGCCCTCTGGCACACTGGGAGGTTTGGTTTTAAGAGGTAGTGAGACCCAAATAAAGAGGAGTAAAGATTAGAGTTCTGCTTTTAACTTTACTATATTTTTCGTGCCTCAAGAAATGTTTTCACTGACATATTAAAATACAGGAAAAACTGGTAAGGGAAGATGTAGAGACTCCCTCTTTGTAGATCTTTAAGAAAAGAATAGGCAGCCATTGGTCTGAGTGACTCAGTCATTAGTTTTGGGGGGAAGCCTTTCTCTGGGCCAGATGCTCTTCTGGAGATTTTACAGCTTTGTGATCTTTTGACTTCACGTTCTATGGGGTTAATTTTCAATTTAGGGCTGCATTGGGCTCCCTCCTTTTGGTGTGTCAAAACCTTTCTCAAGATATTCACCGATCTAGTAATATAATGCCAATAAGGGGCCAAGAACATGTTGATTTTGAATTCTAGTGGTGACTGAATGTTTTTTAATCAAGATTTTTGTTGTTTGGTTTAAGAAGACTGAAGGGGAGGGGAAGCTGGATGGTGGGGAAAGAGTCTCATTATGGGAAAAATCCAAGAGGGTTATTTTCATCATATAGAGAAGAGGAAGGACTTGAGAGTGGAAGAAGGTGCAAGAACAATGAATACTACATATGGCAAGGGAAGGGGAATATGAAGAATATATGTTGTTGTCATGCTGTCGAGTCATGTCCGACCCATAGTGATGCCATGGACACATCTCTCCCAGAACGCCCCCACCTCCATCTGCAATCATTCTGGCAGTGTATCCATAGAGTTTTCTTGGTAAAAATATGGAAGTGGTTACCGTTACCTCCTTCCGCGCAGTAAACCTGAGTCTCTGCCCTCGATTTTCTCTCTCTCACCATTGCTGCCCAGCACTAAGCTAGGAATGGAATGGATGTAATAATAATAGTAATGATGGCATTCATTAAGCACTTACTATGTGCAGAGCACTGTTCTAAGTGCTGGGGAGGTTACAAGGAAATCAGGTTGTCCCACAGGGGGTTCACAGTCTTAATCTCCATTTTACAGATGAGGTAACTGAAGCATAGAGAAGTTAAGTGACTTGCCCAAAGTCACACAATTGACAATTGGCAGAGCCGGGATTTGAACCCATGACCTCTGACTCCAAAGCCTGTGCTCTTTCCACTGAGCCATGCTGCTTCTCTAGCTTGTCTCTCCCTCCCGTAGTTGACACTGGTAGAGTACTGGAAACTCTCCAGGTGTGACCCTGAGAGGTGGAAGAACATATAGGGAAGATAAAAGAACATTTTGTGTTGTATGAAATTTTACAAGTGCCCCAAATTCCCTCTCCAAAGTTCCACAAATAACTCTTCATAGGCTTTTGCAAAGTCAAGGGTGCTTCATAATTTTAAGAGACTTAATGGGGAAGTGGAAGGAACTTTTCTGTTTTTCTGTGGGAGGGGAACCTTTCAAATAACTTTCCTGTCTCTAGCTTGAAGTATTGTTTTTCTGAGTCAACATGATGTAGGCTTATTTCAGGTGTAGGCCCATATGTATCTAGATGTCTTTGCAAGGTTAGGTTATTTATAACATTTCTGCCTTGCAGAAAGGCTTGAGTCTTTGGTTTTTATGAGCAAGACTAAGGGAGGAAGGTATCCAAGGTGATGGTGAGGAATACTTGGAGAAAAAGTTTTGAGAGAGTCATTTTGGCAGCAGATAGAGGAAGCAGAACATTGAGACAGTGAGGAGGCTTTGTTCATTCCTGAAATGAATCCCTAGAAGTGAGGGGGAAGAAAGGATAAGAGAAACTGAGAAGGGCTGGTTGGGATGAAATGGCCCAAATGACCTTTCTGCCTTTTAACTGTCTGGATCACACTCACTCACGCAGTCAAACGGGGAACCAATAACAACGTTTAGTATTGAATACCAGGAAGAAGTCAGCAAAGCAAATATTGTTTTGTTGTCTTCTTGTGAAATAAACGTGGACTGAGTTCATAGTATCTGTATTTAAATGAGTGCTTTGCACCTGGTGGGGCAGGGTACCTTGTATTTTTCTTATACCTCCTCCGGAGGCACCTGTCCTTGAGTTTCTACTGAAAGGGAAATTCTGTCTCCAAAGTGTGATCTGTTTGTAAAACTTGGACCTGAGGAATGAAAATGAATACAAGGAGGAGGCAGAATTTTGTGTGAGAGAGAGAGACTGAAATTTGATTGGTTATTTTCTAGTGTCTCCCCCCCCCCCCCCCCCGCCCCCCAAAAAAGGTAGGCAAAGTGATTTAAATACACTTAAGACTGACCTGAATTTAAGATATCCCTTCCAATCTAGAGAAACTTAGATGAAAATCTTGTTGTGAGGTATGGCCAAAGTCTTTTCTTTCTCCTCCTTTTTTTCTTTTTCTTTCTGGTGCCTTGACTCTTTCAGATTCATTCTGTGATTGGGAGCAGGAGTGACAAGGCATTCCAGGAACATCTGATCTTGGAGAGAGGAAATGGGCCTGGTTTCTTCTAAATGGGAGAAGGAAGCAATTGAAAGGGCCCCAGGATCAGAGTTGTTAATATTTCCATCTGGCTACAACATTAGATAAGTTAGGGGTGTCTTTTTGAAGTTAATTCCAAATTTTGAATTCAAGGGTCCTCTGCTCCCAAGCCTCGTGCAGGGCTGCCTTCAGATAATCCAGCCCCCTTAAGGCAGGGAAAAATTTTCCAACTCCACCTGCTTCCATAAGACATAATTATGGTACACTGCATGCATGTGCATTGCAGCATAATTCATTCATTCTTTGTCGTATTTGAGTGCTTACTGTGTGCAGAGCACTGTGCTAAGCGCTTGGGAAGTACAAGTTGGCAACATATAGAGACTGTCCCTACCCAACAACGGGTTCACAGTCTAGAAGGGGGAGACAAACAACAAAATAAAACATGTGGACAGGTGTCAAGTCATCAGAATAAATATAAGTAAAGCTAGATGCACATCATTGGCAAAATAAATAGAATAGTAAATATGTACAAGTAAAATAGAGTAATAAATCTGTACAGACACATATACAGGTGCTGTGGGGAGGGGAAGGAGGTAGGGCAGGGGGGATCGGGAGGGGGAGAGGAAAAAGGGGGCTCAGTCTGGGAAGGCCTCCTGGAGGAGGTGAGCTCCCTTATGCCACATTTTGGGGAAGAGCTTTTTCTGCCCTGACCCCTGCTGTCTCCATGACAGCAGCTCAAGGTAGCTCAACTCTGAAAACTTGATTTACACCAGCTAATGGATTCCTTCCATCTGGCCACCATCTTTGGGAGAGCCCACGTCACTGTGCCGTGGTGGCTCAACCTCATTTGTCATCTGAAGCCAGCCCTGTTCTTGTCCTTTAAAACCCTCCAAAGCAGTGGATTCTGAATGGATTCATAAACATGGAGTGCACAAGAACTCAACACACATTTTTCAAATCAATATTAAATGATGAAAAATTGTCCAAATTTACTTGAAAAAAATATTTTAGGCATGCAGAGTGATTTTCCTATGAGCACATCATTTTCGAGTCAGCTGGTTCTCCAGGAATCTTCCATGAGGTCCTCTCCCTTTTCTCCCTTCCCTCTTTTCTCTCCTTTCTGTCTCTGTCCCCCTTTTTCTCCCTCTGTCAGATGCCAGCTGCCAGATAAGAAAAGCTCGTTGAGTTTCTTGGAGGCCCTTACAACTCCATGGGATTTCAGGTAGTTTAAGGCTCACATGACCTCCAGTTACTGTTTTGTCTCAACTCCGGCTTTGAAGGCTTGCCAGTTAAAAGCAGACTATTCTGTTGGTGAAACAATGACACGGAGGAGTCTCATGTCCAGACCTTGGGTGAGGAGGACGTATGGAATGCACATTGTTCCCTAATCACTTCCACCCCCGTGTGTGACAGTTGGACATTGGAGCTTTCAGCCAGCTTGGTCACTTGAGAATTTCCCTGAGCTCCCTAGGCGTCTGGAGATTAACCAGTTTGCCTAATTGAATAGTCTAGGATGCTGTCTTTTTTGCTCAGGAGGGGATGGGGGATTTTCTGGAAAGGGCTACTCCCGACCCAGTAGCCTGCATTTTCCACTCACTGATGAATTCATTCAATTATTTATTGAGTGCTTACTGTGTGCAGAGCACTGTACTAAGCGCTTGGGAGAGTACAATACAACAATAAGCAGACACATTTGCTGCCCACAATGCACCTACAGTCTAGAGGGGGACAGACATTAATGGAAATAAATACATACAGATATGGACCTAAGGGCTGTGTGAGTGTGAGGAAACTGTGAGGTTTCATTCAATAGTATTTCTTGAGCACTTACTGTGTGCAAAGCACTGTACTAAGTGCTTGGGAGAGTACAATATCACATTCGACAGATGGGGGGTTGTTTTTTCCAGGGCTTTTTGGTCCAGCACTCAAAAGGTTAAAAGTTTGAGGCAAACCACAGGCCCACAGGCCGACCCAAAAGCCTGCATTTTCCACTCATTGATGAATTCATTCAATTATTTATTGAGTGCTTACTGTGTGCAGAGCACTGCACTAAGCGCTTGGGAGAGAACAATACAACAATAAGCAGACGCATTTGCTGCCCACAATGAGCCTACAGTCTAGAGGGGGACAGACATTAATGGAAATAAATACATACAGATATGGACCTACGGGCTATGCAGGTGTGAGAAAAGTGTGAGGTTTCATTCAGTAGTATTTCTTGAGCACTTACTGTGTGCAAAGCACTGTATTGTTTGGGAGAGTACAATATCACAATCGACAGATGGGGAGTTGTTTTTTCGAGGGCTTTTTGGTCCAGCACTCAAAAGGTTAAAAGTTTGAGGCAAACCACAGGCCCACAGGCTGACCCACAAGCCTGCATTTTCCACTCATTGATGAATTCATTCAATTATTTATTGAGTGCTTACTGTGTGCAGAGCACTGTACTAAGCACTTGGGAGAGTCCAATACAACAATAAGCAGAGACATTTGCTGCCCACAATGAGCCTACAGTCTAGAGGGGGACAGACATTAATGGAAATAAATACATGCAGATATGGACCTACGGGCTACGCAGGTGTGAGGTTTCATTCAATAGTATTTCTTGAGCACTTACTGTGAGCAAAGCACTTTACTAAGTGCTTGGGAGAGTACAATGTCACAATCGACAGATGGGGGGTAGTTTTTTCAAGGGCTTTTTGGTCCAGCACTCAAAAGGTTAAAAGTTTGAGGCAAACCACAGGCCCACAGGCCGACCCACGAGCCTGCATTTTCCACTCATTGATGAATTCATTCAATTATTTATTGAGTGCTTACTGTGTGCAGAGCACTGCACTAAGCGCTTGGGAGAGAACAATACAACAATAAGCAGACGCATTTGCTGCCCACAATAAGCCTACAGTCTAGAGGGGGACAGACATTAATGGAAATAAATACATACAGATATGGACCTACGGGCTACGCAGGAGTGAGGTTTCATTCAATAGTATTTCTTGAGCACTTAACTGTGAGCAAAGCACCGTAGTAAGTGCTTGGGAGAGTACAATATCACAATCGACAGACGGTGGGTTGTTTTTTCAAGGGCTTTTTGGTCCAGCACTCAACAGGTTAAAAGTTTGAGGCAAACCACAGGCCCACAGGCCGACCCACAAAATAAATACGTACAGATATGGACCTAAGGGCTGTGCAGGTGTGAGGTTTCATTCAGTAGTATTTCTTGAGCACTTACTGTATGCAAAGCACTGTACTGTTTTGAGTACAATATCACAATCGACAGATGGGGAGTTGTTTTTTCGAGGGCTTTTTGGTCCAGCACTCAAAAGGTTAAAAGTTGGAGGCAAACCACAGGCCCGTCCAAGTCTCCTTTCCCTCTCCACCCCCATCCCGCTGCCCTCAGTCTCCTTCACCCTACGTAAGTCCAAGCTGGTGCCAAACTCGGAACCCGCTAATCAGCAGCTCCCAGCGGCAGCTCTCTGGGCTGCCTTGACTCCTGGCCAAGACTGGCCTGAGTCTGCAGGCTGTGGAATGTGTGAGAGCCATGTGTCACAGCTCCAGACTGTGGGAAAGTGCTGCTCCAGTGAACTCCCAGCAGCTGCCCTGCCCCAGCCCGGCCGTGTGGCGGGAGAAACAGGAGCTCCAGTTTACAGCTCTGGGGAGCTGCCGCTCCTTTCAGTCATTTCCGTGCGGATCTGGCAGAAGCCAGGCCCCCCGAGTCCGGAGAATGACAAAGACCATCTGAGCTCCCTGAATGTCTGGGCCGATGACCTGTAAACAGGAGGTTCCCTTCATTCCCTCATCCGCTTTAGGAATTTGGGGTGTTTTTCTTGAAATAATAATAATAATAATAATAATAATAATAATAATAGCCACCAACAACCTTGAAGGAGGGGAAGAGAGATCCAGAAATCGCCTTTCTCGCTCTATTATCTATCAGGCACTCGGCGGGGCGGGGAGGTGGTAGAAGTTTATGAGGAGGGAGTTTCACGAAGGAGGAGGAGAAACTTTTTTTTAATTTTTTTGAGAAAAATGAATGAATTCAAAACACTTGAAATTGTTTGAACAGGGGGAATGGGGAGGAGTGAGAGGGGAAGTAACACCGGAAGCTCAGTCTGTACAGCCAACCGTAAAATAATAAATCAGGAGAGAGAAAGCTCACAAGTCACTCTTGCTGACAAAGTTTGAATTGCAAGGGGAATGCTAAATATATTTTGCTCTTTGAACTAAGGAAACAATCAGCTCTGTTCTCCCCCTTCATGTGCAGGAAGATGTTAACTTTGTGCCTTCCTGGGTGTGGGGCACGGATTTCTTGCATCGGGTTTCCTGACCACCCAGCAGGTCCTAGGATTTTCCCCATCCGGCCAGGACTATTGCATCTTAACGGAAGAGAGGAGATCAGGATAAACAGTAGCACGGTGAAAGGGGAGAAACCTTTCCCATGGCAGAGCCCACAGCAGAATAGCTCCTACCCAACCAAATTGTTCTGACTAGACTGTCATGATTCTGGTCCTCCCCTTAGGCCAGAGTGTTGCAGCCTTTGAATGTTGGCGGAATGAAAAATCCTCTCCCCACTGTAAAGGTGTTTGTGTGTCCCTTGTGCTGCCACATGGGAAGATCTGCCTTCCCCGGATCCTTCGAGGGCCCTGGAGATAATAATAATAATTGTGGTATTAAGTGCTTACTATATGCCAAGCAGAGTTCTAAGTGGAGGGGCAGATACAAGGAAATCAGGTTGGACACAGCCCCTGTCCCACATGGGGCTCACAGTCTTAATCTCCATTTTGCAGATGAAGTAACTGAGGCTGCGAAGTTGTGTGTTACCGACTTGTACTTTCCAAGTGCTTAGTACAGTGCTCTGCACACAGTAAGCGCTCAATAAATACAATTGAATGAATGAATGGATGACGCGCAAATTCGTGAAGCGTTCCCTATTTTTACTCTATTTTACTTGTGCATATTTACTATTCATTTATTTTATCTTGTTAATATATGTTGTTTTGTTGTCCATCTCCCCCTTCTAGACTGTGAGCCCGCTGTTGGGTCGGGACCGTCTCTAGATGTTGCCGACTTGGAGTTCCCAAGCGCTTAGTACAGTGCTCTGCACACAGTAAGAGCTCAATAAATATGACTGAATGAATGAATACGATTGAATGAATGAATGGATGACAGGCAAATACGTGAAGCGCTCCCTATTTTTACTCTATTTTACTTGTACATATTTACTATTCTATTTACTTTATTTTGTTAATATGTTTTGTCGTCTGTCTCCCCCTTTTAGACTGTGAGCCCACCATTGGGTCGGAACCATCTCTATATGTTGCCGACTTGTACCTCCCAAGCGCTTAGTACAGTGCTTTGCACACAGTAAGTGCTCAATAAATATGATTGAATGAATGAAAGTGACTTGCCCAAGGTCACACCGCAGACATGTGTTGGAGCTGGGATTAGATTCGACTTCTTCTGGCTCCCAGTCCTGGGCTCTTTCCACTAGGCCATGCTGCTTCTTAGTAGCTTTGGGAACATGGTTTTGAAGCAAGAACACTGTCGCTCCACTCCCCCAGCAGAGTGAGGGCTTGCAGCCTTCGTCTGTTGGGCTCCTAGTACAGCTTCGAACTCTTGACTGCCCCAAGGCAGGGCAAATTTGCTTCTCCCCTCTCCCGCTCAATATCAATCAATCAATCAATCGTGTTTATTGAGCACTTACTGTGTGCAGAGCACTGTACTAAGTGCTTGGGAAGTACAAGTTGGCAACATACAGAGACGGTACCTACCCAACAGTGGGCTCACAGTCTAGAAGGGGGAGACAGAGAACAAAACAAAACATATTAACAAAATAAAATAAATAGAATAGATATGTACAAGTAAAATAGAGTAATAAATATGATATTATTATATTCTGTTGAGGCGTTATATGTAGCCGTTTTGCATTCTTTGTAGGTGTATTGTGCATAGCTGTATCTTGGAGTATGTATCCCATAGATTTCATCAATCAATCAATTGTATTTATTGAGTGCTTACTGTTGGAAGAGCACTGCATTAAACACTTGGGAGAGTACAATTAACAATTGGTAGATGCATTCCAACTTGTACTTCCCAAGCGCTTAGTACAGTGCTCTGCACACAGTAAGCACTCAATAAATGTGATTGAGTGAATGAATGAATTCCTGCTACTAATGAGCTCACGATCTAGAGGGACTTACATGTATAATCAATCTTATTTATTGAATGCTGACTGTGTGTGGAGCACTGTTCTAAGGTCTTGGGAGCATACCATGAAACAGAGTTGATAGATGCATTCCCTGCCCACAGCAAGCTCACAGTCTAGAGGGAGGTCACATTTTATAATCAATCAATAGTATTTATTGAGCGCTTACTGTGTGCAGAGCACTGTATTGAGCGATTGGGAGAGTGCAACACAATAGCCGGTAGACACAATCCCTGATCTCACAGAGTTTGCAATCTCAACTGTGATCCATTCCAGAACCTCTGGAAAAAATATTATGGATTTGCGTTACTTGCTACATGCTGTTTCATTAAATATTAAGATATTACTTAAAGTTTGTTGGAGTAATTCAAAGAATAACATCCCTGCATTAAGTAAATGGGTTATAGTTTGGCTAAGAGTCTTTGCAGGAGGTTCCAGAAATAGAAGCTAGGTTCTGCTGACTCTGTTAGTGGTTTCTCAACTTCAGTGAAGAATTTGCCCAAAACAGGTTGGCCAACAATCTTCTGTTCATCTTCATAAAGTATCTTGTAGAAGGCCATCTCCTTTTGACCACCTCTGCACACCTTCAAACTCATTTTTTCCATCAGGGTCTTCAAACATTTTGTATGTTCTGAAGCTTTCTTCAAAATTGTTGCTAGAAGTTTTAATCTTAATCCCAAACATTTAGTACAGTGCTCTGCACACAGAAAGAGCTCAATAAATCATTGATGGATTAAAATTTTAACTGGCAATAGAGCCCATTATTTCATCTTTTTTTTTCATAAATTGAAATGATGTCATGGATTGTTGAAGTGCAGTGAGGTCCTTGTTGGAAAAAGGTTCCTCTGAATGAGAAGCAGTTACCTCACTGACATCTGCAACACCGATTTCTAATTGAGTTGCCTCCCCAGTTCAGTAATTTCTTTTGTTATCTTCTAGGCTTAGAAATTCTGCTACAAACTGTGGGGGACACAGCCTCCTCCAAGATCCATTTATTGCTGATAGCTTAAACACTGGCCAGGTGGGGAGGAAGTGAGATGGTATTTACTTAGCTGGAGTGTTTAGTCAAAAAGTTGGGCAGTTGTGTTTTTATGTAGGCATCAAACAGTGTAGGTTGTATCACTAGGGTGGTGGTAACCAGGGGTAAGGTATCAAACAATAGCACCTGTATTTCTGGGTTATAATTAATCAACCATATTTATTGAGGGCTTAAGGTGTGTGAAGTACTGTACTAAGCACTTGGGGAGATTACAATGTAACAGAGTCTGTAGACAAGTTCACTGCCCACAATGAGCCCACAGTCTAAAGGGGGACACGGGCATTAAATATAAATAAATAAATTAGGGATATGTACATAAATGCTGTGGGGCTCAGGGAGGGGTGAATAAAGAGTGCAAATCTAAGTGAAGCAAATCTAGAGAAGCAGCGTGGCTCGGTGGAAAGAGCACAGGCTTTGGAGTCAGAGGTCATGGGTTCAAATCCCTGCTCCATCAATTGTCAGCTGTGTGACTTTGGGCAAGTCACTTAACTTCTCTGTGCCTGTTATCTCATCTGTAAAATGGGGATTAAGACTGTTAGCCCCCCCGTGGGACAACCTGATCACCTTGTAACCTCCCCAGCGCTTAGAACAGTGCTTTGCACATAGTAAGTGCTTAATGCCATAAAAAAGTGCAAAGGTGACATGGAAGGGAGTGGGAGAAGAGAAGCAGTGTGGCCTAGTGGAAAGAGCACAGGCTTGGGAGTCAGAGTACCTGGGTTCTAATCCTTTCTTGACCTTGGGCAAGTCACTTAAATTCTCCTTGCCTCAGTTACTTCACCTGTAAAATGGGGATTAAATCCTACTCCCTCCTACTTTAGACTGTAAGCCCCATGTGGGACAAGGACTCTGTCCAATCTGCTTAACTTGTATCTATCCCAGTGCTTAGAACAGGGATTGGCACGTAGTAAGTGCTTCATAAATATTATAATTTCTGGGGAAACGAGGGCTTAGTCTTGGAAGGCCTCTTGGAGGAGATGCTAAGGAGTTTTTGTTTGCTGCAGTAAAGTAGATGGACAACCCCTGGAGGTTCATTGAGAATTGGGGACACATGAACTGAATGGTTTTGTAATAAAATGATCCAGGCAACAGAGTGAAGCCTGGACTGGAATTGAGAGATGCAAGAGCCAAAGAGGTCAGCAAGGAGGCTGATGCCATAGTCAAAGTGGGCTAAGATAAGTGCTTGGATTAATAGGGTAGCAATTTGGATGGTGAGGAAAGGGTGGATTTTAGCAAATGACAAAATTTAGTGACAGACTGAATATGTGGGTTGGATGAGAGAGATGCGTCAAGGATAATACCAAGGTTATGGGCTTGTGAGACAGGAAGGGTAGTAGTGTTGTCTACAGTGATGGGAATTCTGTTTTGAACATGTTCAGTTTGAGGTGTCAGAGGGACATCCAAGTAGAGATGTCCTGAAGGCAGGAGGAAAAGTGAGACTGCCGAGAAGGAGGGAGATTAGGACTGGAGATGTAGATTTAGAATTATCTGCATAGAGATGGTAGTTGAAGCCAGGAGCACGATTGAGTTCTCCAAGGGAGCGGGAGTATATGGAGAATGGATGGGGACCCAGAATCAATCAATCCATCATATTGAGTGCTTACTGTATGCAGCACACTGTACTAAGTACCTGGGAAAGTACAATATAACAGAGTTGAGAGACATGTTCCCTTCCCATGACTAGCTTATGGTCTAGAGGGGGAGACAGACATTTAATATAAATTAATTATGAATAGGTATATAAGTGCTGTGAGGCTCAGAGAGGGGTGAATAAAGGGTGATGCAAAAGGGGGTGGGAGAAGAGGAAATGAGGGCTTAGTAGGGGAAGGCCTTTTGGAGGAGATACATAAGCTCAGACTATGTCTGTTGTATTGTTGTACCATACTCTGCCGAGCTCTTGATTCAGAGCTCTGCACACAGGAAGCGCTCAATAAATATGATTGCCTTACTACCATACTCAGCTGTTATGGCTGTCATTTTGATGGCAGGAGAGGGGGGTGCCACACATGTCATCTGATCACTTTAATTACCATTTTTCTCCCTTGGATAAATGGGAAATTGCATCAGCTTCTTGATCGTGTAATTAGGTTACAATGGGAACACTGGAGCAATAGCAGCAGCAGCAATCAATCAGAAGTTTGTTCTTAATAAAAAGTCGTTGGTATTGATTCTCCCCAATTAGGTAAACCAAACTCTCCTCTTCCTAGAAAGTCCTGAGTACTTGAAAGTCTTGAGTTTTAACCTTCATGGTCTGCTCTTGCCAAATATGTTTACAATATACTCATAAAAACAAATGATATCCATGAAAATGTATTTTACATGTTTTTACAGTATATGTGTGCATAAATAATATAGTAATAATAATGATGATGGCATTTATTAAATGCTTACTATGTGCAAAGCACAGTTCCAAGTGCTGGGGAGGTTACAAGGTGATCAGGTTGTCCCCCGGGGGGCTCACAGTCTCAGAGGGAGAACAGGTATTGAATCCCCATTTTACAGTTGAGGAAACTGAGGTCCAGAGAAGTTAAATGACTTGCCCAAGGTTACACAGAAGGCAGGTGGAGAAGCCTGGACTAGAACACAAATAGAAAATACCTCTACTCCCTTAGCACTAGGTTGATGACACTCCATGTTTTCATTTTCTACTCTTTGTGTGAAAACAGAATTAAATCAGGAATCTCTGTGGTTTCCTGGGGGTTTGTGGGCATATGCAAAATCAGAATAGAAAAAAGAAATGAATAGCTGTTGCTGAATGAGTCAGAATTTTCTTTAAAAAGCGACTCAAACACCTAAATCTCCAGAAATCTGAACTACAAAAATGTATAAATTTCAGAATTGTGGAATTGTTTGGGGAGCCCTAGGATTTGCTTTGTGTAAGTCTTTAGGACTCTGACAAACTCTTATTATACCCAGTTAATTCCACCTAACACTTTACAGAGTCCAGTAAGCTAAAGGGAGAAGGGAAAAACCTAAGATCAATTAATATTTGAGATTTCATGTCAGTCAATCCTATTTATTGAGCATTACTGTATGCAGAACACTGTACTAAGCACTTGGGAGAGTACAGAATAACAATAAACAGACATAGTCCCTTCCCACCATGAGTTAACAGTCTAGAGGGGAGACAGACATTAATATAAATAAATGAATTACAGATATGGACATAAGTGCTGTGGGGCTGGGAGGAGGGATGAATAGAGGGAACAAGTCGGGGCAACACACAAGGAAGTGGGAGAAGAGGAAAGGAGGGTTTAGTCAGGGAAGGTTTCTTGGAGGAAATATGCCTTCAGTAGGGTATTTTCACTCTAGGTTGCCTGAGGTATCATCAGAAAAGAGATCATTTCAGGTGCATAGCCATTTCAGGTGAAGGGACAAGATAGTTTCTGCTTGTGGGGGGTGGTTATTCTGCAACGCACAATAAAATTGTATTGCGAGGATTTGTAGATGGGAATGAAGGAAGCCAGAGATGTGAATCTGTCATAGCCTAGTTTTCTTTATTTAAGAAAATAATTTGAGTAAAAAAGTGGTTTTAGTTTCCAGAGGCTGGAAACAAAATCAAAATTGGCATCATTTTTGAGGAAGATTAGTTTTTTTTTCAGAACTTGGTCATTTCTCCAGCTTTCTCTAATTGCTGGCCCAGTGAGAATTCTCTGAGTGTTGTTAGAGGTGTTAGAGGGGACTTAATAATAATAATAATAATGATATTATACTGCCAAGCACTATACTAAGTGCTGGGGTAGATAGTGGATGATCAAGGTCCCAAATGGGGCTCTCAGTCTGCACAAGAGGGAGAATAGGTATTCAATCCCCATTTTACAGATGAAGGAACCGAGGTGCAGAGAAGTTGAGACTTACCCGAGGTCACTCAGTAGACAATTGGCAGAGCCAGAATTAGAATCCAGGTCCTTCTAACTCCCAGGCCTATGCTCTATCCACTAGGTCACTTTGCTTCCCTGGAGTACCCCTGGAATCAGGCCTACTAGGGATTTAGAATGGTCTTGGGAGGCCTAAAGAATCTCTAGAAACCAAGAGAATTCCTCGTTTGTGGGTCTCCTTGGGAGATTGGGACACTGCATTAAAAAAACAACAAACATCCTAGCAGTCCCCCAAGAAGATCTTCCACCTAGAAGTCATCTTGGCCTTGACCCTCCAGGGCCATTCATTCATTCAATCGTATTTATTGAAGGCTTACTGTCTGCAGAGCACTGTACTAAGCGCTTGGAAGAGTAGAGTACAACAATAAACAGACACAGTCCCTGCCCATGATGAGCATACAAACCAGAGTGGGGAGAGACAGACATCAATACAAATAAATAAATTACAGATATGTACACAAGTGCTGTGGGTCTGGGAGCAGGGGAAAAACAAAGGGAGCAAGTTTAGGTGATGCAGCAGGGAGTGGGAGAAGAGAAAAGGAGGGATTTAGTCTGGGAAGGCCCCTTGGAGGAGATGTGCCCTCAATAAGCCTTTGAAGGTGGGTCTCAGGGGAGAGTAATTGTCTGTCAGATACGTGAAAGGAGGGTGTTTCAGGTCAGAGGCAGGACGTGTGAGGAGATGGAGGCACAGTGAGAAGCTTAGCAGTAGAGGAGTGAATTGTGTGGGCTGGGTTGTAGCAGGAGAGTAGCAACGTGAGGTAGGAGGGGGCGAGGTGGTGGAGTGGTTCAAAGCCAATGGTGAGGAGTTTTTGTTTGATGTGGGAGGTGGATTGGCAACCACTGGAGTTTTTTGAGGAAATGGGTGACATGTCCTGAGTGTTTTTGTAGAAAAATGATGAGGGTAGCTGAGCGAACTCCTCACTACTGGCTTCAAAGCTCTCCATCAGCTTGCCCCTTCTTATCTCACCTCCCTTTTCTCCTTCTACATCCCATCCTGCATACTCTGCTCCTCTGATGCTAACATTCTCACTGTGCCTCATTCTTACCTGTCCCGCCATTGACCCATGGCCAGAGTCCTACCTCTGGCCTGGAATGCCCTCCCTTCTCAAATCCACCAAACAATCACACTTCCCCCTCTTCAAAGCCCTACTGAAGGCTCACCTCCTCCAGGAATTCTTCTAAGACTAAGCCCCCTTTTCCTCTGCTCCCCCTCCCCTCCCCATCACCCCACTTGTTCCCTTTGCTCTACCCTCTTCCTCCCCACAACACTTGTGTATATATGTACATATTTATAATTCTATTTATGCTACTGTTGTATATATAGCTATATTTCTATCTATTTATATTGATGCTATTGATGCTTGTTTACTTGTTTTGATAATAATAATGGCAAATCTTGTTAAATGCTTACTGTATGCCGAACACTGTTCCAAGCGCTGGGATAGATTATCAGGTTGTCCCACGTGGGACTCAGTCTTAATCCCCATTTTACAGATGAGATAGCTGAGACACAGAGAAGTTAAGTGACTTGCCCAAAGTCACCCAGCTGACAAGTGGCGGAGCCGAGATTAGAACCCACAACCTCTGACTCCCAAGCCTGGGCTCTTCCCACTAAGCCAGGTCTCCCCCCCTTCTCGACTGTGAGCCCGCTGTGGGCAGGGATTGTCTCTATTTGTTGCTGAATTGTACTTTCCAAGAGCTTAGTACAGTGCTTTGTACACAGTAAATGCTTAATAAATATGATTGAATGAATGAACGACTGGTATGGAGAGAGACAGGAGGCTGGTAGATCAGCGAGGAGGCTGATGCCAATGGAGAGACCTCCAAGCATGCTTCCTAGCCTTAAGCATAAGGGATACTGCCATGAGGCTCTTTATTTCTGTGCCCTGCCCATCCTAACAACTTGCCTTTTAAGAGAAGGAAGGCATAGTTAAGGCAGTGAAGAGACACATTTTGGTAGTTGCTTTACTGGTGGCAACACAAGACAGTTCATTCATTCATTCAATCGTATTTATTGAGCACTTACTGTGTGCCGAGCACTGTACTAAGCGCTTGGGAAGTACAAGTTGGTAACAAATAGAGATGGTCCTTACACAACAACAGGCTCACAGTCTAGAAGGGGGAGACGGACAACAATACAAAACATGTAGACAGGTGCCAAAATCATCAGAACAAATAGAATTGTAGCTATAATGCACATCATTAATGAGATAGAATAGTACATTTGTACAGGTAAAATAGAGTGATCAATCTATACAAATATATATAAGTACTGTGGGGAGGGGAAGGAGATAGGGCAGGGGGATGATGAGGAGGAGGAGAGGAAAAAGGGGGCTCAGTCTGGGAAGGCCTCCTGGAGGAGGTGAGCTCTCAGTAGGGCCTTGAAGGGAGGAAGAGAGCTAGCTTGGCAGATGTGTGGAGGGAGGGCATTCCAGGCCAGGAGAAGGACGTGGGCCAGGGTCGACGGCGGGACAGGCGAGAACGAGGCTTAGTGAGGCACAGACAGTTGAGCACCACCTGGGGTATGTTTTCCTGAGACAGACTGCACAGGGTGTGGGAATCTCAACAAATTCTCCCCTCAGCATAAACTGGCAAAATGAAACCTCCGCAGTTTTATATAGCCCCACTCTCCCACTTCCCAGAAGGTAGAAAATAAAACCCATTGAAAACTGCCATTAAAAATTTGATAAACATTTTCCAGAAACACAGGTAAAATTTCATGGCTCGTTTTTTTATTCTATAGAACTTAGAGGCACTATGCATAAGTATATTCAAATCAAAATGTTTTATTCTGGAGAGAAAATTCTGCATTTTGTTCCTCTAAGCTAGTCATCAAGTTTCCAAAAGTGCATTTCATTTTTAACTGACATTGAAATCACAAAATATGAATTCCTTAGCTCTGTAAATAAAACAAAGATTTATTTCAGAAGTTTTTTAAACTTACCATTTTAGCGATTTGTGGAATCATTTCCTTGTAAAAAGTATGCATTTTTACTCCTGCTATTTCTTTAAAGCTAGACAGTGTGTCCTCCAAAGTGGTTTGGGAGAGGAAACGGAGAGATTCCATTGCTTCCACGTTGTACAAACTCTTGGCTTGTAGAGACGTGTCATATTGTGTGACCGCTGAGCAGCTGCACTGCTTCAACTCATCCTTGGGGTGGGAGAAACAGGAGTTCATGGGCACAGTTCCATTCTAGGTGTAAACTTTGGTATTTAAGGCACTGCCTTGAGAGAAATGCCTCCTGTCTCAGAGGCTTCAAGAAAACTCCCAAGTTTTCACTTGGTTTGCAATTTCTGAATGGCCTCAACATCTGCAAAGAAACCTTTCCTCCCTGGTGGGGAGGTAATAATAACACATATCCTTGTTTGTGGGGAAATGGAAGTGTCTCATATCAACACTTTCCCTCTCTTACTGATGACATTCAGGAGCCTGGGCAGAAATTATCCTGCTTTGCCCCAATATCTAATGTCTTTGAACCTGGGCATTTTAAAAGTCTGTTAATGTCTCCCCCTCTTCTTGGGTTCTTGAGAAAATTAGTCATAACATTCTTAAAAATTCAGGAAATTATAGTCAAAGTGCATTTTTTTTTTGTTGGGGGAGGGGTGGGGGGAGTTCTGCACTGTATTTTAACTTTGAAAGTAATACCGTGATGGTGTGTCCGTATTAGAGAGGTAGGATGAAAGACTGACAATTAACTTCACCACACTGGCACGGGTAAATTTAGGAGGATAATTTACTAGCCTTAAAGTATCAGAAGTACTGAAGCTCTAAGTTTCAGAGTGCTTAGTAGTTACTTTCTAGTTCCCCTTTTTGGGGAAAATCCTTTTGGGATTCTCAGGTCAGTGGCAAGTGCCGATATTGAAAATGCAGCTGATTAGGGATGGGGTTTTGACCTCTAGAATTTTACATATTCATTCAATCAGTCATATTTATTGAGCACTTATTGTGTGTAGAGCACTGTACTAAGCACTTGGGTGAGTATAGTACAACAATAAATGGACACATTACCTTCAGTTACTAAATGCTGAAAGTCCTTGGGCTTGGTTTGTACCTATTTGAATAATTTTCCATTTTTTATAACAGTTATTGGACTCTTTTTTTACAGATACATTATTTTTCAGTAAAGCACCTCAAGGAATATATTCTAATGCAAAGAAGCTAGAAAATAGAAATCAGGTCTGTAGTCTAAACTTAGCTCTGCCCTACCATTAATTTTTCTATACATCAGTTTTCTCATCTGTATAATGGGGATAATGGTAATTACCCCTACCAATATCACAAGGATAGTATGAGTAAAAAAAGACATGATAGTGCGTGAAGCACTTTGAGGGAACCATTTAAATAGAATAGGTCTTATTACTATTACAAATAATTTCTTTACCTATTTTATGAGAAAGCTAATAAACTTGATCATGTTCAATTATGTCCTGGAAGATAGGTCTCCTTACTTCTCTTCAAAATTGTGTTATTTAACCTATGTTAGAGTAGTTACTTTTGCACCTGAATGTAGAAGCAGACATTTTGGTGTGAATGTGTTAGAGAACACAGAACCTTCTATCCAGGAACAGTGCCATTTTTACAAATTTCCATCCATTTCCCTTTTCCTGGGCTGCTGAATTAAAAGCCTGGGTGACAGATGCAGGAAATGGTGGGAGCAAGATCACTGTAAAATACCTCTGGGCCCTGTTCGCCATCCTTTGTTATTAGGCTCATTAAATCTTGTCATATTCTGAGAGGCCAGTCACCTGTTTTGTCTGTGAACCTACAGCACTAATGCACTCGAACTGTTCATGAGAAAACATGTTTACAAGAAGTATAGTGAAGTTCTTTACTTCCTCTTATTTGTTTATAAGGCAGCAGGGCTGGCAATTCTCCATGGGCCTGGGTGTAACCCGAGGCAAGCCATTTAACCTTTCTGGATTTTAATGTCTGGGATAAAATAAATTGCTTTTCATTTCACCTCCCAGGATGTTGCACTTCCTACCGGAAAATCTGAAAATATTTTAAGTTTCTCCAACCTACAGTAGAAGAAATACCGGTGACATCTTTTGGCTTAAAACCTATTGACGTAATCCATAACTCATAGCTTGTCTAATGAGTATGAGGAAGAAAAATGGTTCTCCCATCCTTGGAGACTGGTTTACTTCCAGCCCAACCTCAGAGGTTTCGTTCAACAACCTGACAACTTGAATTGAGGGTTTGAACTGTAGCTTCTCATCTGATTTTACCCCACTTGGAATGGTTCAAAGACAGTTTCCGGTAACCTCAGCTAGTCCTTATGATAAGGTTTGAATCAGTGTAGTAGCATATGCAGAAAACAAAGACCACACAACTGCCTTAGCTAGTCAGGAAGATTTTTTTCTCTTTCCTGCTTGCATAAACCTCTCCTAACAGATGCTGACTGAATCCTGCTTTCTCCTACCTCCTTCCTGTAACCCCTCAAGCACTGAAATATTGATTTCTTTTGCAGGTAAAAAAATAGCCTGTGGCATAAGTAGTAAAATCTGCCATTAATTAAAATGCTTAAGAGAACCATAAGCAACAATGAATGAAACAGCTTTCTCTTGGTATTCCAGCAGCACAGGCTTACTCAAAAAAGTCAGATATTGTACTGTTTTCTAAAGGCTACAAGATGGGAATCTGTCAGATTAGGGCAGGCAAGATAGTCTAAAAGTATGGTGATGGCATTTGTTAAGCGTTTACTATGTGTCAAGCACTGGGGTAGATATAAGGTAATCATGTTGAAACAGTCCCTATTCCACTCACAGTCTTAATCCCCATTTTATAGATGAGGTAAGTGAGGCTCAGAGAAGTGAAGTGATTTGCCCAAGGTCACACAGCAGAAAAGTGGCAGAGCCAGAATTAGAACTAAGATCCTTTTGACTCCCAGCCCTGTGCTCTATCCACTATGCCATATTGTTTCTAAAGTCATGGATCTCACAGAACACCGTCTCCAGTTCCCCATGGTATGCCAAACTATGGGGAAATACCCAAATGAGCATCAAGGTGGTGTGATCTTGAATGAATCTCTGATTTTGGGATATCCTTCTTGACTGAGTTCAATTCAGTTCCCTTACCATATAGTCTGTGATCATATAGTGCACTGTTCTAGAAGTTGTGGGATAGGGTTTGGAACAATAAAATTCTATATTTGCCTTCAAACTTTGAAGTTAAATTTGACCAAGATAGATGATAAATGCATAAACAATGGGTAGTAATAGAGTGTAGTTAAATTGTATGCTCTCAAGCACTTTGTACAATGCTCTGCACATAATGCTCAGAAAATATCACTGATGGTGATTTGTGGGGATGAATGAATGTTAGCATGAATGAAAATTGAATAAGACTGAAAAAAGGTGAAATTGTACAGTAACATAAATATAGAATTTCACTGTAGCAAAGAAAATCCATCTTTCCATTTTTATCACCAATATTATAATTGGTGATTGGTGAGCCCTACTGAGAGCTCACCTCCTCCAGGAGGCCTTCCCAGACTGAGCCCCCTCTTTCCTCTCCCCCTGCCCATCCCCCCACCCTACCTCCTTCCCCTACCCACACCACCTGTATATATGTTTGTACAGATTTATTACTCTATTTTACTTGTACATATTTACTATTCTATTTATTTTGTTAATGATGTGCATCTAGCTTTACTTCTATTTATTCTGATGACTTGACACCTGTCCACATGTTTTGTTTTGTTGTCTGTCTCCCCCTTCTTGACTGTGAGCCCATTGTTGGGTAGTGACCGTCTCTGTATGTTGCCAACTTGTACTTCCCAAGTGCTTAGTACAGTGATCTGCACACAGTAAATGCTCAATAAATACGATTGAATGAATGAATGAAAAGACAGTCAATAAACAGACTATCGCAGGATCAGTTGGGTCTAGGTATGAGGTCAAAGCTCTTTTTCGGTCTTGTCAGAAAAGGTGCAAGCTCTTCTTCGACTTGTGCTCAGGAACAGCCCAGGTGACCAGCATAGTTTCTGTTGCTATTAATGTGGTCCCTGGGACTCTTACTTGTGAACTGTTCCATTTTGCATTTTACACCAGTCCAACTTGGAGGTCACAAAAGCCTGGATAACTCATGAAATGAACAGGATGGAAACAATTTCAAAATCACCATGCCAAACCCAGGTGGAGAAAGGTGCTTGCAGGCAGCTGCTGGAACAATAACAGAATCTGATGACACTAGTGGATTATCATTATTATTGTGGTATAAAGTGCTTACTATGTGCCAGGCACTGTACTAAGCCCTGGGATAGAAACAAGTTAAACAGGTTGGACACAGTCTCTGTCCCAAATGTGGCTCACAGTCTTAATCCCCATTTTACAAGTGAGGTAACTGAGGCCCAGAGAAGCGAAGTGACTTGCCCAGGTTCACACGGCAATCAAGTACCTTAGAGAGAACTCCAAAGGCAAGCCTCGATGGCAAGCGAAAAGTATATTCCTTCAACTAAATAGCTACTTTTTCCTCTCCTCCTCCCCATCCCCCCAGCCCTACCTCCTTCCCCTCTGTGGTCTGTCTTTCCACGTTCTCTGGAATTTTCCCCTGCCAATCAGTATCTTCATTCAATTGTATTTATTTATTAAGCACTTACTGTGTGCAGAGCAATGTATTAAGTGCTTGGCAGAGTACAATGTAATGAATAGACTTATTCCCTGCCCACAACAAGCTTACAGTCAAGAGGGGGAGACAGACATTAATATAAAAAAAAATTACAGATATGTGCATTAGTGCTGTGGGGGTGAATAAAGGGAGCAAATCAGGGTGACATGGAAGAGGGAGAAGAAGAGGGCTTATTTAGGGAAGGCCTCTTGGAGATGTGCCTTCAATAAGGCTTTGAAGGGGTGGGGGGGGTAAACAAAACAGTAATTTCTGTCTTAGCTTGACCATCAGTTTCCCCCCCTCCATCCCCTTCTCCATGAGAGGGATAATTTTTGGTCATCATTCATTCCTTTATAGCAATTCACTGTAGGAAGAGATAAGGAGCTGAACTGCCAGTCTAATGGGTCTTTGATTTTTGCCTGCAGTGGATAGAGTTTCTGGGAAGGAGCTCTGTTTGTAATGCTCAGATGTGGATTAAAGTCAATGCTCATTCACTGAGAGAGTTCAGGCTTGGGAATTAGCCCAGGGCTATAGTCTATCACCTTTATTTTTCAAGAAATCCTTGCATCCAATATGATAAACAGGCATTTTGGGCTCCAGTAACTATAGACTGAGGATGTTTAATCTGATCCTAACAACAAATAGGCCCCTTTGGAATAGGTTACTGGCACCAGTCAGGACTTCCCTTCTTGTGTAAGGTCTGGTTCATAGACAAAGCATAAGGAGCAAATGACTAGGGGTCAACTCTCAATTACATGCTTTAATGGAGGGGAGGAGAAATAACATAGATAATAATACAAAATGAGGGACAGGGGCTTGCGCTGTTAGATGGTACATCACTAATCAGTAGTATGGGTGTCAAGGTGACAAGTCATCTACTCTTCTTCCAAGTATCCTATCAACTGCCACTAACAGAGACTAAATATTGGCAGCTATGAACAGATGGTTTGTCTCAATAATGGCATTTTTATATTCTCATGTTGGGAGAGGTGCTGGAAAAAGGATCTTTGAATCAAGGAGGAGTTTGGCCTAGTAGAAAGAGCACTTGCCTAGGAGTCAGTAGAGCCTGGTTCTATTCCCAGTTCTGTCACTTGTCTGTAATGTGACCTCGGGCAAGTCACCTAACTTAGCTGCGTCTGTTTCCTCATCTGTAAAATGGGGATTTAATACCCGTTGTCTCTCCCCTTTAGACTATAAGCCCCAAGTGGGATAGGGACTGTGTGCAACCTGATTATCTGTCATCTTTCCCGGTGTTTAGAACATTACTTGGCACATAGCAAGTGCTTAGCAGACATTATTATTATTATTATTATTATTATTATTATTATTGTCAATGAAATCTGGAAAATGCCTCTATGGATGTTGCAGTGTGGCACAAGGTGGAGGGCAAGCCCCCAGCTGGTGAGAGCTAAACAATCTTCCCTAAACTGGGTGACTTGCCCAAGGTCACACAGCAGACAAATGGCAGAGTGAGGATTAGAACCCAGGTCCTTCTAACTTCCAGGCCCATGCTTTATCCATTAAACTGTGTTGCTTCTCTGCTTCACAAGTAGACAAGGAAATTCTCCTGCTCCTCCTTCCCTGGCAGTGGAATCTAGGGCTTAGCTGAGGGAACCAGCAGAACACTTGGGATGAGCAAAGGGGATTTGGGAGGTAAGGGATGTCTACTTTCCACCCACTGGGGGAAGTCATAATCCCCTTAGTATTTGTTAAGTGCTTGCTATGTGCCAAGCACAGTACTAAATGCTTGCCTTGTCTCTCTACCTCACAGGGTTGTTGTGAGGGTTGAAATGAACTGATTAATGAACGAGTTAATAAAATTGCTAAAGCCAACCAAGGCATTATTGGACCTGTGCAAAGATTTTTCATCAACGCCATTCAGTGTTTGTTTCCCATTTCCCTCTAGACTATAAGCTCTTTGTGGGCAGGGAGTGTGTCTGTTTATTGTTGTGTGTACTCTCCCAAGCACTTAGTACCGTGCTCTGCGCACAGTAAGTGCTCCAATATGATTGAATAAGTACAATATAGTCAAGTTTGACACAGATTCTGTCCCACATGTGGTTCACAGTCTAAGTAGGAGGGAGAACAGGTATTGAACCCCTCAGGTTAGAGATGAGAAACTGAAACCCAGAGAAGTTGTTACCTGTCCAAGGTCACACAGCAGGGAAGTGCCAAAGCAGGGATTAGAATCCAGGTCCCCTGACTCCCAGGGTAGTGAGAGAAATGTTGGTCCAGGCAATCCCTAGAGAGATCAGGGTTGCAAAGCAGGGGGAAGGAATCCCTCCACCTGGTGAAGATCCACAATATATCACTGTAAGTTAGCTCATGGGGTCATTTTCACCAGCTGGATTTTAGTCCTTCATTCAATCATAGTCCTGTTGGGTTCACTCTTCAGGCTCTGAGGACTGGTTTTTCAGTTGATTTCATCAGTTTGTCACTGGTCCTTCTAAAGCAGTTGAAAGCTATGGTCAAAAAAAACAACAACTCTAAAATTTAAATGAAATTCAGCTTGGAAAGATCTGAGAGAGTTCATCTAGAGAGGGAGAAAAATAAAGTATGTAGGAGGGAGGAACCTGGAAAGCAAAAAGACCAAAAGCTGTAAATTAGAGATTAGTTGAATCCACAAGGTAATTTGGCAGTTAAAAGACAAGTGGGTAACTGTGGGAAAAATCAGCTGCTGCCTGCACACAAAAAAAGGAGGAGCAAGTGGTTAATTGCACCCATAAGCTGTGGATTGCACCTGTAATTAGCAAATTGCAGGGCTTTGATTTTGCTTTTCTAACAGTGTGTGTGTGCAACTTGTTCCAGGCATGAATACTGCCTGCCAAGAATGGCAGGTCACCGTTTGTAAACAGTCCCTGAACCATTTCCCTCACTCTCCACTGCTGGAACTCTTCTTCTCTTTTCCTTTCTCCTACCTCTTCCTGTTTCTTCACTCCTTCCCACTCCCATTTCTTTCCCTGCTAACCTCCTCTCCTCACCCCGCCACCCAGGATTTTCCTTCTTGCTGGTCTACAACAATCCATCTTGTTGGACAGTGCCCACATTTCCCATCACTCAAAGTGACCATTCCTTCTCAGTGCTGGAACTGGATTCCTCATCTCATTGTGCATTCACACAGGCTGTTCTTTTTAGTTTCCACAAGGAACACAATTCCACTGGCAATAAAATCTGTGACTAACAAGTGGCCTGTGGGGAATGCTCAAATGCAAAAAGGATTGCAAATTGTACTGAAGCACTGTTGAAATTCTGTTCTCCGAGGATGACCAGTGTTGGCTACAAGCCATGATCTTACATTCACAGGGAGCTCTGTCCCTTGGCTTTGCTGAGGTGGCTCTGCAGGCTTAGATCACGCTAACTGAACTGGGGAAAGCCTTTTGCATATATAGAGATGTTTGTGTTTGGACAGAAATGAAATGGGTAAAGGTGGCAAGTGAAAATGAGAGTCACGGAATTTTAAAAACGATAATTATGGTATTTGTTATTGATAATTATGGTATGTGCCAGTCACTGTACGAAGCTCTGGGGCAGATACAAGTAAATCGGGTTGGAAGCAGTCAGTCCCTGTCTCGCATGAGGCTCACAGTCTTAATCCCCATTTTACAGATAAGGTGACTGAGGCACAGAGAAGTTAAGTGATTTGCCCAAGGCCACACAGCAGGCAATTGGTGGAGCCGGATTAGAATCAATGATCTGACTCCCAGGCCTAAGTGTTATCCACCACATTATGCTGCTTCTTGAGAAATGCATTCCATCAAAGTTTAATTTGGGAACTGCCAATCTTGCGTGGGTAGATTTAGGGTGGTCTGCATTGCTGAGAAAGCCCTGATTTTTGTTATTTGTTCCTATGCCCTGAATAAAGTCCAGGTTTTCAAAACTGGATCTAAACCCGTCAATCCTTTCAGCAGTCCCCAGGAATTAAGGATGATTCTTACAGCCAGAGCTGAAGAGCCGGTGTGTCCGGTGTGGAAGGACTTGAAGAGGCTGATGGGGACAATTGCCCTTGTCTCATGCCAAGCAAGGCTTTGTGTTTGGGGTGGGGCCTGAGTCCTACCAGCTGGGGTAGGTCAGTTATGGTGGCAAAGGTCCATTAATAATGATGGAATTGATTATGCTGAGTGTTAACCACAACCAGTTTGGCCACAAAGTCTGCCCCACATGGGGCTCTCAGGCTGAGGGAGTGAGAACAGGTGTTTTGAACCCTGGCAGTGGCTGTGGAAGTGGATATGACTCTTAGGTGAAGCACAGGTCAAACAATACCTGCCGTGGTTCCTTCTTAATAATAATAATAATTACGGTAGCTGTTACATGCTTACTGTGTGCCAGGCACTCTACTAATCACTGGGAGGGATACAAGCAAATCTGGTTGAACACAGTCCCTGTCCTACTTGGGGTTCCCAGTCTCAAGGCCCATTTTACAGATGAGATAACTGAGGCCCAGGGAAATGACTTGCCCAAGGTCACACGGCAGACAAGTGGCAAAACTGGGATTAGAACCCACAACCTTCTAACTCCCAGGCCTATGCTCTATCCACTATGCAACTTTGCTTCTTCTGGGAGACCTCTCTCTCTCTCTTTCACCTAACGTCTTTCCCTGGGGTGTTGAAGCAGAGTGGTCTAGTAGATAAAGCAGGGCTGGGAGTCAGGAGGACCTGCGTTCTAATCCTGGCTCTGCCTCTTGTCTGCTGTGTGACATTGGGCAAGTCACTTCTCTGTGCCTTATTTGCCTCATTTGCAAAATCGGGATTACGATTCTTAGCCCCAAGTGAGCCACGGACTGTGTCCAACCTGATTATCCCTAGGACTTAGTATAGTGCCTGGCACATAGTAAGCACTTAAAACCATAAAAAAAGGGCAGCTCCAGGGCTTGGTATCAAAGAACAACAGTTGCTTCTTTGAGCTCCTCCCCTTTTGGAGAGAATCAGGAAACCACTGCTGCTCCTGTTGGGAGTAGCTGGTCCCCTCAAAGAAACTGAGTCACAAGGGCTTATTCCCTTATCCATAGTTGGCATGCAATAAAACACAACCTAAAATTTGATTTGATTTTTCAGTCATCGGAACTAGGAACAGAATAGTTTTCCTGTAAAATGGGGATGACAACCAAGGCAACTGAAAATCCCAAAGGATAGTTTTCTCTCCATGAAAATACTTCCAAAAGGAGAAGGCATCATTTCCCCTACTCATTTTTGCACTTGGATCTATACCTTTTATTCAGTTATGTACATATTTGTAGTTTATTTTATCTGTCTCCCTCTGGACTATAAGCTCCTTGAGGGAAGGGAATATGTCTATCAATTCTATTATATTGTCCTCTCCCAAGTTGTTAGTACAATGCTCTACACACAGCAAGCTTTCAATAAATATGATATAACTGATTGAAATGCTTACCTTTAACGAGAATGCAGCCCTTACCAGGGCCTGCTATGCTGTAAGCTCCTTGAGGGCAGTGATCATTTCCCAAGGGCTTAGTAAAATACTCCACACCCAGTAAGCACTCAATAAATATCAGTGATTGATTGCTCAGGAACATGTTTTTCTCATGATGTTTTCTCATATTGTTTCCCACGCAATATTTGCTAAACACTGTTGCAGATACAAGATAGATTGAACACAGTCCCTATCTCACATGGAACTCACGGCTTATAAAGGGAGGGAGAACAATGTTTCTAGGAATTACTCTAGGTACCAAAGTAGATGCGGAACATACTGGGGGCTCAGTTTTATCATTTTTGTCTCAGAACCCCTTCCTTAGGAAGGACTTCTGGTCATTTTTCCTAGCCAGAGTGGGATGCCCAGAAAGCCAGCTATTCTTGAACTGGTGTCGACCAGCCACAAGATATATATGGTCATGCTATGTGAGGGAAAATGGGCAAGATTTTATCTGGTCGGCTAATTATCTCACTCTTCTTTAGTTTCCCTGGATACTCTGGAATGTCAATATGGGTCTACAACTTAAGTGGCTCATGACAAAGATGTCCAACATCCCTGATAATAAGGCAGGTTTTGGAGACAATGCCATAAACCGTGTGAGACTTTGAGACCAAAGATCAGTATCTTGGCATATTCCATTTAAATGAATTAGCCAATATTTGCTGTTAAGGAGAATATGCACCTAACAGAAACAGATGATAAAATGGCACAGCAAACTGCGGTTATCAATCACATTTTGAGAGCTGTGTGAAGAGCACTGTGCTAAGCACTTAGGGTAGCACAATACAATAAAGTTGGTAGACACCCTCCCTGCCCACATTAAGCTAACAGTCTAGAGGGGGAACCAGACATTAATATAAATAAATGAATTAAATTATGGATATGTATATGTGATGTCAGATTGAGGGGTGTGAATAAAGAGTGCAAATCCAAGTGCACCTAGATTAGTGAAACATAGATTTATTTTGCCTCAGTTAAAGTGCACATTTCAGACGAAAGGAATTTTGTTCCAGGTCATCGATTTCCAAATAATGGTCTCAACTCTACATTTGCCTTCTTTGAGTAGACCTGGTGAGAATGGAATTGATTCACTAAAATACAATTTCAAGTGGGAAAAAGTATCAGAACATTTTGGAAGTGGTTGGGGAGAGGAATAGGAGGAGGAAGCAATACCCAAAAGGGGAGATTAAAGAGAAGACATTGGTGATACTCCCGAATAAAGAATTTTATTGGCAACCTGAAATTTGATTATGAGGGTTTAAAACTGTGTCTCCAAAGGTTTCGGGAAATGCTTGTGGCATTTTAGGAGAGTTGAAAGGTAACCTGAGATAAAATTGAGGCAAAAATAAGGGGGGATGTAGCAAAGCATATGAAATTGACATCAGTTTAAAAGTAATAGCTGAGTTTGGGTTTCTACAGTTGCGAGATTTTCTGGGATGAAGTGGGAAGTTCATTCTTTGCCAAAAACAAAACCCCAGATGATGGCTAACTTCTTAAAATGAAACCTTGAAAATATTTTGCAAATCCTCTTGGATTCTAGACCTGTCCCTGTACAGAAAAAAAAAATATATATATATATATTGCTAAATCAGCTCACTTTGCTTTCTGAGCACCAGGATTAGGGCTAGTCTCTGAGGGCACCAGGTATCATTGCCCAGATGGTGGACTTTCAAATTTTCAGCAACTTTATGCAAAGACAAAGATGGCTAAGACCCTCATACTTATGCTACTACTTGTGGATGATTGTGCAGTAGTGTCCAACCCTCTTACAGACATACAGTTTCTTGTTGAAAATCTGCACAGTTGCCAATAAAATTCTAGCCACTTTGGACCCAAACTCAGTCTGGAAAAAGCTACATTCTAACTAAAGCCCAGTGCCTGCTCTGATGATCTCTATCGGTGGTGGGCAGCTAAAGCCAACAAATAATTCCGTTATTTCTGCTGTACATGCTCACAAAATGCTGCAGTTATGGATTAGGACATTAATAAGATGTTTTGGGTCTGGAAGGAGAGAGGAGTCAACCTGAATGCAAAGATTGATGTTTGACATATTAACAGAGTATTAATTTAGATTGATTAGTGTAGATCAATGGAAGATCAAGCAACTTTACCTATTCCATCTGTGCCCGCTGAAGTGGATAGCTCCCACTGAGGGGCCAGAGAGTGGGCTGCGGTCCGCCTGAGGAGGACAGACTGGGCTAACTCAGCCAGTGGCCACGGGTTCGTTTGGAAAGACCAGGGCAAAGAGGACCCTGGTATGATCGGGGAATGGTGGCAAGACACTTCAGCTATAGCCTCCGGGACAAGCCCCGGCCTTGCTGCTGCTGCACCAATACAAGCAGCATGGCCTAGTGGATAGAGCACAGGCCTGGGAGTTGGAAGGACCTGAGTTCTAATCCCAGCTCCACCACTTGTCTGCTGTGTGATTGCGGGCAAGTCGCTCACTTCTCAGTTACCTCATCTGTAAAATGGAGATTAAGACTCTGAGTTCCATGTGGTGATTAAGTTACATTCATTCATTCAATCATATTTATTGAGTGCTTTCTGGGTGCAGAGCACTGTACTAAGCGCTTTCTACCCCAGCACTTAGAACAGTGCCTGGTACAAAATAAGCGCTTTACAAATACCACAGGGAAAAAAAAGACAAAATCTGATCATGAAAATTGAGGCCTTCCCGGACTAGACCCTCAATCCTCCTATTCACCTTCCCTTCCACATCACCTGTGCACTTGGATCAGTACTCCTTAATTATTCAATATTTACCCCTACCTTAGCCCACACAGCCCTTCTGCCATATCCTTATATTCTTCCATTCACCCAGCAATGATTTATTTTGTCTGTCTCCGTATCTGAATTGTGATCACCTTGCGGACCCTGAACTTTTCTACTGGCTTTACTGTGTAGTTCGCTCTCAAGTGCCTAGTACAGTGCACAGTAAGCGCTTAATAAATACTATTGATCAAGGTTCTGCAACACTGTGGGATCACAGGTACTGAGGTGTCTTTAAAGTGTCTACTAGAGCTCAGCTGCGATTGTGCAGTCAGATGGTATGAATGAACGATAAAGATGTCCAAGAGATGGAACACACTCCAAAGGTGGCCAGGGAACATACTGAAGACTCACTTCAAAATATGCTTGGGAACATGTGACATAAGACCAGGCCTCTTGGCATCAGATGTACCAATTGACTGTTCAGATTGTAAACTCATTGTAGGCAGGGAATATGCCTGTTATATTGTACTCTCCCAAGCACTTAGTACAGTGCTCTGCACCAGTAAGTGCTCAATAAATTAATTTATTCAATTGTATTATTCATTCACTACTGTCTGAGTAATTGATTCAGATGCTTGAGGGCAAATGAATTGCCTCTTTGTAGGAGAACCACACTAGGTAAAAGGTGGCTTTAAGCACTGAACTACAGCCATTGCTAACCTTCACATGCATGCTCTAAGGTCGGCTGCGTGTCTCACACTTGGCCTCTATGAACATCGGAAGAGACGGAACTGAGGCTTGTCTGTCACTTTTGAAGGGAGACTCTATCCTATCCCTGTTGATGACTTGCTGCTTTGTCTGCAGTCACAGATTTAAAAATTCCTGGGTCCAGGAGTTGCCTTGAAATTGACTAGCAGGATGGGTCTAGTGCAAATGATTTAGCTGGTCTTCTCATCCAAACAATTTACCTACCAAGCATGAATCTATAACAAGAAGAAATAGCATACAGAAGTCCCCAGTTTAAGATGTTTCACTTAGTGGAAACCACTATGAGGGGATTGGAGCAGCTGCTATTTGCACCAATGCTTGAGGAAGAAATAAAGTCTTTTTGAACTTTCTGGAAAATTTGGTTCCTATTTGGATCATTTGAAATTTTGGTACCAAAATGTATTTCTTTACCGACATACTTTGGCCCTCTCCCATCTTGAAATAATTTATACTGAATGCAATGAATACATGGATGTAGAAGACGACATGACTGTGCTATGGAACCCACATTCTAATTCCTTTAGGAAAAAAAAAAGGACCAGGTATATCTCATTAAGGAAATGAGGCCCTCCAGTTCTCAACACCTCAGCAAACACAGTGGGAAACTTCAAAATGAAAAGTATTGTTTGTATATTTTTCCATAGGAAATAGATGCTATTGTTTACACAAACTCTTATCTTCCTCCCCTCTTTATCTGAGGAGAATAATGTAAGCCATTTGTGTTGATTGGCAACAGAAAACCTTCTGGAAGAGTAATGCTGTTGTCAGAATGTGGTCACAGATTTTTCAATGGACCTTTCAAAAGGGATTTTATAAGTCATTGGTTTAAAAGCCACCTGAAAGCAAGAGGGCTTGCATTTGTTTAATTAGTTCATAAGATTCTACTGCTTACCTGAAAGTCAATCTCTAAAACAGGCAATTCTAGTGCAGCTCCAGATTCCAGCAAGGATCTCTAAGGTTGGTGCTCTTTTTCTGGGATCCCACAGCCTATATGGTGGTGTTGTCTGTGGCAAACTTCGATAGAATAGAACAACATTGTTATTAATGTTATTCAGGTGACAAAACAGGGCATTGAGATGGAAGGATGAAAGCAAAAGGATGTCTAGGAATGCATATATTACATGCTCTAATTAGAGTTTAGCAATTTTGGCAATGGCTGCTCAGTTTTCTTTATAATTTGGCACCAAACAGTTAGCCTAGAGCTGTGACTGTGACCTAGACTGTAAGCACCTTGTGGGCAGGGAACCCAGCTACCAACTCTGTTATACTGTTCTCTACCAAGCACTTAGTACAGTGCTCTGCACACAGTAAGTGCTCAAAAAAATGATTGACTGGCCCTGTAGGCCAAAGCCCCGGGTCTCTGTTCTTCTATAGCATCTTCCACTGTAACTTAGTAGGAAAAGATCTCTGTGGATTCTCCAGTTACAAAGTGCAGAGATCTCACTTGTCTCTTTCACCTTTCTTTTTTTGTTTCATTTTATAATAAAGATGTTATTTGTTAAGTGCTTACTATGTGCCGAGCACTGTTCTAAGCGCTGAGCACTGTTCTAAGCACTGATAATGATAACTGATTTGTTAAGTACTTACTATGTGTCAGAAATGTATCAAGCTCTGGGGTGGATACAAGCAAATCAGGTTGGACACAGTCCCTATCCCAAGTGGGGCTCAGTCTCAATACCATTTTACAGATGAGGTAACTGAGGTACAGAGAAGCTAAATAACTTGCCCAAGGTCATGCAGCAATAAAGCGGTGGGCCGGAATTAGAACCTATGACCTTCTGAATCCCAGGTTCGTGCTCTATCCACTATGCCGTGCTACTTCTTGCCACTGTTGCCCAGAGATGCTACTATATGGCTCTTTGTAGCAGACAGTAACTGCTGGCCTCTTTTGCACACTTCATATCATGGGGACCCCCTTGTGGCTCCCTCTGTTGCCCTGGCTCTGCCTGTGATCATTTGGCAGGTGACTCAGATACCTCTGAATCTTCAGATGGATGAAACCAGCCAAAAAGGCAGAGTGTGTGGAGCAGGGACAATCTATCATGTATCATTTGCCTATGGTTTGGGGTTCAGCTTCACGGTCAGTGGTTCAAGGTGAGAAGCTCTCCCCAAAGCATACTCATTCATAGCTGAGCAGGCCAAAATCGTTATGAGGTGACCGCTTGTTTAGAAACCCCTCATGTGTGAAGAGGTTTAGGGGGGCAAATGACCCTGAGTGGAGAGTGCCAAGCTTTGATGAGGAGAGGAATAATAATAATAATAATAATAATAATAATGGCATTTGTTAAGCACTTACTATGTGACAGGCACTGTTCTAAGTGCTGGGGAGGATACAAGAGATCAGGTTGTTCCACATGGGGCTCACAGTCTTAATCCCCATTTTACAGATGAGGTAACTGAGGCACAGAGAAGTTGTGACTTGCCCAAAGTCACACAGCTGACAAGTGGCAGAGCCAGGATTAGAACCCATGACCTCTGACTCTCAAGCCCATGCTCTTTCCACTGAGCCATGTTGCTTGCATTCTGTTTACCACCATGTAGGACACAAGAAGCAGCGTGGCTCAGTGGAAAGAGCATGGGCTTGGGAGTCAGAGGTCATGGGTTCAAGTCCCGGCTCTGCCAATTGTCAGCTGTGTGACTTTGGACAAGTCACTTAACTTCTCTGTGCCTCAGCTACCTCATCTGTAAAATGGGGATTAAGACTGTAAGCCCACCGTGGGACAACCTGATCACATTGTAGCCTCCCCAGTGCTTAGAACAGTGCTTTGCACACAGTAAGTGCTTAATAAATGCCATCATTATTATTATTATTACTGCAGTATCATCAGTCATGACAAGACCAATGAACGGAACATTCATTTACAAATTGTTTTAGTGTTTGGTTATTAAGTGTTCTAATTTATTAAACCTTTGTTGAGTGTTAGAGCACACTAAAGTCTAAGATAAGTAATGATTTACCGGCAAGTTCTTGGGAACGATCATTTGGAAATTGGCATTGATTATTCCATGTACTCTGGCTTCTGTTGCTTTTTCCATAGTATGCTTAAGTGTTTGTGGTCACCATACCAAAGGTCGCCAGTGTTCTCTCTGCCAACTGTGATTATTTCGGGGTGGGGGCTCAAGGTGTGAGAAAGCTGCTTCAGTGCGGTCTAGACTAGGACTCGATTCAGAGACGGGTGTCTTGTGTTTTAATCCTGCCGTTGTGACTCATTGTGAGGAAGTCTCAATTAGGGCTTCAGTTTTCTCACTTGTAATTTGGGCCTTACCTAATTGCAGTTATAGGAGATGAAAGAAATGATATCCCTAGTGGATTTCATGATTCACAGAAAAGAAACCACCTCAGAGGTTTATGTTAATAGGAAGTGATGGACTTTAACAGCATCAGTACAAACACAATTAAAAATAATCATTAAATAGTGGTTGTGATATTTGTTAAGCACTTACTCTACGTCAAGTGCCATACTAAGAGCTGGGATAGATATATGATAATGATACATGATAAGAGAAGTAGTGTGGCTCAGTGGAAAGAGTAGGGGCTTGGGAGCCAGAGGTCATGGGTTCTAATCCCAGCTCCGCCACTTGTCAGCTGTGTGACTTTAGGCAAGTCACTTAACTTCTCTGGGCCTCAATTACCTCATCTGTAAAATGGGCATTAAGACTGTGAGCGCCATGTGGGACAACCTGATCACCTTGTGTGCCCCCCCCCCCCAGTGCTTAGAACAGTGCTTGGCACATAGTAAGCACTTAACAAATGCCATCATTATTATTATTATTATTATTTATAATCAGGTCTTAAATGGGGCTCACAGTCTATGTAGGAGAGAGAACCGGTATTGAATCCCTATTTTGCAAATGAAGAAACTGAGGTACAGAGAAGTTGAGTGACTTGCTCAAGTCAACACAGCAGGCAAATGCGGAGCCGGGATCAGAACTCAGGTCCTCCGACTCCCAGGGCTGGACTCTTGCAACTAAGCTGCACTGCTTCTCAGTATATTTAACATAATTAAATGAATTATGTAGTTGTCTTTGGTATTTGAAGATGACAACCAGTGATGGTGAAGTTCACCTACGGGCAGGGAACATGTCTACCAACCCTGTTATTGATAAACCACTTGATGCCTCCCAAATATTGAGAAGCAGCATGGCCTACTGAAAAGAGCATGGGCCTGGGAATCAGAGGACCTGGGTCCTAAATCCATCTCCACCAATTGTCTGCTGCGTGACCTTTGGCGAGTTACTTAACTTCTCTGTACCTTTTCTGTAAAATGGGGAATAAAGCTGTGAGCCCAAGTGGGACATGTATTGTGTCCAACCTGATTATCTTGTACCTACCTCGGTGCTTAATACAGTGCCTGGCACATAGTAAGCTATTGAAGAATACTGTTATATATATCTCCTGGGTCTCATTATGGTCCATAATTTGAAAGAGGGTTATCTGCTCACTTTAGGGGAGAGGCCAGCTGCTACTGTGCTACTCTGTCCAGGTTTAGAGCTATCCCTTGTGAAAGCAACACTAAGAATTTTCACCCAGTCTTCTGGTAGCTGTGGGAATTTACTCGGCCAGCTGCTCTGAACCAGCCCAACTGGAAGCCTAGGTAATATGATTCTGGTTCCCATTGCTGACTGATAGCATTCTCCATACCAATGAATTTTTCCTCCCTCCTCTTGCCCACTCTTTGACACTGGGCAACAGGTGAGCATTTTGTTTTCTACAACCCGCATCATTGTTTTATATGATATGTTTTTGGTCCTAAGTGCACATTACCTGTAAATATGATCTCTTTCGTCCTATCATACTCTAGACTGTAAGCTCATTGTGGGCAGGGAATGTGTCTGTTTACTGTTATATTGTACTCTCCCAAGTGCTTAGTACAGTGTTCTGAACACAGTGACTCTAAGCAGCATGGCCTAGTGGAAAGAGCACGGGCCTGGGACCTGGGTTCTAATCCCAGCTCTGCCACTTGTCTGCTGTGTGATCTTGGGTAAATCACTTCACTTCTCTGTGCCTCAGTTCCCTCATCTGCCAAATGGGGATTAAAACTGTGAGTCCCATGTGGGACAGGGACTGTGGCCAACCTGATTACCTTGCATTTACTACAGTGCTTAAAACGGTGCTTGAAACATAGTAAATGATAACAAATACTATTATTTTTTTCCCTCCTCTTCCTGCTCTTCCTCTTCATCCTCCTCCGTATTTAATCCCAGTAAGGTAGGAAGTCAGAGACATTTTGCCGATTTTTATAGATGGAGAAACTGGGGCAAAGACAGGTAAAGTAATTTAGTTTAAAATTCAGGTATGATTTGGGGGCAATGCTGGGATTAGAACCAATCTCCCTGAGTTCCAAACTAGCAGTCTAACTGCTGGAAAGCGCTTCTATTTTGATGTGCCGAGGAACATAAAATGATGATGGTGGTGTTACTACTACTACTACTAATAATAATAATGGCATTTATTAAGTGCTTACTATGTGCAAAGCACTGTTCTAAGCACTGGGGAGGTTACAAAGTGATCAGGTTGTCCCACGGGGGGCTCACAGTCTTAATCCCCATTTTACAGATGAGGTAACTGAGGCCCAGAGAAGTTCAGTGACTTGCCCAAAGTCACACAGCTGACAATTGGTGGAGTTGGGCTTTGAACCCATGACCTCTGACTCCAAAGCCCAGGCTCTTTCCACTGAGCCATGCTGCTTCTCATGCTACTAGACTCCTCTTTCTCTTCTCTCCTTCCTTCCCGTTGGGTCAGAGTAAAAGGAAAAAATGGAAGCGAAGAGGAGAAGACAATTCTTAAAAACCCTTACAGTCCCTTCTGAGTAAAGTTGGTGATGGTAAGGAGGGGAAAGATAGAGGCCCAGCAGAATTTTAAAGAAATAACAGAGATAAAAATGACAGGCACAGATGTCTGTTAGAGCACAAGCTGGCTCTCAGCAGCATACCTGGGCTACCCTGGGTTATATCTCAGTGTGCTGCATGTCTGACACGTTTATCTTACCAACCTCCGGTGGCACCATGGAGTTAAGGTTTCAAGATTCCGGCAGCTGCCAAGATTTATGGTCAGGACTGAATTCCCAATTCCAGGCCTCATGGGAGGGAGTGGAGGCATGATACATTTTCCCCAGGATAAACATACTTTTGCAGGAAGTATCTTATCAGATGTCAAATGGGGTAGTGATTTTAAGTTATCAGGAGACGGCCATACATCACTGACTTGTTCCCTCCTCTCCCCCTCATGTGAAGGGCCCTGCTATTCTGGCCTCTGTTTCCACCACACTCCTCCTCTTTCCCCCTCCCTCCCCCCTCCCCCCCTACACACAGGCTGCGCACCAGACCTGACACCAGAGGGGGAAAAAAAATCCTTAAACAAATCCATTTAAAGGCCTGTGCTTCCTGTCCATCTCTGTTATTAATGGGGCACCTGTCAAGCTGGGCACTTGGAAAACAACTGATCCCCAGATACTTTCATGAGAAATCCAGATAAGGAAATCGGAGTAGAAATGGCTCTTCAAGTCCCAAACAAATAGAACTCAGCTCTCTATCTCCTATTGGCAGCCCCTGTGGTCACTTGCCCATTTAAAAGATAACTGGGTCCAGATCTGTAGGAGAGGGTTAACCAAGGCAACGGATTGGTGAGACTCTCCCTGTTTCTCAGACTTCACAAATATCCATTCCATCCACAATGCAGCTGGCTCCAAACCATCTCTTTCTTCCACTTCCTTGACCCTCCTCTCTCCCTTATATGTTCTCCAGGACCTTGAGTTCCCCTTATGGGGAAGAGACAGACTTGAAAGGTTGTGGTCTCTGAAAATGAACATGACATCTCACCTAAGCACAAAGACAACACCTTATCTCAGGATATTTCTAAAGCCATTCTCTCTGTGAACTCATAGCCTTCTACTAGAAGACAGCCAAAAGGGCAAGCGGGAACATCTTTTTAGATTTGAGTTTTCTGATCGATCACTATTTAAGTCATTAGTCATACAATACAACCATGCGTGGAATTATCACCCTCTCCTTGAAAAGCAGGAAAAGAAGGTAGAGAAGCCTGTGGGTAGGTGGATCCTGGGAGTAGATAACACCATCATCATCATCAGTGGTATTTATTGAGCTCTTAGGTGCAGAGTACTGTACTAAGCACTTGGGAGAGTTCAGTACAACAGAGTTTGCAGACATGTTTCCTGCCCAGAAAACACTTGCAGTCTTGAAGCAGCATAGACAGGTGGATACAGCACAGGCCCGGGAGTCAGAAGGACCTGAGTTCTACTCCTGGCTTTGCCACTTGTGTATTGTGTGACTTTGGACAAGTCACTTAATCTCTCTGTGCCTCAATTACTTCACCTGTAAAATGGGAATTAAGACTGTGAGCCCCATGTGAGACAGAGACTGTGTTTTTTTAATGTGCTAGGCACTATCCTAAGCACTGGTAATACAAGCTAATCAGGTTGGCTGTGCCTAGAACAGTGCTTGACACACAGTAAGCACTTAACAGATACCACTATTATCATTATTCTTATCATTAACAAGAGGCCTAGGCTGAATTCTTGGCTTTGCCGTTAAGTTGAACCTTGAACTGATCTCTATACTTGCCTATGCCTTCGCCACTTCCAAAATGGGGAAACCTTGACCTTGTTTGTAAAGATTCCTTGAAAATTGGAGGGAACGGTTTTGAGCTACTTTGTAAAGTAATCCAATATATTAAAGTCAAGAAAGAGTAGGAGACTTTTCCTTTAGATCAAAGATGACACTGTGGACAGTGAGAACTCATCCATATGTGTGTCTTAAAAGGAGAATCTCTTTCCCACTTAGTCCATGAAGGTTTATTAGCATGAGAAGCAGCACGGCTCAGGGGAAAGAGCATGGGCTTGGGAGTCAAAGGTCATGGGTTCTAATCCTGGCTCCATCACTTGTCAGCTGTGTGACTTTGGGTAAGTCACTTAACTTCTCTGTGCCTCAGTTACCTCATCTGGAAAATGGGGTTTAAGACTGTGAGCCCCATGTGGGACAACCTGATTACCTTGTATCCCCCGCCAGAGCTTAGAACAGTGCCTGGCACATAGTAAGTGCTTAGCAAATGCCATTATTATTATTATTATTATTATTATTATTAGTGTGCCTTTTCTTTATCCTTGCAATTTGGGAGAGCACTACTCAAAGGTTTAGAACACATCCAGGAAAGATTTCATTCGAGCAACAAATACCTAGAAATCTCTTTTGATTTGGACTTGTATAAGATTTGTATATATTTGGATCTATCTCTTCTACTCGTGCAGCGGGCTGTGTTGGGGCTTTGGGCAAAGTTTGGCTGGTATATGAGAAATTTACAGTTTGGTGAGGGCTTCATGGAAAGCGGCTTCATTTGCTTTGGACTGAAGATCAGTAATTGGAAAGGTGTCTTTTTTTTTAAGAATAATTCCCACAGTTAAAATCATATACAGTAGACTTTTAGGGGAGTATCTGGGCCTGAAATATTATTTATTCATTCATTCAATCAGTCATATTTATTGAGCACTTACTGTGTGCAAAGCACTGTATTAAGTTCTTGGGAGAGTACAACAACAGACACATTCCCTACCCACAGCAAGCTCACAATCTAAAGGGGGAGACATTATCCAGCCTCATAGTTTGTAGATTTAAAGGAAAACGTTGCCCTGCTCATTTTTGAATTTCAAGTGAATTGCTACAATTGAAAAGAAGCAAATTAATTGCATATCTGGTTATTCTAATGTTTGAAAATGAGTTAACTGAATAATATCTTAGTCTTCCCTCTTCCACCGCACTGGGCATGGCCATAAATTTAATGGGAAATGGACTCCACAAGTTGGTTAAATGTGAAATTTATTCATTCAATCATATTTATTGAGTGCTTACTGTGTGCAGAGCACTGTATTAAACACTTGGGAGAGTACAATACAACAATAAACAGACACATTCCCTGCCCACAATGAGCTTACAGTCTAGAGGGTTGGGGGCGGGGGGGGGGGGGGGGAGAGAAGTTTCAGAAGTGGAACTGATGGAATGGCTTGATATTGGGTTACAGTGAGGCCTACATTCCTCAGGTCTCTGTATTTAAGAGTAGTGGTTAGTTTCAGCTTCATGCAGATGGGGATCTTTCTGCCTCAAAGATAGTTAAAATGAACATGACACAAGTGTTGGTAGACGTGCTACGTCCTGTAAGCTCCTTTGTTGGCAAGGGATTTTTCTCTATCTGCTGCTGAATTGTACTTTCCAAGCACTTAATGCAGTGCTCTGCACACAGTAAGTGCTCAATGAATACTATTGAATGAATGAATCTTGTCCACCTACACTAATGTACTCTCTAAAATCGTAGTACAGCGCTCTGCACACACAGTAAATGCTCAGTAAATACCACTGATTGATTCTTGTAGCTTTTCTCAATGATTTCTTCTGGATGGAATATAGCACAATGATTCTATCTGGTGCCTCGCTTTTTAGTTACCATTTAGATGTCTTGCCAAAACCCACAGAACCAGATTTCTTGGAGTTGCTCCTCTGCTTCCTGATCAAACTCACATCTCCTCATACATGATTCTAAACCAGCAGGAGATAAGTTTACAAGGCTCATTACATGTTTAAATACCTTTTTACCTCAGTTTATCCTGCTTCAAAAGGGTTTGTGATACAGTTCAGATCTTAATGCAGCCAACTCTTGTGAGCTTGTGAAAATGAACGAATGAGGTGCCCCCTACTACCATCTTAGGACTTCCCCCGATGGGTCTTCCCTGTGTTCCTATTCCCCAACATTTCAGGGAATCAGGAAGGATGAGGGCAATTGCCCTCATCTGCGACAAGTACCGCTATCACTACTGACAGCCAATGCGGTGTTGCCCAATGCATTCAAAAAAGGCCCCAAGAAGAGACAGAAGCATCCTCCCTGGATCCTCAACTCCACTCCCCTCATGATAAGAGAGTCATTATCTGCATTCCCAGAGCTGAACTGAGTACAGACTTGTGAAACTAAATAATATGATAATAATAATGATGGCATTTATTAAGTGCTTACTATGTGCAAAGCACTGTTCTAAGCACTGGGGAGTTTACAAGGTGATCAGATTGTCCCATGTGGGGCTCACAGTCTTAATCCCCATTTTACAGGTGAGGTAACTGAGGCACAGAGAAGTTAAGTGACTTGCCCAAAGTCACACAGCTGACAAGTGGCAGAGCCGGGATTTGTACCGATGGCCTTTGACTCCAAAGCCCGGGCTCTTTCCACTGAACCATGCTGCTTCCCATAACTATAGAACTTTGATTTAGCTTGATTTAGCTAGACTTGGAAGTTTAGCTACTGCTATGAATCCAATCATGGTATTCACTGAGTGCTTACTTTGTGCACAACACTATACTAAGCACTTGAGAGAGTACAGTAGAATTGGTGACTGCTTTTTTCATTTCTGTTCATGAACATGGACTGCCAGATGGGTCTTTCGATTGGCATCAGTCGAGACAAAGCTCTTCCAGAAGCACAGGTCCTTCGCTCTTGAAACAAGATACAGTACTCAAAAGGCGGGGCGGAAAGGAAGTATGGAAGCAATGTGTTCTGCATTCACTTTTAAAATCTCCCACAACAGCTCACCTTCCCCCACTTCTACTTGATAAAGTAGTTCAGGTTACAGGGGCAATATGGGCCATAATAAATATATGACATTTTCCGTCTGAGTGATTTTTCCCACCCCTATTTTTTAAGTATGGCCCCAGTGTAGAAGAAAGCCTGGAGATCATCCAAACAGCCTTAACTCAGACAGCCAGACAGCTGGCTAGACATTGGAGGGTGCATGCAGAGAAGCAGCGTGGCTCAGTGGAAAGAGCACAGGCTTTGGAGTCAGAGGTAATGGGTTCAAATCCCGGCTCCACCAACTGTCAGCTGTGTGACTTTGGGCAAGTCACTTAACTTCTCTGTGCCTCAGTTACCTCATCTGCAAAATGGGGATTAAAACTGTGAGCCCCCCGTGAGACAACCTGATCAGCGTGCAATCTCCCCAGTGCTTAGAACAGTGCTTTGCACATAGTAAGTGCTTAACAAATACCAGCGTTATTATTATTATTATTATTCACCTAGTGGCTAGAGCCCTGCCTGGTTGTCAGAAGGACCTGGGTTCTAATCCTGGCTCTTGGTCTGCTGTGGGATATTAGGCAAGTCCCTTAACTTCCCTGTGCCTTACTTACCCTATCTGTAAAATAAGGATTAAGACTATGAGCCCCACGTGGAACATGGACTGGGTCTAACCTGATTTGCTTGTACCTACTCCAGTGCTTAACACTGAGTGTGGCACATAGTAAGCAGCACTTAGTACAGTGCTCTGCACACAGTAAGCACTCAATAAATACGATTGAATGAATGAATAGTAAGCACTTAGATATCATTTGAAAAAAAAAAGCAACAACAAAACAGTGGCCTTATTTTCTTTCTCCTGTTAGTGAGGGGAGAGAGCTTAGGGAAGGTCAGTAATCCAGTTAAATGTAGAGAATTCTTCAGCCATCTGGTCAAAGTCTGCAGTGAAAACCAGGAAGAGAAAGAGAAATTACAAGATACTGAGCCAAAGTGAAACAGGGAGCCAGTGCAGTCTGTGTCGTATGGGAAAAGTTCTCCATTTCTGACAGGATGCTATTCCCCTGAGGAAACAATGCAAAATGACCCCAAGGGAAACGGTGAAGCTAGAGGGGAGGAGGAAGGGGGAGGGAAACTGAATGCTTATTTAAACTGCTCAGGGAAGCAGAGGAGAGAGAACGGAAACCCATTGCTTATTTAAGCTTCTCTCTGATGGAGGTGTTACTGATCCCCAGAGACACAGTAAAACAATTTATAGTGAAACTGTTCTTTAAAGTTAAATGACTTTAGGGTGTGCAAAGGGCCATTGCTAAAGAAAAGGAAGCTTAGGGTAGCATTGCTTGAGGAGTGTCTCTTGGGCTGCTCATAACGCAGGAACTAGAATTTGCTGTTAGGTTTCTAAATTCTGCTTTCCTCCTCCTTTACTCGTTCATGTTTCCCTTTCCCTATATGTTTAGTTTTCTTATTTCCAAAGCATTCACTCCAAACTCCTACATTCCTGGCTCACCCCAGGAGGCTCTCATAGGTTAAGTAAAGACTCAACATCTTCTGAGGGAGGGCAGGACATTTTTACAGAATGAGGAGAAAAGCTCAAAACATCCCTTTTCTTTTGCAGGGGGTAACCTAAGGGTTCCACGACACCCTGGAGAAAATAACTGCCCATTGAAGAGCTTCGTGTGTGGTTTTCTGTATTAGTGCATTCACTTGCCAGGTAAGAAAACTTTTCCCATCCCTGCACCTCTCCTCCTGACCTTTCTACTCTCAGATGGTGTGATGTGGCTTTCAACCCTCTTTTCCCATACCTTGCACTCACTCCCCCAAACCCTTGCCAGGGTCATTAAATGCTCCACTCAGCCACCCTATGACACTTCTCTCCAATGTGGTTGGCCGAATCTCTTACTGCCCCAGCAGTTTTATTTTTATTTTTAACTTAGTGGCCACTGCAACCAATGTCCCTTTCACCTGTCCTGACTTGGAATCAATCCATCAATGACATTTAGTGAATGCCTACTGAGTGCTAGGTACTGCCTTAAGTGGGTGAGCGAGTACAGCAGTAGCAAAACACATGTTCCCTGCCCTCGAGGACCTTAACATCTAATGGGAAGATGAACAAAAATAATTTAGGTAGGAAGGACAAGTATAAAGCTGGAAGCAATGCAAACATGTCTTTGTGAAACAGACTCAAAATACATAAAGAAAATTCACAAATATATGAGGATACTAAGGGTGATTGTTGATCTGGGGTAACTGGGGTGGTAACTGGAGAAAGCTTCTTGGAGTTGGCGGGATTTTTAGGAGGGATTACTATAATGATGGGGTTTGCTATGGTCTGGTGGATCTGGTGGGGAAGACTAGATGAGTAAAGAATGATATAGAAGGTGTCTTCAGGAGGTGCAAAGAATGTGAGCTGGAGAGTAGCTGGTGAAGAGAGCTTAAGTTAGAGTTAGGGACAGCAAGAATTGGTGAAGAACAGGGTGGGTGTTGATAAGGAGATTTGCCTTGGTGTTGAGGGAGATTGGAGGTTTTGAGGAAGATGATTATATATGTGCTGAGATGCTAAGGGATGAGATGATGCTTTGTGCAGCAGCTTGGAGTATTTATTCAATTGTATTTATTGAGCACTTACTGTGTGCAGAGCCCTGTCATAATAATAATGGCATTTATTGAGTGCTTACTATGTGCAAAGCACTGTTCTAAGCGCTGGGGAGGTTACAAGGTGATCATGTTGTCCCACGGGGGGCTCACAGTTTTAATCCCCATTTTACAGATGAGGTAACCGAGGCACAGAGAAGTGATTTTCCCAAAGTCACACAGCTGACAATTGGCAGAGCCGGGATTTGAACCCCCGACCTCTGACTCCAAAGCCCATGCTCGTTCCACTGAGCCATGCTGCTTCCCCACTAAGCGCTTGAGAGTATGGATTGAATGGGGGGAGGCAGGAGGCAGCGAGACCATTGAGAAGGTTGGTGATGCAGGTGTCTAACTATAATGCAATAGGAACTTGGACCAGGGATCCCCACCTTCCTGGGGCTGCCAAAAGTGGGGAATCGAGGCCAGATGGGGCTGAGAGGAGGTGATAGTGATCCCCTCCCAGGCCAACTCCATCACAACCCACCCTTCCACTATTCTGTCCCAGTCCTGCCCCATTTTATTGGCTTACTTCAGGAGGGTGGAAGGAGCTGCAAGCTAGGGAAGTGGACAGTGGCATGATGGTGACTGAAAAATTAGAAATTAAAAGGTTAGAATAAAAAAAAGCACCACCAATTATGGGGGCTGGGCCAGCCTGGTGGGGAGAGGGGGAGAGTGATAGAGAGCCCAAGGGAGTCAGGAAGGCAGGGGGAGGGAAGGTAGGGGGGTGAGTTAAGGGAGGGAGAGCAGGATAGCACTAGAAGAGGTATGGTGAGTAGCGGGTGGGGAGGACTTCTGCCAGAAGCATGTCAAGAGCAATATGTTATGTCTCAGAGTGTAATGAAAGTGACTGCGTTGCCGGATCCCTGTCCTAACACCCTGTCTAGTATTCCAGTTGACATCACACTTTCCGGTAGGTTTGTTTGTTTTTTTTAGTAGCTGGAATGGGAAAGTCAAAGGGAAAAATAATCTGGGTTTCTGATGTCTCGACCCCTCACACCTCTTGAGCTCCAAGTTTGGAATTCAATTGGAGCATTTTTTAAAGGAGAATTACGTTTAGTTGGCAAAATGAGGCTCAGTGGTTTCAAGAGGGAGGTTTAAAAAGGCTAATTATAAAGGCTCATCAGGCGTACTGGACAACAAACAGCTTTAAAAAGCTGTATTTTGGTGAGCTGAGTGTAAATGAATCAGAAACATACGAATTGCACTTCCCTTGGCACAGTTGGTTTAAAAAAAAATGAAAGGATAGGCGGTCTGGGGAGGGGTGGAGAGAGACAGGGGAAAATATGCTTCTGTTCTTGCTCGCTGCCTGCAAAATTGGAAAATGGTGTGTGGGAAAATGGTCTCAACCAAGTTTTCCAAATGATGTTGTGTCAGGTTCTCAAAAGGGGACTAGGTAGTCTGGTTCTCCTGGTTCACATTCCTTGTGTCTTGGGATACTTTGTATTAGCTTGTCCTCATCAATCAATCAATCAATGGTATTTATTGAATGTGTACTGTATGCAACTATGTGCTTGGGGGTGTACAATACAGAAAAATTGTTTGACCTGTACCCTGCCCACAAAGACTTTTGAGTCTAAGGGGGAGACAGACACTAATATAAATAAATGCTTTATGGTTACGTACATAAAGGCTGTGGGATGAGGGTAGGGTGAATTCCAAATACCAAGAGGTTACAGATCCAAGCACATAGACCATGCAGAAGGGAGAGTGAGTAGGGGAAAATAGGGCTTAGTTGCTCAAATGAGGACCATGAGTTAGGAAGCCCAATGCTTAGAACAGTGCTTAGCACATAGTAAGCGCTTAACATGCCATCATTATTATTAAGACCATGGTCAGAACAAAGAGCCTGGGTTCTAGGTGGGGCCAGACTACCGCCTTGCTGTGTGATAGTGGGTAAGTCACTTAACCTTCCTATCCCTCAATCAAAGCCAGCTGGAAAGTTTGGCGGAAAACCAGGCCTCTGGAAACCAGATGTTGTAACTTCAGATTGATACTTTTCTGAGGAAATCCACAGTCTCTCCAGCCTTAAAGATGCCATGGCTGGGGCACGAGGTTATGAAAGCATTTCGAATCCCTGGACCCTTGGTGAACCCTGCATCTCTCCCTCAGGGAACCCTGGAATATGGAAAAAAGGAATTCCCCAAAGATTTCCTTGGGGGAAACTCTTCCCTATTTACATTTAAGCTAAGGAAACAAAAAACAAAAGGCACTCAGGAGGGAGAGAATCCAAAATGGACCCAAGATCACTGTCTGCAGGAGAGAACTTGCCAAGAAAATGGCATTTCAGAGGAAACAGCATGGGCTTTGGAGTCAAAGGTCATCGGTTCAAATCCCAGCTCCACCACTTGTCAGCTGTGCGACTTTGGGCAAGGCACTTAAGTTCTCCATGCCTCAGTTACCTCATCTGTAAAATGGGGATTAAGACTGTGAGCCCCACGTGGGACAACCTGATGACCCTGTAAACTCCCCAGCACTTAGAACAGTGCTTGGCACATAGTAAGTGCTTAATAAATGCTATTATTATTATTGTTATTATTATTATTATTATTATTATTATTATCTGTAAACTCCCCAGCACTTAGAACAGTGCTTGGCACATAGTAAGTGCTTAATAAATGCCATCATCATTATTATTGTTATTATTATTATTATCTGTGTAAATGAAGGCTGCCCACAGAGGCACTTAGAGTCCCTCATTTTTACAAATGAATAACTTGTCTCGGCTCCTTAGTTCCACTGTTCCAAGCAACAGTTACATAATGCTGGGTGATAACATGGCTTTCCGCCGTGGAAGATTTTTCTCTGAAAATCTCTAGGGATTTTTGCTAGTATTGGTGACTGATGTCTCCAAGATCTTTGGTAGGAGGAGGCAATTGACAAGTGTGAGAATCAAGTATGTTCCTATCTGACTCTGCACTTATGGGCTTGTAGAGTGAGTCCAGGAAAATCCTATTATGACCACCTTAAATTATACAAGACGATATATTTCAGAAACAAAGAAGGAAATGGGTAGCCCTACTTAAGTTCATATTGGATGCCCTCTTAGCAACAAGTTACTTCTATAAAGTAGATATGGGAAAATCGGCAGGCATTCTAGGTGGAAATGGAGGAGGGGAAGGGAGGAATTTTTGGCCATGCATGGGTTTGTCATTTCCATTCACTCTCTTAAGTAGTAGAGTCATTTTGAGCCTGAAGGACCACATTTTAGGTCAATGCTACAAAAAAATCAGGGCATCATCAGGTTTACAACACACACACCAGTCTTTTCTATGACTGTCCTTAGTCCCTTGGAAGGAATGAGCATGGATTCATAAAGGAATACGATGGGATCTCTATCCCCAAAATCCTCCCCATATCTATAAGGCATTTAGGATACTCACGGAACTATCCTCCAAAATGTCCAAGTTTATTACCATTGACAGCATATTTTGAGGGCACACTTGGTATGGAATTCTGTGTTCCTTTGGGGAAAACATGATGATAGCAAAAGAAGTTATCCCTACCACCTATCACGTTACAGTCTAGTGGGGAGATACATATTGCCAAATATGCAATAAGTAAAAGAGCAATGATATAAATAAGGCAAAAGAAAGCAACTAAGTTAACATTAAATAAGATAACAAGCAACTAAGCAAGAGAGTACTAAGAACAAAGGTGTTTGATGGAGCTGGTGATTGTGGGTTTTGAAGAGGGTTTCAAAAGTGTGGATTTGAGAGTGAAGCTAAGCTCCTGCTAGACTGTAAGTTCACTGTGGACAGGGAATGCAACTGTGTTGCATTGTATTCTCCCAAACAGTACAGTGTTTTGAACACAGTAAGCACTCAAATATGATTGATAGAAAACAAAATACTTGTTAACTATTCCTTTGGGGGTAAAGGAGGTTGGAAATATAGTAACTGTTAGGCAATAAAAGTTGTCCTCAATATATTATTATTGTATTTATCTGTCCTGAAGTTTGCCTGCTGTAAACCCAATATATACTGATATTTTAAGAGAATAAAGGTAAAGGAATGAGAAAAATCAAGGAATTACTAGGGATGTAGCTAATGTGATCAGTTGAGGAAATTTAAGGTTCAGTTGTATCCACTAGATTTCTGAGACATGGTACATATGCCAATTTATGGTCAAGTCAATGTAAAACAAATGAAGTTGATGTCATCCTGGCCAAATACAAAGCAATCCTGGTTATGAGTCCACCTTTACTTTTCCAGAATTGTGTTTTAAGAAATTGATCTGGCATCTGAGATAGTTCCCCCTTTCGGAACTTCTAAGAGGAAAAATGCTTAGACTGATATTTTAGCTGTAGGAAGGGGAGAAACCCATCTAAGAAGTTTTTTTAAAAAAAATGTGATTGATTTCTAGCATTCCAACATGTTCGCCCAACAGCCAACGAAATTCAGTATATCATTTTCTTGATATTAGTAATGCCCTAAGCAACACTCAGCAATCCAGGACCAAGCAAAAAGATGTGGTGGTAAGAATACAGAGAAAGAAAGCAAACAAATGAAATAAATTATACAGCAGTAAAAGAAAAAGAAAAATGATTCCGTAAGTGGTATCCAAAAATGTTCTTATTGGCTCATTTTCTCTCTCCTTCTCCCACTATACTCAAAGTTTCCCAGGAAGCATGGTGATAATCTGCTGAGCTCTACAAAATATCACAGAAATCCATACCTGCCAACCCTATAGTAATAACAATAACAATAGTATTGAGAAGCAGCATGGCTCAGTGGACAGAGCACGGGCTTTGGAGTCAGAGATCATGGGTTCAAATCCCGGCTCTGCCAATTGTCAGCTGTGTGACTTTGGGCAAGCCACTTAACTTCTCTGTGCCTCAGTTACCTCATCTGGAAAATGGGGATTAAGACTGTGAGCCCCACGTGGGACAACCTGGTCACCTTGTAACCTCTCCAGCGCTTAGAACAGTGCTTTGCACATAGTAAGAGCTTAATAAATGCTATCATTATTAATAGTATGAATTAAGCACTTATGTACCAAACACTGTTCTTGTGGGCAGGGACCATGTCTACCAACTCTGTTGTACTCTCCTAAGCACTTGGAACAGTGTTCTGCACCCAGTAAGCACTCAATAAATATGATTGATTGGAAAAGACACAATTTAATCAGGTTGGACACAGTCCCTGTCCCATATGGGCTTGTAATCTAAGTAGGAAGGAGAACAGGTATTAAATCATTATTTTACTGATGAAAAATCCCGGCTCATCTATGCCCACTTTCAGATCCCCAGTAGCAACCAGCTGGTCCAAGTTTAGGTCTTTCATTAAATTTATTTTTTGTTTCTTTTGCATCGTAATGCCCTTCAGTTAAATTTAAAAGGGAAAAAAGAATAAAGATGAAATGGTAATTTATTTTCTTGAATATAGAGATTTTGAAATGTGGGTACTGGGGCCAAGTTCCTTCTGAGGAGGATTCGCGTGTTCTGCTGTCGCTGAAAGCTGCTACAGTTGCCTAAGCTATTTTTCATAACTCTGTGTGCATGTGTGTGTGAGAGAGATTCTTTCAGACTTCCATAGTCACTCTTTCAGCCATTCTCTTTTGTTGGAGCTGTTCACAACCCTGTAGGGCTTGAAACTCTCCTGCCCATGCTAAAGGTTATTGAATGTATACAAAGTAACAAGCAAACTTTGCTTTTGCTCCCATAACCTACTTTTGGTCAGATCGCTGCTTCACCAGGAGAAGTGATTGGTCAAAGCATTCAATTCATGGAGTGAAGCGCCAGTTCCCCCTCCAGCCACCCTCATACATGATGTCCATTGAACCACCAAGATCTTCTGAGAAAGGCATCTTGGAAAAGGCCCATTTGTCACAGCTGGGGCATTAGTCTAAGCTCACATTTTAGGAAAAGGTTCTGTTTATTTCTGTTCATGGTTTCTTTCCCTTCTTTTTCTGCCTCCCTCTGTGGATTCAGTAGTGCATCTCATCTCCCTTCACTCATGTCAAGCCCAGTGCATGTTTTTGCTTTTTTGTGTTTTGTTTTTCAAAATTATGCCCCAGATTAAGAAGAAAAGATACATATTTTGGTAAAGGGAATTATTCCCCATCCTCAATGAGTCCATTATTCCTAAAGGATGTGCTTATCACAAAAGGCAAAGGGGTTAGCAGAAACAAGAGATAGGATAGTTGAGAGTATTTGGAAAGTAAAACATGTTGGATTCCTATTTGGCATTACAAAGACTATAAAGCTAGCTTTTAGTTTTTAAAGATGATGTCACTGGCTGAGAAATTCATACATGCACAGAGTTGAAAGAATCGCTGCCCAAGCAGCCAACAACTCATATCACTTGATGAGGGCAGTGATGATGATAAAAGTCTCTTGTAGAGAATTACAGGCAAGCTCCAGTCCTGACACTTTGGGATTGAGAACCTGCACAGTGGAAATGAGTATAGTGCTGAAGATTTGCATAGGAAGAACTGCACTTTCTCCACCCTGCCAGTTGCATGCTAGGGCATGGAGTGCAACAGGAAAATAAATGGTCAGAGATGCAGCACATTTGGAGGTGTATGCAATTTTTTTTATGTGCTGGTCACATTTATGGCTGGAATGACCAAATCTGTAAGCTCCTTGAGAGCAGAAATCCTGTCTTCTAACTCTACTGTATTCTCCCAAGTACTTAGGACAGTACTCTAAGCAGAGTATGTACTGAGAATATACTAAGGACTTGGTAATACACTGGGCTTCACTTCAGCTTTATAGGTCTTCAAATTAAAATAGATATTAATACCCTGTTGTCACTGAACGCAACTGTGGATCAGTAAAATCATCATTAGCCATCATCAATAGTATTTATTGGGTACCTATTTTGTGCAGATCATTGTACTAGGCACTTGGAAAGATACAATAGATGGTCTAGAGTCTCATCCTCAAACATGACAGACTATAACAGGTTGAACAGATCTGGACCTAACATATAACCCTATTTTAACCATGTGATGGAAAGTATGGTATTGGAGAAAGTCAGAGCGCCAGTAGAATTATGATTTGGGTGGAATTAGAACTTGACTGTTACATTTGAACTCACATTGCCTGGTGCTATTTTTTTCATAATTGTCCAGAAGCTGTACCTAAAGACAGTTATTCCATTGCTAATTGCTTTTTCACCAGGCTATCCTGTCTTCTGTGGTTGTCTCTTAGCTATCCCTGTTATGTTACATCGTTTATGGTTTTGCCTGATTGGGTCTTTAAAGATTTTCTTTTATCCATCCCGTTTATGATTGCTCCACTCCAGGTCATCATAGAGCAGTTAGTTATCTTGCTATTATCCACTTTCCATCCATTTCCATTCCAGTGGAGGTGTAATGTTCATTCATTCACTCTATCAGATTTATTGAGCGTTTACTGTGTGCAGAGTACTGTACTAAGTGCTTGGGAGAGTACAATAATAAACAGGCACATTCCCTGCCCACAGTGAGCTTACAGTCTAAAGATGGGGCAACAGACATTAATATAAATACATAAATTATAGATATGTACATAGGTGCTGTGGGGATGGGAGGGAGGATGAAGAAAGGGAGCAAGTCAGGGCAATGCAGAAGGGAGTAGGAGAAGAGGAAAGGGGAGCTTAGTCAGAGAAGGCCTTTTGGAGGAGATATGCCCTCACTAAAGCTTTGTATGGGGGGAGGGTAATTAGTTGTCTGTCGGATTTGAGGAGGGAGGGTGTTTCAGGCCAGAGGATGTGGGCGAAGGGTCGGAAGTGAGATAGACGAAATCGAGGCACAGTGAGAAGGTTAGCATTAGAGGAGCAAAGTTTGCAGACTGGGTTGTAGTTGGAGAGTAGTGAGGTGAGGTAGGAGGGGGCAAAGTGATGGAGTGTTTTGAAGCCAGAGGTGAGGAGTTTTTGTTTGAAGTGGAGGTGGATGGGCAACCACTTAAGTTTCTTGAGGAGTGGGGAAACACATCCTGAGTGTTAGGATACTGGTGATCTGACTGTGTTCTAGGACTACACTGTTGATAATCCTGTCTTACTACTTGGGATGTAGACGCTTCTCTATTCATCCAATTGTATTTATTGAGTGCTTAATGCACGCAAAGCACTGTACTAAATGCTTAGCTATGAGTGAAAAGTGTTAGACATAGGTGGTGTTGGTAAAGCTGCTCTAAAACATGGTATCTGAAGTAGATCCAGTTTCATATAAAGAAAGATAGAACCTACGATTGCCCTACATGACTTTGGTTTGAACTGACTCCTTGTTGGTGTTAAATAACAATTTTGAATTTCTCAATGAACACAATAGTTTTCAGCTTTTCATGGCCTTGTTTCCCCTTGTATTACTAAACAATGTGGCTATCCAGGTAACATAATTTACTGAAGGCATTTAACTCTGAATCTGCCAACCTACTCACCATACCTCAGTCTCATCTTTCACTGCTGACCTCTCTCCCACATCTTGCCTCTCACCTGGAATGCCCTCCTTCTTCATTCATTCAATCGTATTTATTGAGTGCTTACTGTGTACAGAGCACTGTACTAAGCGCTTGGGAAGTACAAGTTTGCAACATATAGAGACGGTCCCTACCCAACAATGGGCTCCAAGTCTAGTCCTTCTTCCTATCTGATTGATAATCACTCCCCCCAACTTCGAAACCTTTTTAAAATCACATCTCCAAGAAGCCTTCTCCAACTAGGCCTCTATTTCCTCTTCTCCCACTTCCTTCTGTGTCACCCTTGCACTTGTATTTGCACCCTTTATTTACCCCTCCCTCAGCCCCACAGCACTTATGCATGTATCCATAATTTATTTATATTAATGTCTGTCTCCCTCTTTAGACTGGCAGCTCACTGTGGGCAGAGAAAGTGCCTACCAACTCTGTTATATTTTATTCTTGCAAGCACTTAGTACAGTGCTCTGCACACAGTAAGTTCTCAATAAATATAGTTTGATTGATTGAGTCACTGGTATTCCTCCTGGGTTGTAGGTAGGTTTTGCTAGGTGTGGGCTGGCACATAACCTCAGTCTTCAGACTAGTTATCAATCCACAGTCCTCTACTGATTCTGAGTCTGTTCATAATAATCTACATAACATCAAGCGTGTATCCTGACATCAGTTATGAGGTTCCTTGATGTGCCTCGAGTTCAGGTGCACTGAAAGGCTGAACATGACTCAACCCAGAACAAAGTCCTCCTTTACTGGTCCGTTGGTGAGGAGAAAAAGGATTTCAGGAGGTGCCTTCTATTCTGATGTGGTCAGCCATATCATTGACCAATAATTTTAGTAATAAATTAATAGAATATGTTAAGTGATTACTCTGTGCAGAGGCCTCTACTAAGTGCTTGGCAGAGTACAATCAAGTTAATAGATAAGATTCTGGCTTTCAAATTTCTCAGTGTAGCCAAACTTTATTAGTAGTGGCTAGAGTCCAGATCTACTGATATTGTAAAATGCTAGTCAGGTCTGTGAACATCATAAAGAAATCTCGTTGTCACTCTCCAGGACCTGATAACCAGCAAAGATCATTTCTACTGTGCCCTGCTGTGATGTCAGGAATACATGATTAATGAGGTTCCAAGAGAGTTTCAAGTCATCTCTTCCCCTTTCTTCTTGAAGATGGTAGTACTGATGGCATTCCCTCAGTGTTCTAAGCACACAGTAAGCACTCAGTAAATACCATCAATTGACTGATTGTCCCATGAATATTTCTATTTCTATTCTACAGAACAGAGAGAGTGACTTCCAGGTTACACAATGGTACTTAGGAAGAGAATTGAAGTTGTGATACACATCCCTCACATTATGTCAACCCACAAAAAAATTGGTCTTTTGGGAGATTGCTTTTCAAGAATCCTTTATACTGATCTTCTTTCTGAATGACAAAGAAGTGTAAGCTTAAGAGTGCAGTAATGAATAGCACATTTTAGAAGGTGAGCAAAACTTCCAGTGGGCATCAAGGCTTAGACTTACTGTAAGTAATGCAGCAACTGTTTACAAATTGGTCTACGCTTATTTGAATGCCCTTTCAACTATGCTTTAAACAAATCCTTTCCCCCTTTGCCAAAGCATGCTATTTAACTTGTTACGGAGTTTGTCATCTATTTTTAGGAAGTTATAGCTTTAGATTTTCTGATGTGGTCATGACAATCTTAAGTAAAACATCCTAGCAGAATAAAATGAAATCCTTGGTAGGAACTCTTCAAAGATGTTAGGCAGTTCTTTGGGGGTAAGGATGCCAGATTTTTAGATATCAAAAGCATAAGATTAAAAAAAAGCTCCAAGGAGAAAAATTGGGAAAAGCATTCTTTCTAAAATAGATTAGTACAGTATTTTAGCCACTCCCTGAAACTGAGTCACTTCTGCAAGCCACATGAACTCTTTAAGACCATTGGAGAACCTCTTAATGTTCCCAGTGTCTATGGGTTTGCTTTTAGGGAGGGGCAATATTATAGTGGCTAAAGATCCTCTCAACATTAATATCCTAAATATCATATAAGAGGCAAATGCAGTGAGTTGAATGACTGAATGAGGAGAATCAAGTGGAATCAGATTAAGTCTGGGAGTCTGAGGATTTTTTGTGAGCCATCTGGACTATTCAGAAAAGACACATAGATTTATCATTTTGGATCTCCAAAGGTTAAAAGTCCTAAATGGGAGAAATTTGAGTCAATGCATAGTTAAGTTCCTGACTTTGCACTGACAAACTAAAATGAACGGAGCTTCATGTAGGAGGATGGAATATTTAACACTTAGTTCTCTGTTTCTTCTGTTAATTACCATCATTCATAAGTATTCTGGGCAGCTATGGCATATGGTAAAGGCATGGGCTTTTCTTTAGGTGCTTCAATCATGAGGCAGGAATGGAGAACTGGAAAAAACCTCTGGTTTGCCAAAAATAATCACTTGTGCTGCTGCTGAGCTAATTTGTTTCTATAAGTTCCCACTTAACATTCCCCACATTTTGACCTCCATCTCTAATCCCCGTAGCAAGACCCCTGCTTCCACTGCCAACTTGCTCTTCAACAACATGGCTTTATTGAGAAGTCTCTCCTGGATTATCATGCAAAAACCTCCAAGTTGGGTTGTCTCTATCCAGTTTCAGTACTGATGGATAGAAATGGAATTTCACCAAACTCTAAGAAAATTTCTCTCATTGGAGAGAAATTCCTCTCAGTACAGATTTTTTTTCCTCCCAAGTACTCAGTTCAGTGTTTTGCACACTGTAAGCTATTAATAATTATTGTGCTGCTCATTAACTATGTGCCATATGCCAAGCACTCTACTAAGTGCTGGTCTAGATACAAGATAAGCAGGTGGACACAGTCTCTGGCCCCTAAAGAACTCAGTCTAAACAGGAGGGAATGATTAATTGTACATTTTGCCCCTTATTTTCCTTCCTTCAATTTATTTTAATGTCTGCCTCTCCACTAGACTAAAGCTCCTTGAGGGCAGGATTTGTGTCCACCAACTCTAGTCTATCATACTCTCCCAAGCGTTTAGCCCAGGGTTTACTCTCCCCCCTTCAAAGCCTTATTGAAGGCCCATCTCCTCCAAGAGGCCTTCCCTGACTAAGCCCTCCTTCCCTCTTCTCCCACTCCCTTCTGTGTCACCCTGACTCACTCCCTTTCCCCCCTCCCCAGCCCCACAGCATTTATGTACATATCTGTAATTTATTTATATTAATGTCTGTCTTCCTCTCTAGACTTTAAGCTCATTGAGGGAGGGAATATACCTGTTCATTGTTATACTGTACTCTTCCAAGTGCTTAGTACAGTGCTCTGCACATAGTAAGCATTTAATAACTTCCATTTATTGATTGGACATGTCAGATCATCCTGCCCATAGTTCTTAATGGACACCACACAGTCTTTTTGAAAAGCCTGGACTATCAATTCAGTGATTGAAAAGATAAGCTGGAGTCTTTTCAGGGTGGTACTTTATCAGCAATACAGCGAGTTCTTGTTGGAAGTTTCTCTTTCTCAGGCAGTGATGAAAGAGATCTAGTCTGGAATCTCCTCCACTGGAATTTAGGAAAATCTTCCTTGTATTTGAGAAAGGATTTGATCTGGAATTCATTGTGAGAGAATCTACATGGACTTCTCTGGTGAGGTTTTAATAGAGCCATTTTCTGACTGTAATCACCCTTTAAAAACTTTTGGAATAATCCACAAGAATGACAAGGCTTGACTTTCATCCAGGAGAACATCAAAACAGTTTAAATTGAACCCCCGTTCAATTTTTTTTTCCTTTGATGAGTTAATGAGTCCGATGCAGGGTGGCGCCATGGACTTAAAGATTATTCCATTATCTAGACACGTGGCTACCCCCGACTTCAGCCTCCCTCTTCCCTGTCTCTTTTCTCTCCTCTCACGCCTCTATAACTTCACACTTGTCTGTGTTACTTTTAGAATGAAAAGAAGCATGTCTACACTCCAGTGTGATATAACAAAACAAAATAGAATAAGCCTTCTCAGCCCTTTGTTTTGTAAGTTCCTTGAGAAAAGGTATTGTGTCTACCAACTGTATTGTACTCCCCTAAGTGCTTAGTCTAATGTTCTGCAAAACTAAGTGTCCAGTAAATCTCAGTGATTGATTTATAACTGAACCAGTTTTATAGCTTTGGTAACTGTGTAGGTCTCAGGAAAATCTGTTGTATCAGCAGTGTGGCTCAGTGGAAAGAGCACGGGTCATGGGTTCAAATCCCGCTCTGCCAATTGTCAGCTGTGTGACTTTGGGCAAGTCACTTCACTTCTCTGTGCCTCAGTTACCTCATCTGAAAAATGGGGATTAAGACTGTGAGCCCCACGTGGGACAACCCGATCACCTTGTAACCTCCCCAGAGCTTAGAACAGTGCTTTGCACATAGTAAGCACTTAATAAATGCCATTATTATTATTATTATTATTATCAGAAGAAAGACCTTCTATCACTTCTAATGAAAATTTAAAAGCAGAAATCACATCAATTCACTTATTATTTTCTATGACCTGAGATCTCCTTCTCACTTTTAAAAAGTTTCAACCCCCGGCTACATGCAAGGGAATTTAAGTCTTTAGGATTAATGCATTTTATGGCCATTTCAGAGTTCCTGCATGGCACCTACTTAGTGGTTAATGCCGTTTAGGTCTTTTCTGTTGTGCTTAGTTTTTGCTTTCACATTGCCTACTCTATGCTAAATTGAATTTACTACGATAAACTTTGAACCCTTCATTATACTTGTTTTATCACTTTCATCTTAAGATCTCTTGGCCCTTTCCAAATATGAATTAAAATATCCCTTTACAGAAAAAGAGATGAAAGACAAAGAAGGCTCGTAAATAATTGTCAAAAACATCATTTCCATCATGACCTTTGCAGCTCCCAAATTTCTCTCTTCCCACTCTTAGCTCTAGCCATCTTCTACTTCAGCCTTTCCGCTTCCTAAATCACTAGGTTGAGAGAGCACTTAAGCACAGTTCAGTAGTATATATGCTTTGATTTTGGTCAATTCCTAGATTATCTTGGAACTCAACAGAAAGAGAAGAGACAGGGGAGGCAGTGGCTATTAAATGTCCTTTCAGCCCCCTTTCTGATTCTCATTAGGCCCACTGCATGGTTCTCATTAGATCCACTCTAATTTATTCTAGACCCCGGGCGCCTGGACCTGTGCTTCTGTTCATGGCTGAATAGTGTTCAAATGACTTTCCCGAGATCACGAAGCTAATGTATGACAGGGCACAGAACAAGACCCAGGAGCCCTGCTCCAGTTCAGGACTCCTACCATTGAGCCATACTTGTCACTCGAGTATTTTGATCTCTGACTGTCTTTTAATTTTGGTTTTGGGGGTTTGAATGTGGAGAAGGAGCCCCTAACCTCACTGAAAAAGTATGCCTTTATGAAACAGAATCTGATTTTCAGTATGAATCCTTTGAGGTCCACATGCAGCCCCAGTGTTGTTTATCCACACGTAATAGTCTTGTCTGGGATTTTGCAACTTCCTATTCTTCTTTCCAGTGCTTATGTTTTGGGTTTTTCAGTGGTATTTTTCTGTGGTATTTCTTATTATGGGTCAAGCTCCGTTCTAAGAACTGGGGTAGATACAAGTTAATTAGTTTGGACACAGGCCCTGTCTCACATGGAGTTTATAGTCTAAATAGGAGGGAGAAAAGGCATTTCATCCCCATTTCATAGTTGAGGAAACTGAAGCACAGAGAAGTTCAGTGACTTGCCCAAGGTCACACAGCAGTAAAGTGCTACAGCAGATATGAGAACCCAGGTCCTCTTACTCCCAGTCCCGTTGTCTTTCCACTAGGAAACCGTGTTTCCCAGGGTCATCTTGAATCTCTCCCTCAGCTTTCAATCTATTAATGTACTTCTTTGTTCCCTGACAGATAATGATTCAAAAACAGACTGACAGAATACTGTCATTTTGTCTTTGAAAGATTTAGGGTGAGGGGGAATGTCATGCTGAAGACTGATACTTAGTCAATGTAGCCATAGATAAAATCCTTGTTTATTTCCTTAAAACTTAAAACTTTCTTATTTTATAAAAGGGAAACTTCTGGAGTCAGTAGATCTTTCATCACAAATAATTGTCATCTTTATTTTTTCTCTTTTTTATTTTTTCTTTCAGTGAATTTGAAATTGGCAGGCAGAACTGGGCAGATGATCTTGTATGCTGACCTTTATCTAATCATAGAATAAACTTTCCCTCCCTAGTTTTCAGCTCTGTTCCTTGGCTTATTTGGGGGAGAAGGAAATTCAGCCTTTCTATAACCCAAAGCAAGCCCTTACCTTCCAGGGATGATGTCAATCTTAAGCAAAACTTTTTCTCTGTGGATATCTATTCTGATTCGCGAAAGGTCACTAACGTGCTATCAAAAGCAGTCACTATTTTGTTGGGCCAGTATAGTGTTGCTGAAATTGAAACAAGTGGCATTGAATACCATCCAGTCTTCATCAAAGGAACTTTCTGAACTTAGGAAGCATGTATGAACCCTGGCTTTGGTCCAGAATTCATGGAAGGAGGAGACTTCCACGCCCCAAGGATTATCTTCTTAGCATTCCTCTAGCAGCTGCCTGGCAAATGTTACCCAGTGTCTAAGATTATTTTGAAATTTTGCCTTGAGAAAGGACATCTTGGGAGAAGAGCACAAAGATAAGCCTAATTTTTCGAGGAATGGGTATTTCAGTGACATTTTGTTTTCATTTTACTTTAACCCTCCCAAATTTGACCTTCTCCTTCAGGCCAAGCTGAGTAAATTGAGGTGACTGCAGGGTGTTCTAGGAAATAGTGGTTGGATGATGTCTGCATCACATTCCCTTCATCATCAATCCTAAAGCGATGCTGGTTTGGTACTGGAAGTGTGGTGCAACTCCCTTGGAAACGCGGTTATCGAGGATACGACACTGTTTAAAAAATCTGGCCTATGTCCTGCTTTACTATTTGCTTTCCTAAATCCCCCTCCAGGTTATTTTTCAGCTGCTCTGTAGTGTGCATACAGCTGTAGAGAAGTAGATGAAATCATAGTCAAAAAGGAAGAAAACATAGTGAATGAGGGTGATTTGCCCCATTCTTGTGCCCCACACTACTACCTGGACATATACCACTGGGGCTTGATTGGCACTGGCCCGGGATTCTGTAGTGAGGAGGAGCCCAGGCCAGATTTTGTTTCACCACAGTCTCTGCAGAGACTTCTAGGTGATCGATCAATCATATTTATTGAGCGCTTACTGTGTGCAGAGCACTGTACTAAGCGCTTGGGAAGTACAAGTTGGCAACATATACAGTCCCTACCCAACAGTGGGCTCTTTGATGATGTTCCATGCTCTATGGAATTGGAAATATTTCTTGGTGGACTGAAAGCATAATCCTGACACTATTCATTCATTCATTCATATTTATTGAGTGCTTATTGTGTGCAGAGCACTGTATTAAAAGCGTTTGGGAAGTACAAGTTGGCAACATATAGAGACGGTCCCTACCCAACAGTGGGCTCACAGTCTAGAAGGGGGAGACAGGCAACAAAACATATTAACAAAATAAAATAGAGTAATAAATACGTACTAACATATATACATATATACAGGTGCTGTGGGGAGGGGAAGGAGGTAAGGCAGGGGGGATCCTCTTTGCACCCTCAGTAGGGCAACAGAATAGTTTGAAATGGTCTGGAGCTAACAGAGAACCCTCTTTAGTGATGATGAGAGGAAAAAAATGAGATAGGACATGTTCAATTCAAATGAACACGTGGTATACATACAATGTGGAGTAGCTTCAGTGTATTGCTGAGGGCAGTCAGATTTTACTTCTCCACTGAAAGGGAAAAGTGGATCAAAATTACATCATTTCCATCTTGTCATCCTCATCAATGGTATTTGAATTCTTGTTGCATGCCAAGCACTATACACTAAGCCTTTGGAGTGTGCAGTACAACGGCGTTGATAGAAAAGTTCCCTACCCACAATGAGCTTTTAGTCTAGAGTGGGAGACAGACATCAATATAAATAATGTGTAATACTCCATTTGTAGGTGTGTACATAAGTGGTGTGGGACTGAGGGTGGGATGAATATAATAATAATAATGATGGCATTTAAGTGCTTACTATGTGCAAAGCAATGTTCTAAGTGCTGGGGGGATACAAGGTGATCAGGTTGTCCCATGTGGGGCTCACAGTCTTAATCCCATTTTACAGAGGAGGTAACTGAGGCAGAGAAGTTAAGTGACTTGCCCAAAGTCACACAGCTGACAAGTGGCAGAGCAGGGATCAGAACCCATGGCCTCTGGCTCCCAAGCCTGTGCTCTTTCCACTGAGCCACACTGCTTCTCTTATAATGATGGCATTTGTTAAGCTCTTACTATGTGCAAAGCACTGTTCTAAGCGCTTGGGGGGATATAAGGTGATTAGGTTGTCCCACGTAGGGCTCACAGTCTTAATCCCCATTTTACAGACGAGGTAACTGAGGCACAGAGAAGTTAAGTGAATATCTAATGAGCAGTGAGTATCAAAGATTATAGTTCTATTTTTTTTCATGTTTACCCCTCTCCTCTCTGCGTTTAGGTTGAGCCTTCTTTTTGGGTTTTATGTTCAAAAGCTGGGCACTGTGACATGGACTTTGTGATCAACCAGAAGGATTATCAGTCTAATCAAGTAAAAAAAATAAAACCAGTAGACTAGGCAGCACAGATACTAACTCTGCCGCATCTCCTTGAGAAATCTCTTTCCTGATTCAACATGAGTATGGAAGAGAGACCTAAATGATACATGAAATATGTACTAGGTACCTAGATTTTTTTTTCTATAGCTCACTCTCCAGAGCTAGTTGTTACCAGCATTTGGTGGTAATAATGACAATGAGGTATTTACTAAGTGCTTACTTTGTGCCAAGTACCATGCTAAGTGTAAGATGCAAATAATCAAATGAGACAATCTCTGTTCCAAATGGGGCTCACAATATAAGCAGAAGGGAGAACAGGTATTTTACGGAGTAGAGAAACAGAGGCACAGAGAATAATAATAATGATGGCATTTATTAAGTGCTTACTATGTGCAATGCACTGTTCTCAGTGCTGGGGAGGTTACAAGTTGATCAGGTTGTCCCACTTGGGGCTCACAGTCTTAATCCCCATTTTACAGATGAGGTAACTGAGGCACAGAGAAGTGAAGTGACTTGCCCAAAGTCACAAAGCTGACAATGGGCGGAGTTGGGATTTGAACCCATGACCTTTGACTCCAAAGCCCATGCTCTTTCCACTGAGCCACACTGCTTCTTCTGATTTCCCACTTTCCCACTTTCTTGGAATAAATACCCATTCCCATGTTCTATCTTTGTTGCCTTGATTCTTCTGTGGCTAATCTGGCCAGCTTGGTACTGTCACCTTAGACTGCCTTGGCAGAAGATTTTGTAGTATCATTTCATTCATCTGAACCATCCATATCATCTTAGCTCTTAAAGCAGCAGGTGGAAAGTCAGTTGTCAGTCTGTGATATCTTCCTTTCTTGCAATGTGCATGTATTTGGTGAGGGGTGTGCAAAGGAACAGATTTTGGGGTGTGTGCGGTGGGGAGAGTAGGAGAGGAGGTCATAAAACCTTTTAACAGTTGTGATCCAGTCTAAGAGAGTATGTAGAATCCACGTGGCCGGGACATTCCCAAGGAGAACTGATTACAGCAAACACCCCCTGGTATGTTCCCGTCACTCCTCTTGGCCTTATCTCCCCTTGGATCCTACTGCCGGTTTCTTGGCTGGCATCCTACCAGGCTAACAGATGGGCACCAGTGGAAGCAACCAATAGAGCATGGAGAAAAATGATTTTTATAATTTCAGGAGTCCCCCAGCTGGGAATGAGTCCATAACTCTTTATCCTGAAGTTGCATAGGTTGCGTAGGGTGAAGAGATAAGCCGGTGCTTAATGGGCCGAAAGGGCAGTCTCCTCAGGAGGAACTGATGATCCTGACGCGCTTAGACTTCCTTCTGAGCATTTGGCAGGCCAGACGAAGCACTCGAAGGTGGGGTGGCATCGGTTACATCCCCGATCAGAGCCAGTTGCTGGCTGTGTTTGCTCAGAGTAAATAACAGTCTGTGCCAGGTGAGGGGTAAGGAACACCGACTCATTCCTGCTACTTCCTGGAAGGTGAGGGGCCATGAACAGGATAGAAAAAGCATCTCGTGGGCTGATGAATGATCTGAACTTGTCTGCTCTAGCTCCTTGAAATTGCGGCAAGGAATTTCCCCTAGTGCATTTGGCATCAGTCTGGTAAATTGTTACCATACAGTAGAAGGGCCATAAGACTCTCTAGCCAAACAGATATCAGATGAAAAATAGAGGGAAAAGGAAGTATTGAGCTTTCCCAGAACAGAGAGGAGATTGAGGCCCAGTACTGCTTAGAGAAGCAGTATGGCTCCATGGAAAGAGCACGGGCTTTGGAGTCAGTGGTCATGGGTTCAAATTCCGACTTTGCCAATTGTCAGCTGTGTGACTTTGGGCAAGTCACTTAACTTCTCTGGGCCTCAGTTACCTCGTCTGTAAAACGGGGATTGACTGTGAGCCTCCCGTGGAACAACCTGATCACTTGTATCCCCCCCCAGTGCTTAGACCAGTGCTCTGCACATAGTAAGCGCTAATAAATGCCATCATTATTATTATTATTACTTATACGTTCTTAAATTTTCCATTTCTAAATGTCAGTATGTGTGCGGTATAGTCTGGAAACGCTCACCCCCAGGTTCTCCTCCTTAAAAATTGTGGAAAGACTGGAGGTGGAGGTCAAGGAATAATTAGGGCTGAGGGGCAGAAAGAGCCATAGCAAGATGGGAGGAAAGACTTTTTCTCAAGGGGTGGTGAGTCAGAGAGAAAGGGTAACAAATGCAGATGCACACAAACACACACACAAACTAAGTCTGAGCCTCAAGGGAAAGGGAAAAGAACACAAGGTTTCTCTGAAGGCCCTGGCTGATGATTTCTTTGCTAAGGCACCAGCCAATCTCACCGCTTGGCTCCAGCTTCTAGCTTAATCTGTTGCTTGCTCTAGGAAGGGCAGAAAAGGAAGGGAAGGAAGGGAGGCAGCATTGGGTTGTAGCAGAAAGTTTATCTTTGGGCAGTAAGACTTGGGGAAATTTTTCTGGCAAGTGTTTTATTTGCTTTTTGTGGGTCTTGCTACACATCAATACTGAATCAGTTTTAATGAATGGTGGGGAGGGAGGAATGTGTGGTAAAAGGAAGTCAGTCAATTTTGTCTATTCTTATGGTGATCGCCCACCTAGACTCTAAGCTTGTTGTGGACAAGAAATGTGTCTGTTTATTGTAATATTGTACTCTCTCAAGTGCTTAGTACAGTGCTCTGCCCACAGAAAACACACAATAAATAAGATGGAATAATAATATTAGAGAAGCAGCGTGGTTCAGTGGAAAGAGCCTGGGCTTTGGAGTCAGAGGTCATGGGTTCAAATCCCAGCTCTGCCAATTGTCAGCTGTGTGACTTTGGGCAAGTCACTTAACTTCCCTGTGCCTCAGTTACCTCATCTGTAAAATGGGGATTAAGACTGTGAGCCCCCCGTGGGACAACCTGATCACCTTGTAATCTCCCCAGCGCTTAGAACAGTGCTTTGCACATAGTAAGCACTTAATAAATGTCATTATTATTATTATTATCATTATTATTAATTAAGCACTTACTATGTGCAAAGCACTGTTCTAAGTGCTGGGATGAATGAATCTAGAAGCCATAGCAAAAGTGTGAGGATGGAAACACCATCCATCATAAGGGGCAGATCCCATAATAATAATAATAATAATGGCATTTGTTAAGCACTTACTATGTGCAAAGCACTGTTCTAAGTGCTGGGGGGATACAAGGTGATCAGGCTGTCCCTTGTGTGGCTCACAGTCTTAATCCCCATTTTACAGATGAGGCAACTGAGGCTCAGAGAAGTTAAGTGACTTGCCCCAGGTCACACAGCTGACAATTGGCAGAACCGGGATTAGAACCCATGACCTCTGACTCCCAAGCCCAGGCTCTTTGCTCTGAGCCATGCTGCTTCTCTTTTGGAAATGGACCCTTGGTGGTCAGTAAAGAGGTGTTGGGATTCATTTGGATGGACAGTAGCAGGGTGTAGAAAAAGTCATTTAATAATTATGGTATTTGTTAAGCTCTGGGGTAGATACAGCACAATCATATCAAATACAATCTCTGTCCCATACAGGGATCACAGTCTAAGGGGCCAGAGAACAGGTATTTACTCCCCATTTTACAGCTGTTGAGGTACCAAGATGGCAAGTGACTTGTCCAAGAACATATAGCAGGCAAGTAGAGGAGACGGGATTAGAACCCAGGTCTTCTGATTCCCAGTCCTGGGTTCTCTCCACTAGGTCACACTGCTTCTTCATGTGTCAGGAAGAAGGTGATTCCTGACAGTGTGACCTGGCAGAACTTATAGAAGATGTGGTGCCTTTCTTGCAGGAAAAAAATCAAGTTACAGTGTCTCTGGGATCATCGTCCCATGTGGGACAGGGACTGTATCCAAAATGATTTGCTTGTATCCACCCCAGCTCTTAGTACAGTGCCTGGCACATAATAAGCACTTATGAAATACCATTATTATTATTATTATTATCCTGGATCTTATAAAGCTGTGAGGAAATTAAAGGCAACATTGCTGTCATCACTCCGCTGTCAGTCTCTTTCCCTCCTACCAGTTTCTCTCTTTAAATTACAGTCTCCCTGATTTCTTTAGTCCCCTTTCCAAGTTTTGAGGTCAGAAATAACAGCATTAGGTCCTTTTATAGTTTGTCATCTTTAAGAACTGTCATTTGGTCTGTACTCACCAAATGTGGATAAATTGAGTTTTTATTAATATTTGATTACAGTGATTCTAAATCCATTTTTGAAGCCATTTTGTGGTCTAAGAAGCAGTGTCTTTGCCTTTAGTTCGTTTTCACAACAGCAGGGAAGGGACGGTATCACAGTGTTCATTTCTCTTTTTATAGAGGAGAAGTCAGAGTCCTCGAGGCTATAAACTCATGTGCAGTGAAGGTGTCTACCAACTCCATTGTACTGTACTCTCTCACGTGCTTAGTACAGTGCTCTGCACATAGTAAGTGCTCAATATATGCCATTAATTAAGAAATTAATTATTTGTTCTGATTTATGGTTGGAATCTGCCTCAGAGTTCAGGATTTTGTGATTACTAGATAAAATCACACCTCAGGATGTATTGTTTCAATAGAAATAATAATAACGTTGGTATTTAAGTGCTTAGTATATGTCAAGCTCTGTTCTAAGTGCTAGAACAGAGCTTGACATACACTAAGCACTTAGTGCAATTGTAGATACAAACACTAAGCACTAGGGTAGATACAAGCTACTATGGTTGGACACAGTCCCTATCCCACGTGGGGCTCACAGTCTTAATTGCCATTTTACAGATGAGGTAACTGAGGCACAGAGAAGTGAAATGACTCGCCCAAGGATTAGAACCCAGATCCTTCTCATTTTTGGATCCATGCTCTATCCACTAGGCCATGCTGTTTTCTGCTTTGATTCTAGACAGTAACTCATAGCAGTTTGCTATGTCAGAAGCTCCCTATCCAAAATTTAGGTTTGTTTTTTTTCAGAATCAGATTTGTTCCTTTATTGCAATCAGTTATAATATTTATTGAGAACCTACTGCGCAGGACACTGTGGCTAAGTTCTTGGGAGAGAATAACAGAAGAAAGCATGATCCCAGTCCTCAAAGAACCCAGGCCTCCCGGTAACAATCTGATATCTTTGCACGCCGCTAAGGGCCACTCTATGGCTCTCATCAGTGTGGCCCCTGTACCAGGAAAAGATTGGGCTCCCCTGAGGTTGCAGGAAACATTAAGGAAACCAGTTGTAAGTTTTAGTATGTAATTGGCTCCCTATCAGCTACTGCTTCCTTTGGCCTCTTGAGACCATGTCCTGGAAAGCTGAAGTAGAAACTCTGGTACTCAGTATTAGTGATGGCCATAGTAACGGTAGCAATGGCTGCTCTTTCCTTTCTTACTTACTTGTTCTTATCATTGATGCCTCATTTTTCCCAGAGATGTCTGTCTCTATTATGATAGCCCAAATTTGAGAGTCTCAAACTGGGATGAGGGTAGGGCCAGACTCGGGGACAGGGATGAAGGAGAGAAGAAGGGAAAGCTAAGGGAAAGGGAAGAAAAAAAGAAAAAGGAAATCATGGGGGAAATGGATAGAGGAGAGAAAGAGAGACCACTTTGCTTTTTCTCCTCCTCTGCTTGCCATTCTGCCACTGCCCACTGTCCACTTCCATCTCCACCACCAGCTACTGCTGGGATCCAGGTGGTGGTAAAGGAGCTGAAAGCAGCAGATTATGAGTGCCAGGTAAATGTCAGTGCCCGGCCTTTCCAAATTTTGCCCTTTTAGGCAGGGAAGGAGGGAAGAAGGGAGGGAGGAGATGGGTGGAAAAGAAAAGAGTTGGTATGGTTTAGTGGATAGAGCATAAGCCTGGGAATCAGAAGGACATGGATTCTAACCCCAGCCCTTCCACATGTCTGCTGTGTGACCTTGAGTATGTAACTTCACTTCTCTGGGCCTCACTTAGCTCATCTAGAAAATGGGGATTAAGACTGTGAGTCCCATATTGGACAGGGATTGTGTCCAACCCAATTACCTTGTATCTACCCCAGCACTTAGTACCGCGCCTGGCACAGAGTAGCACTTAACAAATACCACAATTATTAATTATTGTTAGTAGTAGTAGTATTGAGAGAGGTATAAGTGGAGGAAGAGATTGAGAGAGATAGAGGGGAAGGGCAGAGAGTGGGGAGAGAGAACTTGAGCAGCTAATTCAGTTGCAGTAAGATGAGGGAAGAAAAAAATAGTCAGTGTTCACCCTGGGGTTGAGGGGGTTCTGACCCACGTGGACAAAAACAGGATCCTTAATGGGTCCCACCTTAAGTCTGTCGGGTATCAGGGCAGAATCCCAGAGTTTGTGACCATTCCACTTAAGGGAGTCTGCCAGTCACTTTGGACTCAGTGAATGTGTTCCTTCAAGTAAATGTTTTAGTGAATTTGTGGGTGAGCATGTATGCTGCTGTATTTGTCTCCTCCACCCTCCTCTGTCATTAGTTGATGTCTTTGAAATACTCATGGAAGTTCCACACCCTGTCCCATTTTGAATGGCAGAAAATGTGGTCACTTTCATGGCAGCAGAGAGAAGCAGTGTGGCTTAGTGGAAAGAGCCCGGGCTTTGGAGTAAGAGGTCATGAGTTCAAATCCCAGCTCTGCAAATTGTCAGCTGTGTGGCTTTGGGCAAATCACTTACCTTCTCCATGCCTCATTTACCTCATCTGTAAAATGGGGATTAAGACTGTGAGCCCCACGTGGGAGAACCTGATCACCTTGTAACCTCCCCAGCGCTTAGAACAGTGCTTTGCACATAGTAAGTGTTCAATAAATGCCATCATTATTATGGCAGGGTGTATTTTGCTGGAGATAGTGTCAGAAGTCTAGAGAATTCCCCTTTTGATGACTGTTATAGCGTTTGCTTTTCTAGATTTTACACTCAAGGTATCTGCTCTGCCACTTCTCTTTGTCTTTGCTCTTGACTCTTTCTTTCTCCCCCACCACCCCTCTTCCAATCACTCTTTTTTGACCTCCTTTCTCATTCCTCTTCTCTGCTTAAAATCCTCCCCTCCTTTAGGGTCTCCTTCTGCCTTAGACAAGATTGTGATCTGTGCAAACTGTATATTTAGAGCTTCCCTGTAAAGTCCAAAGCAGTGTCTTCCCTCCATCCCCCATGCATCCCTCCAACCCCTTCACTTTTTCCTAGGGAATGCCTCTTGGTTCTGTTATGTGCCCTTCACTTCCTGGGGTCAGTGTCTACTTCTGTGGTGAAGCTGGTTGGGGCAGGAAGAGGGAGGCGGGAGAGGAGAAGACCGATGATGGTGGTGGTAGCACTCTCCCCTGAGGTGTGCAAAAAAGAAGCAGGGAGGACCAGGTGTATCTGAGACGAGGGGTCAGCATAAGAAGGGCCACTTTGGATAATAACAACAACAATGGCATTTATTAAGTGCTTACTATGTGCAAAGCACTATTCTAAGTGCTGGGGAGGTTACAAGGTGATCAGGTTGTCCCACAGGGGGCTCACAGTCTTCATCCCCATTTTCCAGATAAGGTAATTGAGGCCCAGAAAAGTGACTTGACCAAAGTCACACAGCTGACAAGTGGCAGAGCTGGAATTTGAACCCATGACCTCTGACTCCAAAGCCCGGGCTCTTTCCACTGAGCCACGCTGCTTCTCTACTTTGTATCCTACCAGGTAGAGGTTCCCATTGACACTGTTACCCTTAGCCATGAGAAGGGCTCCTTGTTTCCTACCCCAAGGGCCTGCCTGGTTCATATCTTGTATCTACCTTTATTTTTTAAATATTCTCATTTCTGCCAGAACATATGTTTCTACTAAGCAATTTGGCTAGCTTGTGACAGTGTGCCTTGATGCTGGGAGAAAATGCTGTGCACGTACATACAAAATCAGACATGGGATGAACACTACACCAAGCTTTTTTTCATAACACAGCACCTTAGGTGTGGCCTGTGTTTTCCGGATGACTCATTTTTCATACTTCAGATAAAGGAAACCCAGTGGTTTGTCCAACTACACTGAGGAGAAAGCAAGCAAAAGCCAGGGTTCTCTTCCATTTTTATGGAACCAGCACTTGGAACAAGGCTTCCTGTCAGTGCTGGCTCTAATTTAGGAGACCTCACTTGTACCGACCAAAGCCACCAAGCTGGTTGGAGTATCTTGAAATGGGACCCCTGGGATCTAATAATTGTGGCATTTGTTAAGGACTTACTGTATGAGAGGCACTGTACTAAGCATTGGGGTGGATACAAGCAAATCAGGTTGGACACAGTCCCTGTTTCATGTGGGACTCACAGTCTTAATCCCCATTTTACAGATGAGGTTGCTTAGGCCCAGGAAGTGAAGTGACTTGCCCAGGGTCACACAGCAGACAAGTGGCGAAACTGGGATTAGAACCCATGACTTTCTGATTCCTAGACCTGTGCTCTAGCTGTGGGGGTCAGTGGTTTAATAGACAGAACCCATCTTCTGCTCCTTGAACCCTAGTCCACACTCCCACACTCGTCCCAAGCCGGCCTGGAAACCCCAGACCCACTCTTGGGGTTTTGTCCTAGGGTACCTGATGAGGATGGGGTTGGGATGCCCTGACCCAAAGGTTTTTACTAGATGGTAAAAACTCTGTGGATACACTACCGGAATGATTGCAGACGGAGAGCAGGACATTCTGGGAGAGATGTGTCCATGGTGTGGCTGTGGGTCGGAAACGACTCAATGGCATAAGATGACAAGAAGAGCTCCTAGAGGGCAGGGATCATGTCTATCATTTCTAGTGTGCTCTCCCAAGTGGTGTGTTCTGCATTCATTCATTCATTTAATCATATTTATTGAATGCTTACTGTATATAGAGCCCTACACTAAGTTCTTGGGAAAGTACGTTATAATAAATCGTACAACAGTGCAATTGTACAATATAACAATAAACGTGACATTCCCTGCCCACAACGAGCTTAATCTGCACAAATGTGTCTACTAACTCTCTTATATTGTGTTCTCCCAAGCGCTTAGTACAGTGTAAACTGTAAGTACCCAATAAAGGTTTGATTTATTGGTTGATAAGCACTAAATCAATATATGTGATCAACAGATTGACCTTTTGGGTTTTCTCTGGAGATACAATTCCCCTGATATTTACATCCACAATCTAAAAAGATTCTTCTTTGTGAGCCTGCTCTGACATGCCCAAGGCAAGGATCGAGTCCTTCTGCATAGGGACCCCACCTCACAGTAGGCTTGATGTTCTGCCCGACACGTTCTTGGCTCCCTCTGCATGTTAAATCGCTCCTGTGGATACATTTTGGAGCCAACCAGCTGGCCAAATTTTTTTATCAGCCTTTCCCACTTGAGCTTTTGTCAAGGCAGTGATGTATCTGATAAGGGAGCTCCCAGCATCCCAGAGAAGTGGAGCACTAGCTCTCTGGGATAGATTTTTAATTCTTTTTCACTAAAACACATCTTTGCTGGTACTCTGTTTTTTCAGTAGCTCAACTACTGCAAGCAGAGGGTTGAAATCTTGTTACCTCAGTTCCCCCAGAATCAAATGGGGGTAATGACACTTGCTCCTCCCTGACATAGAGCAGTATATGAGGACCACTGAAATGTTTATAAAGCATTCTTCTTTAGGAGAACCCATAAGAACACGGTGATATTATTTGCGAGAGTCATTTGGACCTCAACTTCAAGGAAATGTTAACTTTCAACTAAATCCCTCCCTGGGTTGTTGAATGCTTTTCTATCTGCTTGATAGAGGAGAGCACTGCACATTATTATTTGGGAGGGAAAGGAGCAAGAAAGAAGGGGAAGTTCAAAGAAAGGAGAGAAAAGTGAGGATGCAGGAAACGTGTCTACCAACTCTATTGCATTGTTATACTGTGTTATAGTGCAATGCTCTGTACACAGTAAGTACTATAAAGAATAAATTGAGGGCAGTCATGGGCACATCACGCTTGTTGATGGACGGGAAAGATTGTAGTTATCTATCACCTGAGATTTCAAATGCCCTCGGAGTGTCTGTTCTTTGGTAAATGCCGAAGGGGATTAATGTTAATGGGAGTCACATGCACAAATGTACGCCAGACCCCGTGAGGACAGACCTCAAGGTGGTGAAGCACACAGTCCGTCAACAAGGCGTCAGTGCGGAGAGGCGGCCAGACGCAAAACAGTTCCGCATGCCTTTCTGAGGGAAAGCTAGCAGAGAGCGAAAATTGAAATGGTTTCGAAGAGTGAAGAGGGGGTGGTGGCTTTGGGCCTGGGAAGAATTTATTATTATTTGCCATACTGGTCTGTGGGGGTGGGGGAACAGAACTCTGCTAAACCTGGCATGTGATTGATTTCTCCCCGGGGAGTTGCCCAGTTAAAAGGCAGAGCGTGTGTCTATCGGCGGCCTTCTGGACAGCGGCCACGCTCCAGGGCCACCGCCGCTGCCGTTTATTTATGGTGCTCTATCAGCCGCTGTGGGTCGTGATAAGGTTTATGAAAATAAAAGGCGGCTCCAGAAGGCAAAGGCTAGATCAAGTCTGGCTGCTGCTTCGTTCCCATACTGATCGGGATCAGCGACTGCTTTAGATCCTCCAGTTAAGAATCTTTGATGAGCCAAAAGCAATGTCTCTTCCCTATTTCTTCTTTTTCCCAGGCATACACAGACTTACTCTCCCTCTCTTTCTCTCCCTCCCTTCTCTTTCTCCCCAACGCCCCCACCATTTGTGATTTTCACGTGGGACAACCTGATTACCTTGTATCTACCCCAGTGCTTAGGACAGTGCTTAGCACGTAGTAGTCCTTAATAAATACCATCATCATCATCATCACCACATTTGGATCCAAGCAACATGGCCTAGTGGAAAGAACACAGGCCTGGGGGTCAGAGGATCTGGGTTCTAATCCCTGCTCTGCCAATTGATTCATTCATTCAATCTTATTTATTGAGCTCTTACTATGTGCAGAGCACTCTACTAAGCGCTTGGAAAGTACAATTCAGCAACAGAGACAATCCCTGCCCACAGCGAGCTCACAGTCTAGAAGGTGTGACCTTGGGCAAGTCACTTAACTTCCCTGTGCCTCAGTTTTCCTGTTCTCTCCCCTACTTAGACTGTGAGCCCCATGTGGGACAGGGACTGTGTGCAACCTAATTCACTTGTATCTACCCCAATGCTTAGAAGAGTGTTTGACACATAGTAAGCACTTAACAATTACCATTAGAAAAAAAAAAAAGATGAGGGATTAAGGATCAGGTCCAGGAAGCCAATTTCCCTTTACAGATACTTGTTTTTCCAGGGCACCCACATTTGGAAAGAAAAAAACAACTGAAATTCTCTATTTCCACCAGGTCAATAAACGCTAGAAAAAGAATCAGTTCTAACTCATGAAGAATTTGGAAAATGATAAAGAGAGGAGCTCAAACCTGCCATTGGAGAAGCAGAAAGAGCCGGGCCTGGAAATCAGGGGATTTAAGGACTAGTCCTGGCTCCACCACTTACCTGCTGTGTGACCTTGGGCAAGTCACTTGACTTCTCTGGGATTCAGTTACCTCATCTGCAAAATAGGAATTCAATACCGGTTCTACCTCTTCCTCCCCCATAGCCCCATGTGGGATGGGACTGTGTCTGACCTGCCTGTCGTGTATCTATCTCAGAGTTTAGTACAGTGCTTGGTACATAATAAGTCCTTAACAGAGACTACTGTTATTATTACTGTTATGTAAAACACCCCACCACTTCACTATTACTAGCTCTGATGGTTGAAAATGTTCCAGATAATTTAACCCTCTGGAATGACTTTATTGTCTACTATTCTCCTTTCAATCAATCCATCAATTATAATTATTGAGTGCTTACTGTGTGAAGAGTACTCTAACACAATATAACAGAATTGGCAGACACGTTCCCTGCATCCTCACTTCTCTCTCCTTTCCTTGGACTTCCCACTCTCTCTTGTTCCTCTCTCTTCAAAAGAATAATCATAATTATGGTATCTGGTAAGCACTTACTTTGTGCCGGGCACTGTTCTAAGTGCCAGAGTAGATACAAGATAATTGGATTGGCAAAGTCTCTGTCCCACACAGGGCTCACAGTCTGAATCCCCACATTTTACAGATGAGGGAACTGAGGCCCAGAGAACTGAAGTGACTTTCCCAAGGCCACACAGCAGATATCAGAGTTGGGATTAGAATCCATGACCTTCTAACTTCCAGGCCTGTGCTCTATAAACTAGGCCATGCTGCTGCTTAATAATAATGATAATAATGTCATTTTAAGCAATTAATATGTGCTAAGTGATGAAATAGCAGAGAGATCGAACCCAGTCCCTGTCCCACATGAGCCTCACAGTTTAAGAGGGAGGGAGAATAGGAACCTTATCCTCATTTTCCAGGTGAGGTAACTGAGGCACAGGGATGTTGCGGCTTTCTCCAGGCCACAGAGCAGGGAAGTGGCATAGCTGAAACTTCTGATGCCCAGAGTCATACTCTCCCCCAGGCCATGGTGCCCCTTGCCTTCCTTTCTACAACTCTGATTCTGTTCAGGAAGGTACAGGATTACACTTCCAAAATTTTTTACTCTGCATATAGCCCCTCTTCACCTCCTACTTTCTGCCTCTTTGTGAATCAGTTTCCTTACTGTCAAACTCCCCTTAACACAGCATAGATTTCTAAAAGGAGAGCAACCACACCCTAAAACTCAGGTCTGACCGAGAGGGACCAGGTGTCCCAAAATAGTCCAGACCATCACTTATCCTGGGATTCTGTTCTGCCAACCTAAGGGCCTTCCATGAGGTTCCCAATTTTGATCGTGGGGGGAGGAAAAAGAACCCCACTTGGGACAGTGGAGTAGATAAGGAGATTTCCCAGCTTCCTTCTCCTCCTCCTGTTTTTTCTCCTCTTTCGTTTCCTCTTCAGAGACCAACAGCATTGCTGCAGCAGTTCGCACTGGTCCTTTGAGATTGTCCTCAGGAGTTGGCAGTAAGGCCCGAAGCATATCATACAGCCACCTACAACCAGTCAGCTCCCAGTTTCCGCCTTTTCATTCATTGCTCTGGCTGTTTCCCAACTTCTGAGGGCCTCTTAGCTAAAAATATCTCCCCTTTCTAATGAAGCAGCACTAAGGTGAAGTTAACCCTCTGCTTTTAGAAGTGAATTGGAATTGATCTGGAGGCTTTGGAGTAGGTCAAACTGGAGGATCTTCTCCACACTGCTGAAGCTCCAGATAGGCTGCTGTCTTAAGCAGCAAGTGGAAGAGGAGACGAAAGTCACTGACTTTCCCTCCCACCACTCCCAAAGATGGGTAGATAACGATGGTATTTGTTAAGCGCTTACTGTGTGCCAAGAACTGTTCTAAGCGCTGGGATAGATACAAGGTAAACAGGTTGTCCCACGTGGGGTTCACAGTCTTACTCCCCATTTTACAGATGAGGTAACTGAGGCACAGAGAAGTTAAGTGACTTACCCAAGGTCACACAGCTGATAAGTGGCGGAGCTGGGATTAGAACCCATGACCCCTGACTCCCAAACCCGGGCTCTTTCCACTAAGCCACACTGCTTCTCTCTGTTCTCTCCTGATGAGAAGGAGAGAAGGTCACTGGGAAAGAGTGAGGGTTAATGACAGGCTGCTGTGGTGGGCAATAGGCTTCTAGCCACCACTGACATTTGCTAGTTTACAAAAGACTCATGTCCTCTTATAAAGATTCCTTCCCATCAGACATAATAATAATAATAATAATAATAATAATAATGTTGGTATTTGTTAAGTGCTTACTATGTGCAAAGCACTGTTCTAAGCACTGGGGAGGATACAAGGTGATCAGGTTGTCCCACATGGGGCTCACAGTCTTCATCCCCATTTTACAGATGAGGTAACTGAGGCCCAGAGAAGTGAGGTGACCTGCCCACAGTCACACAGCTGACAAGTGGCAGAGCTGGGATTTGAACCCATGACCTCTGACTCCAAAGCCCGGGCTCTTTCCACTGAGCCACGCTGCTTCGTAACATAATGTTACTGAAATTCAACCCAGCACTCATGAGAGCTCAGAAGGCTGGAAGATTTGAGATATAAAGGAGGGGTGTTTGATTTTTATGATGTGGTTATGAGTTACACAACAAACTATTAAAATAACACCATAAAAACCTGTTAAGAGGCAGGGTTTGCAGTGCCTTATGGAAGATCAGTCCTCCTCCTATAAGATCTCTATGAGAAGCAGCATAGCCTAGGGGGTAGAGCACATGCCTGGGAGTCAGAAGGACCTGGGTTCTAATTCCAGCTCTGCCACTTGTCTGCTGTGTGACCTTGGGCAAGTCACTTCACTTCTCTGTGCCTCAGTTACCTCATCTGTAAAATGGGGATGAAGACTGAGCACCCCATGTGGGACATGGACTGTGTCCAACATGATTAGCTCAGATCTCCCCCCAGCACTTAGTACAGTGCCTGGCACGTAGTAAAAGCTGAACAAATGCCATTAAAAAATCCCTTGCTTGTCCAATCAATTCTAATGGAGGTCAGAGAACCCTTGAGTAGTACTATTAACTCCAAGCAGTAGATCAGGGTAAGAGATATTGGATTCCTCTCTCTCCCTTGTTGTAATGGCCCAGTTCTCACCCCACCCTCACTTCATCCACTGATAAGCCATAGCAGGTCCAAAACACACTGGAGGTTTGGGATTTGTTTGGATTTAAAAGCATGAGAGGTCCCTTTTGGTAATGGCAGTGGTCTGTCAAAGATGCTGTGGGGCCACCTTGTTTTTGTCTCAATCAGTTTCAAAATCACTGAGCTTCCTGAAGCTTCTAGGTTATATCCCAATTGGGTTAATGCCATTCTTCTCCACAGGTAATAGACGGGTTAGGTTAAGCATCATGGGCCACACAGTGGCAGGACGTCTTGTAATATATTTTTGAAACTGGAGATCAATCAATAGAATTTATTGAGCACTTACTGGGTGCAGAGCACTGTACTAAGTGCTTGGGAGGGTACCATATAATGGAGTTGGTAGACCTGTTCCTGCCCATAATGAGCTCATTACAATCTAGAGATCCTTTCTTCCTCTTAGAGAGGTGTCTAGTAGCCTTTGAAGAAACAGCTGTTCGGTGAGGGCTCTTCTTGAGTCCCAAGATCAGGGTAAAGAGAACAGTTTGGCCACTGAAATCTTAAAAAATATTGTGTTTACAAGTGACTCTCTGAAAGGTTCTTACCAATCCCTCAATGGCCCTAAAGTACAACTAGCCCCAGAGAAAGAGCAGTCTAAATACGTCACAGTGTTGAAGTTCACTGTCGTTCCTGGAATTCTGGCAGGGAAGAAATCTGCATTCTCCTAGGCCACGGTCAGATGAGGCAAAAGACGGGAGAGGCCCTTGGCAGGAACATGGCATTGTCAGACAGTGAAGACTAGATCAAATCCTGTTGTGTCTTACCCAGAAGGATACCAGACTCCCAAAGAGTTCCACCCCACCCCATCTTCCTCACCCCACAAGGCCTGAAAAAGGAGGCCACGTCTATTTCGTTGCTGGTTACTTTGGATTATATTTTGTATTTTGAATATATTTGCAATTTCTAAAGATGTCTTGCTTTGAAATCCGTTTCACAACTTGAGTTATAAAAATTCTCCGAGTATAACAGAATCCTGTAGCAACCAGAACACTGCCACTGTCAGTCACTATTTTATGTTATAGCTCTGATTTCAGGATCTGTCAGAGCAAACTGGGAAGTAGAGTTTGGGAAGGAGAACTTTGCTGTTGTCTTTCTCACGAGAGGTTGTTGACTAACTCACTGTACTGGCCCACGGGCCAGTTTTAGAGCTATGAAATTATGGGACTGATTACAAGGGAGTGGATGGCTTCAAAAAGTTCAATATGTTCCTTAATACATTGACTTGGTGTGTATTTGTTCAATGCTGTGGCCTTTGCCTAGCTATTTAATTCTTTCATTCAATTGTATTTATTAAGCGCTTACTGTGCACAGAGCACTGTACTAAGCACTTGGGAAGTACAAGGCGGCAACATATAGAGATGGTCCCTACCCAAAAACGGGCTCACACAGTCTATTTAATGGGTTCAGTAGCAAGTAATCACCCCCGTGTCATATCCTTGAATCATCCCTAAGTAGCACAACAGCGTAGCTTAGTGGAAGGAGCCTGGGCCTGGGAGTAAGAAGGACCTGAGTTCTAATCCCGGTTCTGCTTCATGTCGACTGTGTGACCTTGGGCAAGTCACTTAACTTCTCTGTGCCTCAGTTACATCATCTGTAAAATAGGGATAAGATTGTGAGCCCCCTGTGGGGCAGGGACTGTGCAACCTGATTAACTTGTTTTTACCCCAGTGATTAGAACAGCGCTTGGCACATAGTAAGAGCTTAACGAGTCTTGTCTTATGCCATCAAGTCGACTCCAACCCATAGCAGTGCCATGGAGACATCTCTTCTAGAGTGCCCCACCTCCATCTGCAATCGTTCTGGTTGTTGTATCCATAGAGTTTTCTTGGTTAAAATACAGAAGTGGTTTACCATTGCCTTCTTCCGCACAGTAAAATTGAGTCTTCTTCGACACTCTCCCATGTCACTGCTGCCCAGCATGGGTGAGTTTTGACTTGTAGCAGATTGCCTTCCACTCGCTAGCCACTGCCCAAGCTAGGAATGGAATGGATAGGCCTCTGCTTGACTCTCCCTCCCATAATCGAGACTGATAGAGTATCGGAAACTCTCCAGTTGTGACCCTGAGAGGGAAGCTTAACAAGTACCATAATTATTATTATTATTATTGTTCCAGGAAAATTGCCCTCCATCTCTCAAGCTCTACTGGTACCACTTGGATGTGTTTGGAAGGGGAAGAATCCAGAGAGATCATGGAATGGGAAAACCTGGTGTCAGTGAGAGAACGGGTGAGGGAATCTCTACAGTTCAGAAGGAACGTGAACTTAGCGGATAGAGTACAGAAGGCCCTGAGTTCTAATCCTGATTCACCACTTGTCTGCTGCATGACCTTGGGCAAGTCACTTAACTTCTCTGTGCCTCAGCTACCTCATCTGTCAAATGAGGATTCAATAACTGTCCTCCCCCCTAGGTAGATTGCATGCCTTTTGTGAGACAGGGACTGCATCTGACCTGATCATCCCGGATCTTCCCCAGTGCTTAGCACACATAGTAAGCACTTAACACACACCACAATTAATTCAGGAACCTTCTCTTGGACAGCCATCCTGGCACCTCCCTTTTGAGAATGGAGTGACCATAGACAATGAATTATCTCTTGAAGTTGGTTCTTGCTTGAAACGAGTTATTCTTGGTACAATAGCTTCTTGGCCCTATGCCTCCTGGAACATGGCAGTCACTTCATTCATTCAATCATATTTATCGAGTCACTTAGAAGCGCCTCCGGCCCCAACCCCAAACGGGAGGTTCACTCCTGAATGACCAAAGCTACTTTTGGTTACCAAGCCATTTTCTCTCCCAGCACAGCCACCCTAAATACAGGTAACCAATGCATTCTCTGTAGCTGCTTGCTTTCCATTCAATAAATCCTTTGCATTCAAGGGGGATGGAAAAACAGCAGAGGAAAATAGGCCTGGAGACCAGGCAGACAGAAGCTGTGTGGTCTGGACACAGAGTAAAATGACGGAAACTGGGAGCTGACCAGTTCCCAATTGCACAAATGACCATTGGAATGTCATGACCTTCTTGTGCCCCAGTGGATTGGCTGGCCATAGAGAAAGCAGAATGTATCCGAAAAACAAAACCAGATGTTACATGTGGGTTGACTTGGCACACTCTGTCTATTTTCCCCAAAGATTTGCTTCTCCAGAAGGTTTTCCCAGCAGACCCAGACTTATTGAAGCAACATACAAGGGGAGGAAAAGTTCTGCTAATCATTCCTCAACCCCAGCTATGGAATGCAGTAGAATGGAGGGGGTATTTAAAACTGGTGTTAAGACTTAAAGAATTTGACTCCTGGTATTCTTTATTCTGCAGGAGTTCAGGTTTAACCAGGCTAGACCTTGCTCTTCCAATCCAAGCCTATGTAGCCTAGTGTAAAGAGCAGGGGATTGGGGCCAGGAGCCCGGAGTTTTAGTCCTGGCTCCACCTGCTATATCATTATAATCATCATAATCACCAATGACATTTATTGAATGCTTACTGTGTGCAGAGCACTGTCCTAAGTATTTAGGATAATACAATACAACAGAGCTGGTAGACAAGTCCACTGCCCATAACAAGCTTACGGTCTAGAGGGGGAGACATGCATTAATAAAAATAAATAATTTATAATATATAATTTGACATTAATAAAAATAAATAATTTATAATACATAATTTGTCTACATAAGTGCTGTGGGATTGAATGATTTTGGACAAGACATTTAAATTCTCTAACTTCTCATATGTGAAATGGGGATAAAAATGCTGAGACAGGGACTGCATCCAATTTGATTATCTTTAATCTTCCCCAGTGGTTAGTCCAAGACTCAGAACATAGAAATAATCTACTAAATGTCGTAATATAATAATAATCACTAATATTAATTATTTGATCACTTATTATTTAAAAGCACTGAGATAACTCAAAAAAAGAACAGTGCCATTTTAGCAGCCCAGATAACTGTGATTGGCTTCTCTAGTCCAGGCAATAACCACAAAATATGAGCTCTAGAAGAAAACTACTTTCTGCTTCCTCTTTTGTAACTTGGCTCTCTTATGTGTAACCACAGTAATGTCTGAGTTTGTACCTTTGCATTCAGCACAAGACTGGGGCTGAAGGTTAATTCTCAAGCTTTTCTTGTATCACTGAGGATGATGCTAGTCCTTGGCCTGGGTTTCTAGATCTTTATTGTCAGGATGTGAGAGAGTAATGGGGAGTTACAGGATATATTTTGTCCAAAGTTTGGTCTTGTAATTCTCGAGTCATTGTAATTGATGTGAACTTGGACTTGTTCTGGATTCAGCCTCAAGAGTGAGGTCTAACAATTCAAGTTGGATTTTTTCTTTCCATTCCCACCCATGGGAGTAAATAGTATAAGGGAAAATTCTTGGGCTTCCTCCTACAAAAGCTAACATCCAGGTCATTTTGGGTGTAGCCAAAGGAATAAGGAATATTTTGGTTGAACCTTTACTTCTGTTCTGGTGAAAACACAGAGTAATTCCTCTCTCCCTCTGATTTTGACTGTAAGCCCCATTTAAGGTAGGTATTTTGTCCAACCTGATTATCTTGTGCACACCCCAGCTCCTAATACAGTGCCTAGCACATAGCAAGCACTTACCAAGTACCATAAGAACAACAACAAAATAGAAAAACAAATCCAGGAGTGTATTTAGGATCACCAAACCAGGATTGAAGTAAACCAAAACAGCTTCCATTTTCTAATGAAATAGAGAGGAAAGAATGTCTTCCCCTTTCCAAAAGAAAAAACAAAATGAAACAAAAAAAACAACAACAAAAGGATAGAAGAAAGAAGGTCATGATTAATGGAGCCCTGGCAACACGTCAGAAGTTAATTCAGTCATTTACAGTAAAATCAGAGAGGACAGGACAATTAATATGAAGTGAGGTTAAAACACCTCATTACAGGAACAATTTATTCATTTGACATCAAAATAATGGTACTTATCCTTTTGCTGGCTAAAGTAGCTAAATGATTTTAAGAGAGACATTTACCCATCTGAGAAACAGGAAAGAGATGTAAAATGCTACTGTGTGATTTTTTTTTTCCTTGCATAGATTGAGGGCATTCTTGGATTGGCCTTGTTTTTGTTTTGATTTTTTTTTTTTTAAATGCAGCCAGATCACTTCTCAGTACTAAGTCTGTAGCAGCTGGAAACTTCAAGATGAAGCCGGCAGGGATCATAATTCGGGCCCAACTCCAGAGAAATGGATCAGCCCTGCTCAAACCAGATCCATGAATGAGTGAGCCAGATTTGTGACTTGGACCTTGGTCAAGGGGAAGCTAACTGGGCCTACCTTAAGCCTTGAATAGTACCAGTCAGTCAAACCAGGATTACTCTCAGGCCTTCTTCCTGAGGGAATAGCTCAAGATGCCAGAAAAGTTGAAGCGGTGGGGTCCGGAGGGGAGGACGAGGCAGGTGGCCCTAGGGAAGAGGCATCAGCTTATGCTACTGAGCCAAATCAATAAATCAATCCTATTTGAGAGCTTACCCTGTGCAGAGCACTGTACTGAGCATTCGGGAGAGTACAATATAACAGAGTTGATAGACATGTTTGCTGTCCACAAAGAGCTAATGGTCTAGAGAGGGAAACAGATGACATAAATAAATTACAGATATGTACTTAACTGCTGTGAGGCAGAGGGAGGGGTGAATAAAGGATGAAAATCCAAGCGCAAGGGGCGAAAGGAGTGGGAAATGAGGAAATGAGGGCTTAGTTGAACATGGTCTCTTGGGGGAGATTTGTTTTTAAATATAGTTTTAAGGTGGGGAGAGGGATCATCTGTCAGATATGAAGAGTCAGGATGTGGATTAGAAGTTGGCAGCAAGATAGATGAGAATGAGGTAGAGTGAGTAGACTGACATTAGGAGAAAGAAGTGTGTGGGTTGGGTTGTAGTGGGAAAGCAGGGAGGTAAGGTAGGGGGCAAGGTGATTGAGTGTTCTAAAGCCGATGTAAAGAGTTTCTGTTTAATGTGGAGGAGTTTGGGCAACCATGAGAGGTTCTTGAAGAATGGGGCAACTGGAATGAACCAAGTTTTAGAAAATTGATTCAGGCAGCAGGGTGAAATATGGACTGGAGTGTGGAGAGACAGAAGGCAGGGAGGTCAGCAAGGAGGCCGATGCAGTAATCAAGATGGGATAACTGTCCTTCAGACTTGTAAGTTCCTCTAGACCGTAAGCTCATTGTGGGCAGGGAATGTCTACCAATTCTGTATTATTCTTATATTGTACTCTCCCAAGTGCTTAGTACAGTGCTCTGCACACAGTAAAAACTCAATAAATACGACTGATTGGATTAACATGGTAACAGTTTTAACAGAGAGGAAAGGGTTGATTTTAGACATTTTGAAGGTTCCGGTAAAAGCTGGGCTCAGCTGCCTGAAATAAGGACTTTTTTTAGAATGGAAAATACTCTTTGTGATCCTAATATGTATGGAGAAAATCTAAACTGCTGCCTGTCTAGGAAGGCAAGTGAAGGTTTAGCAGGGAGGTCCCACTTTAATAATTGTGGTATTTGTTAAGCGCTTACTATGTGCCAGGCACTGTACTAAGCACTGGAGTGGATATGAGCAAATAAGGTTGGACCCAGTCCCTGTCCCTCATGGGGCTCCCACCCTCAATCCCCATTTTACAGATGCGGTAACTGAGGCCTAGAGAAGTGAAGTGACTTGCCCGAGGTCACACAGCAGACAAGCGGTAGAGTGGGGATTAGAACCCACAACCTTCTGATTTCCAGGCCGATGCTCTATCCACTACACCATCCTGCTTCTTTGTGCATACTGTGCTTATTCTGTCACTTACAAATGCTCAGGGGACAAGAAAATGCCCAGTGAGGGGACTTCTCCTGGAAGTCTGCACTGGCATGAGGGAAGGGGAGTTTCTAGCTCTGCCACCTCCTTGGGAGGGTGCTTTGGACTTGGAATCAGTATGGCCTAGGGGAACGAGAGACGGCCTGGGAGACAGACGATTCCGGTTCTAATTCTGGCTCTGATACATGCCTACCGTTTGACCTTGGGCAAATCACTTTTGACTTTTATGTCCCTCAGAAGCAGCATGGCCTAGAAGAAAGAGCACAGCCTTGGGAAACAAAGGATCTGGGTTCTATTCCCGGCTCTGCCACTTGCCTGTAAAATGGTGATTCAATACCTGTTTTCCCTCCCACTTAAACTGGGAGACCCATGTGGGATAGAGACTGTGTCCAACTTGATTAGCTTGTATTTATCTCGGTGCTTGGAACAGTGCTTGAAACAGAGTGAGTGCTGAACAAATACCATTAAAAATAAATATACCTTGTCCAGCTGAATTCTGTTCTCCACAACCTCACATTAATTCTCATTGCAGGGGAACCAATGTAAAATATACTGTGGGATAAAACTATGCCTTTCATTTTGTTTCTTCTTTCCTTCAGGATGAGGTTCAGCATTTGATTGGCCTTTTTTGGATTCTGTCATTCATAGGACAGGTGATTCAAACAGTCAACAGTGATTCCAAGAGCTCTGTTCTGAGCCATGACTAAAGCACCCCTTGGAATTGGTAGAAGAAAGAGCCGATCCAGCTTTGAAATAGAAAACTTGGCCACTCTAAATTCCAACGGTCTGCAAGAGAATATCTTACTCTGTTCAGTGTCTATGCCTACCTTCTGGCATAACTCTTGCACCCTGATGAGATTGCTGGCAGGGTCTTTTTCTTTAAGCGGCAAGTAAGCACTTAGCACAGTGCCTAGCACAAAGACTGTTTAACAAATACCATTAAAAAAAGTCTAATTCCAATCTGTGTATTCTATACCAGTGCTTAGTACATTGTTCTGCACACAGTAAGTGCTTAATCGAGTCTAAGACTACAGTTTCATCACTCCCAAGCAAGAGATTGCAGGTATGGTCCAGCATTCCCAAGATAAGTCTTGCCTTATAAAATGGATGGATTTAGGAGAAACCAGCAGGTAGATGAACACTCTGTGTGCTACCCTGAAACCCCCAAAGGCCAGAGACCATGTTTTAAGCCAGAGACCATGTTTTATTCCCACCTGTGAATATTCTCCCAGGCATTAGGAGAGTGCTCTGCACACAGTACATGCTTCATATATACTAAGACTGGATGGAAATCTGTCTTCAGGTCCCTGGGGAAGGTTAGGGGAAATTAAAGATGTTTTATAACTTCCCCAAGCATTCTGCACTGCTTCTTCTTTTCTCAGTCCATCCCAAGATAAATGTTTTGTTTTCCTTTACTCCTATTTGGAATTTTACCTTCCAAATATTGCTTGAGAGTAAGTATTCAGGAGCTTCAAATATGCAAAACTTCTATTTAATAAATACAAACTGAAGCTTAGTCCCAAGCAGTTTCTTTGTCATTGATACAGCTTTGTTTCTGGGTTTGAGAGGTTTCCTCCAAAATCACTGTTTCCCTTTTCCTTGCTCTCCTATTTATTCCCTTCAACTTCAGTTTCCCTTTCCTCTTTCTTCTGAATCTTCTTTGGTCCATCAGTCTTTGATTTTTCAGCTGTCTCTTGCTTGGTCCCAAGAGCATCCCCTGATTCCACAATTCTATAACTTAGAAAAACATATATATCTACTTTTAAAATGGGGTCCAGCCTTAGGGAAGCAAGGGGGTCTCATTGATTTCCCTCATCTTTGCCCCAGAAAAACAAACACAAATCAAATTTTGTTGGCTGCATAATTAAACCTGTGGTCTGAGTCAACGGCACGAAGTCAGACTGGCGAATATCCACCTGCCCATTTTTTGTTGTTGTTGTAGGATGAATGACATTTTCTGTGAGCAAGTGATGAATGTGGCTTTCAAGAGCTCCCTATGCATTTTTTTAAATGTTAAAAATTTTCAAAGCTGTCAACTAAAAATGTGGTCACTCTAATGGTCCATCATCCTACATTTAAAAATTGTTTCTACTTGGAATTTTCCTTTGTTTCAGAGCTTTCTTTCATCATCCTCATCATCATTAGTGATATTTATTGAGTGCTTACTGTAGGAAGACCACTGTACTAAGTGCCTGGGAGAGTTTAATACAACAGAGTTGGTAGGTTCACTGCCCACAAGAAGCTTATAGTGTAGAATCAGTCAGTCAACCATATTTATTGAGAGTTTACTATACTAAGCACTTGGGAGAGTACAATATAACAGACACATTCCTGGCCCACAAGGTCTTGAGGGCTAATACAGTGGCGGGGAGTTTCAAGTTAAATAAGCAGACAGCACATGGTATAACTGGGGAATGAAAAGCTGCTTCTGCTCCAGGCCAGAGCAACTTGTGCTCCCAGAGCAGGAGCAGAAGAATGCTGAGCACATTCTGGTTAACAATAGCTCTGATCTTTGAATAACGGGAAATATTAATGCTCAGGGTTTGGCCTCAGGGGAGGAGGTTTTGGACCATGGGGACGACTTAAATTGAGGAAGGCCCTACAGAGTACTGTTCCTAAGCAACTGTTGGTATTGGGTTGGGGGCAGAAGAATGATTAGCTGCGTGTATAAGGGGTAAGGCTACGGGGGTATTACCACAATCTGATGCATGGGTGATCTGACACATGACCTAGCCACTCATGCTCAGGCCTTAGCTGCTTAAAATGAGAGTAGCCTGGAGTTAAAAGATATCGTTATTTTTGGTAGCTCATTAAGATATGCAGCTGTTTATTCATCACCCAAGCAGTATGGCCTCGTGGATACTGCAAGGGCTTGGAAGTCAGAAGGACCCGGGTTAATAATAATAATAATAATTTTGGTGTTTGTTAAGTGCTTACTATGTGTAAAGCACTGTTCTAAGTGCTGGGGAAGATACAAGGTGATCAGGTTGTCCTATGTGGGGCTCACAATCTTAATCCCCATTTTACAGATGAGGGAACTGAGGCACAGAAAATCTGCCACTTGTCTGCTTTGTGACCCTGGGCAAGTCACTTCCTTCCTCTGGGCCTCAGTTACCTCATCTGCAAAACGAGGATTAAGAATCTGAGCACCATGTGAAACAGGGACCGTGTCCAACCTGATATGCTTGTATCCTTCCCAGTTTACAGTGCTTGGCACATAATAAGTGCTTAACAAATACCTCAATTACTGTTTTTAATAACCAATGACCCATACAGATCAGCTGCCTTTTTGAGACTGCAGGCTTAGAGAAGCAAATGATCAATCAGTGGCCAGCCAAGTGAAGGTTCTGGGTCAACTTGGGCCACAGCAGCCTTCCACCAAGCATGAGATGATGCTTCACTGGTTTGACCTGCACAGAACAAGCAGTCCCTCCTCTTCAGGGACTGATTGCATGGTTTGGTGATCCCAACTAGGGCATGGAAATGCAGCTGCCAGTGTAATTCTACATCAAGCAGAAACCTCTGACCAGAGACTTTAAGGCACTCAACATGTTCTCTCCTCTATAATAATAATAATAATAATAATAATAATAATAATAATAATAATATTTGTTAAATGATTACTATGTGCCAAGCACTGTTCTGCTCTCAACATGTTCTCTCCTCTATAATAATAATAATAATAATGTGCCAAGCACTGTTTACACTGGGATAAATACAAGGTTATCAGGTTGTCCCACGTGGGGCTCACAGTCTTAATCCCCATTTTACAGATGAGGTAACAGGCACAGAGAAGTTAGATGACTTGCCCAAAGTCACATAGCTGATAAGTGGCAGAGTGGCATTAGAACCAATGACCTCTGACTCCCAAGCCAGTGCTCTTTCCACTAAGCCACGCTGCTTCTCACATTGCTGTATTAAACATTTAGAAAAATACAACAGAACTATAAGACATTCTCTGACCACAAAGAGTTTACATTCTAAGGAAGCAACCTTCAGATTCCTTCAGCAACCTTCCTCCTACCTGGAACTCCCTTCCCCTTCATATTCATTCAATCATATTTATTGAGCACTTACTGTGTTCAGAGCACTGTAGTAGCATTTGGGAGAGCACAATATAACAGTAAACAGTCACATTCCCTGCCCACAATGAGCTTACATCCTACACTCCACCGAAACTACCCTCTCAAAGGTCACCAATGACCTTCTTGCCAAATCCAACAGCTCCTACTCTATCCTAACCCTCCTCGACCTCTTAACTGCCTTCCACCCTTCTCCTCAACACACTATCCAACCTTGGCTTCACAGACTCCGTCCTCTCCTGGTTCTCCTCATCTCTCCGGCCCTTCATTCTCAGTCTCTTTTGCAGACTCCTCCCCCTCCCATCCCCTTACTATAGGGGTTCCTCAAGGGTCAGTTCTTGGTCCCCTTCTATTCTCTATCTACATTCACTCCCTTGGGGAACTCATTTGCTCCCACGGCTTGAACTATCATCTCTACACTGATGACACTCAAATCCACATCTCTGCCCCTGCTCTCTCTCCCTCCCTTCAGGCTCGGGTCTCCTCCTACCTTCAGGACATCTCCATCTGGATGTCTGCCTGCCATCTAAAACTCAATATGTCCAAGACTGAACTCCTTATCTTCCCTCCCAAACCCTGACCTCTCCCTGACTTTCCCGTCACTGTAGACGGCACTACCATCCTTCCCGTCTCACAAGCCCGCAACCTTGGTGTCACCCTCAACTCTGCTCTCTCGTTCACCCCTCACATCCAGTCTGTCACCAAAACCTGCCGGTCTCACCTCCGCAACATTGCCAAGATCTGCCCTTTCTTCTCCATCCAAACCGCTGCCTTGCGGGTTCAATTTCTCATGCTATCCAAACTGGATTACTGCATCGGCCTCCTCTCTGATCTCCTATCCTCCTGTCTCTCCCCACTTCAGTCTGTACTTTGTGCTGCTGCCCGGATCATCTTTGTGCAGAAATGCTCTGGGCATGTTACTCCCCTCCTTAAAAATCTCCAGTGGCTACCAGTCAACCTACGCATCAAGCAAAAACTCCCCACTCTCAGCTTCAAGGCTCTCTATCACCTCGCCCCCTCCTACCTCACCTCCCTTCTCTCCTACAGCCCAGCCCACACCCTTCGCTCCTCTGCCACTAACCTCCTCACCGTGGCTCATTGTCACCTGTCCCGCCATCGACCCCCAGCCCATGTCCTCCCCCTGGCCTGGAATGCCCTCCCTCCATACATCCGCCAAGCTAGCTCTCTTCCTCCCTTCAGAGCCCTACTGAGAGCTCACCTCTTCCAGGAGACCTTCCCAGACTGAGCCCCCTTTTTCCTCTCCTCCTCCCCATTCCCCCTGCCCTACCTCCTTCCGCTCCCCACAGCACTTGTATATATGTTTGTACAGATTTACTACTCTATTTATTTTACTTGCACATATTTACTATTCTATTTATTCTGTTAATGATGTGCATCTAGCTTTACTTCTATTTATTCTGATGATGTGACACCTGTCCACATGTTTTTTTTTGTTGTCTGTCTTCCCCTTCTAGAATGTGAGCCCGTTGTTGGGTAGGGACCATCTCTATATGTTGCCAGCTTGCACTTCCCAAGCGCCTTAGTACAGTGCTCTGCACATAGTAAGCGCTCAATAAATATGATTGAATGAATGAAATACAGGGAGATAGACATTAGTATAAGTAAATTACAGATACGTATGTATCTATGGAGTAGGACTGTGAGCCCAATGTGGGACATGCACTGTATCCAACCTGATTAGTTTGTATCTACCCCAGTGCATAGAGCAGTGTCTGGCACATAGTAAGCACTCAACAAATACCATAAAAAATAGGTTGTGTTAGCTAATAATAATCCCTTCCTCTCCCTTCCTCACAGGTATATTGTGAGGTTAAAAGTGACTAAAGCAATATGAAAACTCTTGGTAAATGAAAGCTTTGAATGAGCCAAGATATTTCCCTCTAGACTGCGAACAGGTTGTGGGCAGGAAACATGTCTACATGTATTGTACCCTCCCATGTGCTCAGCACACAATAAGTGCTCAGTAATAATAATAATAATAATAATGTTGGTATTTGCTAAGTGCTTACTATGTGCCAAGCACTTGTTCTAAGCACTGGGGTAGATACAAGGTTATTAGGTTGTCCCACTTGGGGCTCACAGTCTTGATCCCCATTTTACAGATGAGATAGGCACAGAGAAGTTAAGTGACTTGCCCAAAGTCACACAGCTGACAAATGGTGGAGTCAGGATTAGAACCCATGACGAGTAAATACTGTTGATGATATGACCAGAGAATGGCAGCTATTTGGGTGAAGAGAAAGGGGCAGATCATGGGGATGTGGTGTAGGAAGGATTGGCAGGATTTGGCAGTAGATTGAGTGTGAGACTTGAAGGAGAGTGCAGAGTTAAGGATAAGGCCCAGACTGCAAGGGGGATTTGGAATCTTCTTGAGTGAGAAGAGTTAGGAGAAGGAATAGACTTAGGAGGGAAGACAAGTAGTTGGTTATAGAGAAATTGAATTTAAGGCACCGTTTTGACATCTAGGTGAAGCTATTCTGGAGGCTAGAAGAAATGTGAGATGGTAGGTTTCATGGGAATTTTTTAAAAATCTGAATTAAAGAATTGATAGGTAATATGGAAATTTCATCTAAGGCCTTTTACCTAAATAGATACATATTTTTCATGGCCATTCTGAACACATTTACAGTTTATTCTTTGTCTTTTTACCTCTGTCTCAGAAATTTTAAAATTTGGATGGATTACATATTTTCAAATTTTCTCTAGTATTTAAAATACATTTTTCTCCTTAATGAAACAGTTTATATTTGATGGGAATAAAACACAAGAGGCAATCCCGATAATGTTTGTAAAATTATCTCCCAAACCAGATTAAAAATAACACAAAATGACAAGTAATCTTTTGGATTCTGGGTAGTGCAGGTGTGTTTCAGACAGGATGCTCAACATTTCTGTTTTATCTAGAGAAGCAGCATGGCTTAGTGGCACGGGCTTGGGAGTCATAGGACATGGGTTCTAATTCCAGCTCCATGACCTGTCTGCAAGTACGCAAGCCACTTAACTTCTCTGTGCCTCAGTTACCTCATCTGTAAAATGGGGATTAAGACTGTGAGCCCCACGTGGGACAACCTGATTACCTTGTATCTACCCCAGTACTTAGAACAGTGCTTGGCACATGCTAAGCACTTAAATACCATCATTTTTATTATTATTATCTAGGCTTAAATTTTCAATCTAAGGGGTTTCCTTCACAATTCTTAGGAGGATTTTCTGCAGTTTTGAAGATGTCTGAAAGATTTTTTTTTCTGTCAGTCTTTTCCCGTTATTGTTTCATTGTGCTACCAATTTGAAAGGTAAGGAGGACTATATCTGAATAAAGATTAACTTTTCTTTTAATCCCCTTTTAATTTTAAAATTGCTGCCTCTTTAGATCTTTTAGAACATTTATCTATGTTCTCATCCATAGTCATTTTGAAATTTTGGGTTTTTTGTGTGCGGTTTTTTAGTTTGCTTTTCATTTGGTATTTTCAGTTTTAGCTTTCTTTTGAAAGAAGCCAACTGTGTGCAGGCTTTCTTTACATAGCTATGAAGCAGCTTTCAGTTGATTGATTCATTCATTCAGTTGTATTTATTGAGCGCTTACTGTGTGCAGAGCACTGTATTAAGCCCTTGGGAGGTACGAATCGGCAATATATAGAGACGATCCCTACCCAACAATGGGCTCGTAACTGCAATAGGGTTAATATCAGTTTCAGTTATAGCCATGCCCTTATATATTTCTTATTTTACTATGAGGAAACAAAGAGGATTGGACAGGTAGTAGCAGCAATGAATCTATAATTCCAAACTATTTGAATCTGCCAAATAATATTTTAAAAATTAAAACAATCTGAAGTATTTCAATATTTGAGTTTACTTACACTTTTTCTATGGCCTTTCAAAGGAGAGAGAATGCAATTAAAAAAATATTGCCAAACATCCTTAATGAGCGCTTATACATAAACATATTTGAGCATATTTGGGGTTTTCTCACAGGGATTCTTCAGTTACTTATATTAATGTAAATGAAAAACAAATCAGAGTAACCTCTGTATGTGGATCCTTAAAATAACTCCCAGCCCCCTCTCCCTCGTGTTTCTTTTTAAATAATCCAAATAAAAGTATTTTTCATTTTCTTTTCTTGCCCCATTGTTACAGAGGAGTAGAACGTTTGTGTAAACAGAAGCTGGAATCAGAGCCCTGAGCTTCCCTGAATTCTTCAATCCAGTGTTTCCACAGAAACATTAGCCCCAAATACCAATTTACTCTCTGAGGCCATGTTGTTCTTGAGGGGAGCATTCCCCAAATGTTCCCTCCCCACCTCTTCCCACAAGCCTTCACATCTATTCTGTAGAAAGTCTCCTGAGAAAGGCTTTCAGGTAGCTGCTAGAAGAGAAAAAGCAAGATACTGTCCCTGTCCATGCAGCCAAAGATGGAGATTATGAATCTCTCCTCTTTTACAGCATGGCTCAATGGAAAAAGTCCGGGGTTTGGAGTCAGAGATCACCAGTTCAAATCCCAGCTCTGCCAATTGTCAGCTGTGTGACTTTGGGCAAGCCACTTAACTTCTCTGTGCCTCAGTTCCCTCATCTGTAAAATGGAGATGAAGACTGTGAGCCCCCTGTGGGGCAACCTGATCACCTTGTAACCTCTCCAGCACTTAGAACAGTGCTTTGCACATAGTAAGCACTTAATAAATGCCATCATTATTATTATTATTTTAATAGCTGATATTTTATCTTCTCTTTTGGCTTGTCTTTCTGATCAACTGCAGTACAAATCTTATGAACACAGAGACATAATAATAATAATAATAATAATAATAATGATGGCACTTGTTAAGTGCTTACTATGTGGCAAGCACTGTTCTAAGCACTGGGGTAGACACAAGCTAATCAGGTTGGGCCCAGTCCCTGTCCCTCATGGGGCTCATACCCTTAATCCCCATTCTACAGATGAGGTAACTGAGGCCCAGAGGAGTCAAATGACTTGGCCAACATAACACAGCAGGCATGTGGCAGAGCTGGCATTAGAACCCAGGCTCTTCTGACTCCCAAGCTCGTGCTTTATCCACTAAGCCATGCTGCATAAAAACTTGGCTACTAAGTTCCTAGCACATTATTTGCACTACACAGATGCTCATCTAGTATTGTGAGTAATAGAATGTAATAATAATAATAATAATAGGGATTATAGTGGTTTTTGGTAAGTGCTATGTGCCAGACACTGTACTATGCACTGGGATAGATGAAAGGTAATCAGTTCCCTACTGGGGCTCACAGTTGAAGTAAGAGAGAGAACAGATTTTGAATCCCCATTTGACAGATAAGGAAATAGAGGCCCAGAGAAGATGTGACTTGCCCAAGGTTACCCAGCAGGCAAGTGGCAGAACTGGAATTAGTACCAATGTCCTCTAACCCCCAGGTCCAGGCTCTTTTCAATCACCCCGCTGCTCTAGACTGTAAACTCGTTATGGGCAGGGAATGTGTCTGCAAATTTTGTTATACTGCTGTTCTCTCCCAACTGCTTAGTATAATGCTCTGAACATAGTAAGCACTCAATAAATACCACTGATTGATTACTGAGAAAATCCCTAACTTCAAAATGTCCTCCTTAGAGACACTAGTTTCTCCTCTCCTCATCTCTTTAGGATTAGACTGGGTGAGAAACATTTGTTAAGTGTGCAAATCATCAGCAGAAATAATGGTTTCATTTTACAGATCCTCTCCTAATAATAATAATAATTATGGTATTTGTTCAGTGCTTACTATGTGCAAGGCATTATTCTAAGCGCTGGGGTTGATACAAGGTAATCATATTGTCTCACCTGGGGCTTACAGTTTTAATACCCATTTTACAGATGAGGGAACTGAAGCACAGAGAAGTTAAGTGACTTGCCCAAAGTCACACAGCTGATAAGTGGTGGGGTTGGGATTAGAACCCATGACCTCTGACTCCCAAGGCCGGGCTCTTTCCATTAAACCAAGCTGCTTGGAGTTAGAGCCCTGCATAATGCATACAAGGTTAATTATTTGCCTTTAGCAAGTCATTCTGCTTTCTTCTGTTCCCAGCAATTCCTTGCCTTGCCAATGAAAGTGAAGTAGGCACATCAGGGTGGGGAAAGAGAGTTTCCAGGAGAAGCCAGGGTTTTGGTGGTAGCAATCTCCATTAATATTTAACGGCATACCAACCATTTCACTTCCCAAGTCAGAATGGCTGCTCCAAATGAATCCAAATCCTCAAAAGTAAGTTCCACATACACACACGTGGGTATTGCAGAAGGGGGAAAAAAACAGCCAATGACCAACCAGTGAGTTCCCACTTGGGTTTCCATTAGTCTAGTCTACACGTGACCTGTGACAGAACGGCTTGGGAATAAAGACAGGAAGAAGACAGTGGGTCTTTCTTATCTACGGGCCATCCCCGCCCCTAACGTCATAATGAGCCCTAGAAATTTCTCATCGGAGAGACAAAGTATCTTTATTTTAAAGGCATCAGGAAGGATGCCCAGAAACTTCTTATTTTATTAAAAAAGGGGGAAAAAAGGGAACCAAATGAGGCTCCTTTCTTAATAAATCCTACCAGCTGTGGAAAGTTTGATGTAGCAAGAGCACCCAGACAGAAAATTAAAAAACTAATAAAGTCCTCAGTGTGGGGGCCTTGGCATCAGGTCAGCTTTACTTCTCTAGACACCTAATAAAGAGACATTCCAGGACACTAACTCATAAGGGAAATCTGCAGGGGTCACCAAGAACAGTGGAAAACTAACCATGGTAACATATCAGTCACTCAAGTACACTGGAAAAGAACTTGTTGGGTTTTTTTTTTTCCATATTAGAAAAACTGCAGACCTTCACAGAATGCCAATCTCTGGGACAGAAGGAAAAGCAGAAAACACAGACCAATTCAAGCAGTCTCCAAGACATAAACACAGCTTGCATGAAAGGGATGACATGATACAAATATTTAAGTGTTTGAGTTATAGGGCATCCTGGGGCGATGGTAACCAGGAAGGGGGCATAAGGAGTTTGGGAGTTCAACTGGGTTCAGAAAAACAGCCACAAAGGGCCAGTTTGCCTGAATCAGCACAGAAGGGGTTTTCCTAGGGTGATTTTTCAGGCTTTTCTGGGTCAGTTCTGGTTATGAATTCTGAGAGGCCAATTAAGCCACGGACTTGCCTGTGTTGGTGAGCTAAACTTGGGCCATTTTAGTGGATACATTAGCACTGGAGATTATTTTGATTTGGTTCCTTACAAACTAAGAAAGCAAAGATAAGTTTAAGGAAAACTACTCAGTAAGGGAGTGGAATAAAGAGGATAGAAGATATTTAGATCTAGCTCAAATTCCAAAAGCTTGAGTTCAGTTCCACTTTGGGAATGGGTTTCACTTGATAGGTAGTGGGAGTTTGTAATCCAGGAAATCTGACAAATCAGTTCCTCAGGAATACTACTTGAACAGCATTTACTGTAACCACAGCCTTACAGTAAGCTATTTTGTTTGGAAGGTGGTAAATTCACCTAGTGAAAATTGTTCATTCATTTTATTATGGTATTTGCTAAACTCTTACTATGTGTCCAACACCGCTCTAAGTGCGGGGGTAGATAGAAGTCAACCGGCAGGACACATTTCTTGTCCCAGATGAGTCTCATAGCCCAAATAGGAGGTAGGGCAGATATTGAATCCCCATTTTACAGTTGAGACAACTGGGGAACAGAGAAGTTAAGTGACTTGCCCAAGATCACACAGCAGACAACTGGCAGAGTCAGGATTAGAACCCAGGTCTTCTGACTCCCATGCCCGTGCTGCTTCTCTGGACAACTCTGATTCTGTCAGACTCTCACCTTCATTGAGTCTGGATTCCCTACCCTGATCCTTATTTTTTGTGTTTTTTTTTCATTTCCCCATATGGATAGGATGATGATTTCAGCAATTAATCAACTATTCTGATTGATTATGGTATTTATTGAGCACTTACTGTCTGCAGAGCACTGTTCTAAGAGCTTGGGAGAATACAATATTACAGAGTTTGTAGACATGTTCTCTGAGAAGCAGACATGCAGAGAAGCAGCATGGCTCAGTGGAAAGAGCACGGGCTTTGGAGTCAGAGGTCATGGGTTCAAATCCCTGCTCTGCCAATTGTCAGCTATGTGACTTTGGGCAAGTCGCTTAACTTCTCTGTGCCTCAGCTACCTCATCTGTAAAATGGGGATTAAGACTGTGAGCCCCCCATGGGACAACCTGATCACCTTGTAACCTCCCCAGCACTTAGAACAGTGCTTTGCACATAGTACGTGCTTAATAAATGTCATTATTATTATTAAAGAGAACTGGCCTCTACAGGATATCTTTCCGATGTTATGGATGGAGATGTAGGTTCTACATATCTTGCTCACTGATAGCCTTGGAGACTATAGGTCTTCACTTGCATTGAGACACTTTTAAGCCCTTTTGGTGGCAGGTAAGAGGAAGAAATTAAAGAAGAGGTGGAGGAGGAGGAAAGTGACTTACTAGAGCAATCATCAGAATGTGTATGTTCTACATGATATCACAGTTGATTAACCCTTCAACAGGAATCTCCAATAAGAAACCTGTTTCAACAAGACTAAAGCCAGATACAACGAACCTTGGTGTCATCCTCGACTCCTCTCTCTCATTCACCCCACTCATCCAATCAGTCACCAAAACCCGCCGGTCTCACCTTCACCACATCGCCAAGATCTACCCTTTCCTCTCCATCCAAACTGCTACCTTGTTAATACAATCACTAATTATATCCCAACTGGATTACCGCATCAGCCTTCTCTCTGATCTCCCAACCTCCTGTCTCTCCCCACTTCAGTCTCACTCTGCTGCCCAGATTATCTTTCTGCAGAAACACTCTGGGCATGTCACCCCCCTCCTCAAAAATTTCCAGTGGTTACCTATCAACCTTCATATCAAGGAAAAACTCTTCAAAGCTTCAAAACTCTCCATCACCTTGCCCCCTCTGACCTCACCTCCCTCCTTTCCTTCGACAGCCCAGCCCGCACACTCTGCTCCTCTGGTGCTAACCTTCTCACTGTGCCTCGTTTTCACCTGTCCCGCCATCGACCCCTGGCCCACATCCTACCTCTGGCCTGGAATGCCCTCCTCACATCAGCCAAACTAGCACACTTCCCCCCTTCAAAGCCCCACTGAAAGCTCACCTCCTCCAGGAAGCCTTCCCAGACTGAGCCCCCCTTTTCCTCTGCTCCTCCTCCCTCCCCGTCACCCCGACTCCCTCCCAGCCCCACAGCACTTGTGTATATTTGTACGTATTTGTCATTCTATTTATTTTATTAATGATGTGTATATATCTATAATTCTATTAATTTATAAAGACGCTATTGATGCCTGTTCACTTGTTTTGATGTCTGTCTCCCCTCTTCTATAGTGTGAGCCCATTGTTGGGTAGGGATTGCCTCTGTTGCCGAATTGTACTTTCCAAGTGCTTTGTATAGTGCTCTACACACAGTAAATGCTCAGTAAATACAATTGAATGAATGGGCAATTTGTGTTCCTAGAAGAAAATGGATCCCTCTACTGACCAAAGGATTGTTGAAAATGCGAAAGGGCTTAGGATCTTGAGTTAGATAAGGGGTTGGAAGTGGAGAAAGTGGTCGTGTCAACCTGTAACTGAAAATATCTGAGTGGAATCCTCGAGTTTATATCACATAACAACCCAGTCCAGATTATTATCATTTAAAGCTGTTCACTGGCCTATGTGATATAAGCTTTGAGAATTTCACTCAGTACTTTCCAGGTACAGGTGTCCAGCTTTCTCCCCTTCCAACCCCTTATTCATTCATTCAGTCATATTTATTGAGCATCTACTGTGTGCAGAGCACTGTACTAAGCACTTATCTGATCCATCAGTTAATGTTAGAGAAGCAGCATTGCATAGTGGAAAGAGCATGGGCCTGGGAGTGAGAGGATCCGGGTTCTAACCCTGACTCTGTCACTTGCCTGCTGTGTGGCCTTTGGGCAAGTCACTTAACCTCTCGGCGCCTCATTTTCCTCATCTATAAAATGAGGCTAAAATACCCATTCTCCCTCCCCCTTGGACTGTGAGCTCTGTCTGGAACCAGGACTGTCCAATCGGATTCTCTTGTATCTATTCCAGCATTTAGTGCAGTGCTTAGCACATAGTAAGTACTTACCAAATGCCACTATTAATTAGTTCCAAACAACATGCCTGGTTCTGAGGAGACTAGAAAACATGAGCTATTTCTTTTAGTCCTGTGAACAATTCCTCCAGTGAAAAGGGCTAGGAAAGCGTGTTTGCTGTCTTCCAAAAAGTCCTGTTCTCTAAGTTCCCAGAGACCTTGAACTGTGGTAGTCACTTCTAAGTCCTCACATCTAAGGAAGTTATTCCATTGATCTGCATTTCCCCTAATGCTCCTAAGTACTAAGAACCAAACTTGAAAAGATGAGCCAAGAATTACTGAGAAGGAAAAGGTTGTGGATAAAGGGCAGAAAAGTAGGGCAGAAGTTTGCAATGAGAGAGGGAATAATGAGGCACAGATATAACAGGAAGAGCTGAGAAGAAGGGTCTGATTTGCATGTCAAAATCCATGGCTCATTAATGCTTCTGGCCTTAGCACAGCCTTAATTTGGTTGCCAGAACCTTGCTATGTTTTACTAAAACTTTGACCATTGAGCACAATAGATTGGGGGTTTTAGGATCGTAGAATCTAAGCATGTGTGATGAACACAAGCTTGTTGTGGGCAGGGAATGTGTCTATTTATTGTTATTTTGTTCTCTCCCAAGTGCTTAGTATAGTGCTTTGTGCAGAGCAAACACTCGATAAATATGATTGAATGAATGAACATTTGTAGCCCATGCATCCCCAGAGTAGACACTGATTTTGTTGGCGCATAAAGGTTTAGCCAACAAGACTTTTGGGTAGAAGGTGCTCCAGAGAGAAGAGAGATATACACTCGTCCCAGGCATAGATTTTGCAGCATAGGGCTGGCTTGTGGGATTCAGCCCCTGTCAGCATCCAGCCCTCTTTAACCACTGTGAATTCTGGCCATAAATATTAATTAATATCATTAGAAATGCTATATCAAACTAGTGGTCCATCCAGTCTGGTCTTGAATTTCTTAGAGAAGCATCAAAGAATACTCAGAGGGACTGTGTGAACAATAATAATGACAATAGTATTCGTCGAGTGCTTACTATGTGCCAAACACTGTACTAAGCACTGTGGTAGAGACAGAATAATCAGGTCCCACATGAGGCTCACTGTACAAGTAGGAGGAAGAACAGGTATTGAATCCCCATTTTGCAGATGAGGGAACTGAGGCGCAGAGAAGTGAAATGACTTTCCCAAGGTCACACAACAGACAAGAGGCAGAGCTGGGATTAGATCCCAGGCCCGTGCTCGTCCCACTAGACCACACTGCTTCTCACAAATGTGCATTCCCTCCCCCATACAACACCTATGACACCCGTCTCAATGGTTATTGATATATTCTGTCTGATATTTAAGTTTTCTATCTAATAATAGATAGAAAACTATATAAGAATTATATAGCCACTATATAAGTGCCACTATATCTTATATAGCCACTATATAAGAATTTTTCTAAACCCTTCTAGAACATATTGGCGTTTTCTGCAATCACAGCCTTTCTGTGGAAACTAGTTCAACATTTCCCATATGCTAGATGAAGATGTCAGATGAGGAGTGAGCCTGGCTTGCGTTCCCTGGCAATAGTCCAGTTCTGAAGCTTACACTTCTCTTGAGGTTGTGGATCTCCGCCAGACTGGAACTGCCTCGGGTTGTCCACCCCGAGCCTCGGCTGGTTCACTGTCCAAAGAGCTCCAGGGAGCTAAGTGGATTTGGGGATTCCCTTCGAGACCTATTTTTCTTGGAGAGGGAACACCCTGGGCCCCTAGGATGAGCTGTGTGGATGGGACACCCAGAAGACATGTCCAGAGGGCCTTTAGTCTCCCAGAGCTCCCTCTAGACTATAAGCTCGTTGTGGGCAGGGAATGTGTCTATTCTATTGTACTCTCCCAAGCACTTAGTGTAGTGCTCTGCACACGGTAAGCACTCAATAAATACGATTGTCAGAGTTGGCTGGCCTCCAGGCAGATGTCCCCAAGGTGTGGGGAAAGGCATTGGAGAGGGGGAGATTAAGGGGCCAGGTGATCCAGAATTGATCTGAATTGGCTTAGGCATCACAATAATAATAATAATGGCATTTGTTAAGCACTATGTGCAAAGCACTGTTCTAAGCGCTGGGGAAGATACAAGGTGACCAGGTTGTCCCACGTGGGGCTCACAGTCTTAATTTCCATTTCACAGATGAGGTAACTGAGGCCCAGAGAAGTTAAGTGACTTGCCCAAGGTCACACAGCTGACAGTTGGTGGAGCCGGAATTTGAACCCATGACCTCTGACTCCCAAGCCTGTGCTCTTTCCATTGAGCCACGTACACTGCATCTCTCCTATAACTGGTAGCTGTCCAATTCCACAGTGTAAACCAGGATGTTCAAGCACCCCTGCAGGGCAAGCGTCATCTTGGACAAGTCACTTCACTTCTCTAGGCCTCAGATACCTCATCTGTAAAATGCGGATTGAGACTGTGACCCCCACATGGGGCAGAGACTAGGTCCAATCTGATTTGCTTATATCTACCCAGTACTTAGCACAGTGCCTGGCACACAGTAAGAGCTTAACAAATACCACAATTATTATCATTATTATTACTGGGATGTGCCACCATGGGGGAGGGCTGAGAAGAAAACAGTTTGGTTGTTTTGTATCTATGGCTCAATCCGGAGAGACAGTTTGACCTAGTAGAAAGCGAGGGGGTTGGGAATCAGAAACCTGGGTTCTAGTCCAAGCTCTGCCACTTACTTGTTGTGTGTGACCTTGGGCAAGTCCCTTAACGTTTTTGTGTCTCACTTGACATCTGAAATATCTGTTCTCCCTCCCCATTAAACTGTAAACCCTCTGTGGGACAGAGACTGTGTCCAATTTAATTGCCTTGTATCTCCCCCAGCTCCTAGCATGGTGATTGGCACATAGTAAGCACCTAATCAATATTATCATCATCATTAACCCTGGGGACTCCAAGGTCTGGAAAGGAGAGGCAGTGTAGAGTGGTGGATTAGAGAACCAGCGTGGCTCAGTGGAAAGAGCACGGGTTTAGGAATCAGAGACCATGGGTTCGAATCCCAGCTATGCCACTTGTCAGCTGTGTGACTTTGAGCAAGCCACTTAACTTCTCTGTGCCTCATTTACCTCATCTGTAAAGTGGGGATGCAGACTGTGAGCCTGTATCCCCCCCAGTGCTTAGAACAGTGCTTCACACATAGTAAGTGCTTAACAAATACCATTATTATTATTATTATTATTATTATTATTAATAAATGATTGAGAATTGGAAAGCCTAGTGTCTATTGTGACTCCAATAATCATTTTCTCTGGACTTCTCTCTCAAAATGGGGATTCAATTTCCATTCTCCCTCCTACTTAGACTGTGAGTCCCATGTGCGAGTTGATTATCTTGTGTCTACCCCAGTACTTAGTACAGTTTTGGAACATATTAAGTGCTTAACAAAAACCACAAATTTTATCTTCTTTAAAAAATAGCTGATTCAGGTCTTATTTTCTCCTTGATCATCTCTGAGCCAAGAAGTCTGTGCCATTCATGGAAAGTGACTGAGCCATGGATTTCCAGTCTCCAGAATAATTAAGAGTCTTGTAATCAATTAATCAACAGTATTTACTGAGCACTTCTATGCAAAGGTCTGTACTAAACACTTGGGAGAGTACAATGGAGTTAGTAGAGACAATCCCCACCTTCAAAGGATCTTACAGCAATCCTGTGGTTGTTAGGGCATTAAACAATTCCCTGCAGGTTCTCCCAGTTGCTCTCTAAAGCCTGGGTGATTTCCCTTTTGCTGTGTCCCAGAAAGAGGGTGGGACAGAGGAGGAACTGTGCATAAATTAATTAGAAAGCTGCAGTAGAGAATTGAAATGATCCTCACACTCCAGTTAATTAAGGACTTTATGTGACTCATCTAGTCTTGGGTCAGGGTTTCTGCTAAATAAAGAAATGTAAATCATTTAATACAGCTCACTTAATTGAACTGCACACAGGGGGCACCTTGTTAATGGGATTATGGCACCAATTACCTCATTAGGAAAGGGGAGCTGCTTTTATGACAGGTTTTGGAAATGAAAATGACAGAGTGATATTTTTCCAGATGGCTAATCACTGACAGGGTCCAGCAATGAGAAGGGAAATTGATGGCTACAGAGCCATGAAGCTCTGAGCCAGTTTATCTTCTTCAATGGCTAATGAAAAAGAGAGAGAGATGGAGAGGGATAGAGGGAGAGAAAGGGGGGGGGGAAGAGGAGGAAAGAGAAAGGGAGGGAGAGAAAGAGGAGTGAGAGGGAGAGAAAGGAAAGGAGCAGTGGTAAACCTCATTGTCCTTTTTCCCAGCTTCAGACTCTTTCCACACACAGTCTCTCTCAAGGCTATGGTACCAGACACAACAGGGGTGAAAAAGACGTTATTCCAGGACTCCTTCCTTTGTCCTCATTCTCTTTTAATTTTCTCTTCTTCTCCGTGCCCTTTCATTTTATGTACCTGACCAACCCTCACAGCCGATCTAAGGGAAGTAGTACTAGTGACTAGTTGAGTAACATTGCCATTTCCACCTACATAAATGGCCAGATTTTCTTGTCTCTAAAGAAGGGCAAGCTCCTGCTCCCTCCTGAACCCCTACCTTTGATTTAACTGCATACCCATCTCAGAAAATGTGTTTGTTCCCCAGTAGCAGAAAGTGAGAATGACTCTCCCACCCTCTGACTTCAGGATTTTACTACCTAAATTAGGAACTCTTCTGGAGTGGCATTCAAACTCCAAACATCTGTTTTCCTGGCCTCTCCACTTAATCCATAAAGGAATGTTTTCTGCTATTGGCAAACATTGTGGCTACAAGCTAACAAGTCTTGCCCCATTTCATTATCTGTTTTGGGAGCATGATTTGCCCTCTGTGATCCTTGGGCGGTTGGGGAGGTGGGGAGGGAGACCTTATTGTCTCTGCCTCTTCTCCCTGTTTCTTTAACTCAGTCCAGAAAGGAGTGACTGGTGAATTTCAAGTCAAAAGATATGGCCTACTCCTTTCATGCTTCTTTCTGCCCTGTCCACATCCATTGCTGCTTTAGTCCTCTCTTCTCCTTTCTATTCTTCTTCACCTTTCTCTCCTCTTCCTCCTTCTCGCTCCTTCCAGGCCTATTTGGCCATGAGCCCTCTAGCTTCCTCCCCCAAACTCCTCATTCCCATAGGCTTGATCCTCTCCCATCAAACTTTATTCCTTTAGGACATTAAACAATTCCCTGCAGGTTCTCCCAGTTGCTCTCTAAAGCCTGGGTGATTTCCCTTTTGCTGTGTCCCAGAAAGAGGGTGGGACAGAGGAGGAACTGTGCATCTTCATTCTCCTAGGCTTTTTCATTGTTTTCCTTCCTCCTCCCAATCAATCATATTTATTGAGTGCTTACTGAATGCAGAGAACTGTACTAAGCACTTGGGAAAGTACAATATAACAGAGTTAATAGATATGTTCTCGGCCCACAAGGACCTTACAGTCTAAAGGGGGAGTCAGACATTAAAGTAAATTAGGGATATATGCATAAATTCTGTGGGGCTCTGGGTACATTAAGGGTACAAATCCAGGTTCAAGGGCAATGCAAAAGAGAGGAGTAGGGAAAATGAGGACTTAATTGGAGATGGACTCTTTGAGGACATGTGACCTTAATGATGCTTTGAAGGTGGGCTGAGTGATGGTCTGTCGGATATAAAGGGGAAGGAAGTTCCAGGCCAGAGGCAGGACAAGGGGGAGAGGTTGGTGGCAAGATGGAACAGATCTAGAAATAGGAGGAGTGAAGAGAAAATGCTGGGTCTTATAAGGAAATCAGCGAGGTAAGATAGGAGTGGGCAAGTTGATTGAATACTTTAAAAATGATGGTAAGGAGTTTCTGTTTGAGGTGGAGGTTGTTGGGCAACCACTGGATGTCCTTGAGGAGTGGGGAAACATGGACTGAATGTTGTTGTAGAAAAATGATCCGGGCAGCAGAGTCAAGTGCAGTTTGGAGTGGGGAGACATAGGAGGCAGGAGCAAGAAGTCTGAAACAGTAATCAAGGAGGAATAGGATAAGTGATTGGATTAACATGGTAGCAGTTTGGATGGAGAGGAAAGGGTGGATTTTAGCAATGTCATTGAAGGTTGAACCGACAGGATTTGGTGATAGATTGAATATGTGAGTTGAATAGGAAAAATGAGTTGAGGCTAATGCCAAAGCTATGTGCTTGTGAGACAGAGAGGAAGGGGTGCTGTGTACAGTGACAGGAAAGGCAGAGGGAGGAAATGGTTTGGGTGGGAAGAGGAGGAGATCTGTTTTGGATAAGTTCCATATGAGGTGTTGGTGGGACATCAAAGTAGAGATGTCCTGAAGGCAGGAGGAAATACAAGACTGCAGAGAAGGAGAGAGATCTGGGCTGGAGATGTATATTTGGGAATCATCCTCATAGAAATGATCACTGAAGCCATGGGAGCAAATGTCTCCCCCTTCTAGACTGTGAGCCCGTTGTTGGGTAGGGACCGTCTCTATATGTTGCCAACTTGTACTTCCCAAGCGCTTAGTACAGTGCTCTGCCCACAGTAAGATCTCAATAAATAAGATTGAATGAATGAAATGAGTTCTCCAAGGGAGTCAGTGCAGATGGAGAATAGAAGGGAACCCAGAACTGAACTTTGAGGGATTCCCACGGTTAGCAGGTGGGAGACAAAGGAGGAGCCTGTCAAAGAGGCTGAGAATGAACGGCCACAGAGATAGAAGGAGAACCAAGAGAGGATAGTGTCAGTGAAACCAAGATTAGCTAACATTTCCAGGAGAAGGGGGTGCTTCTCAGTGTTGAAAGCAGTTAAGAGCCTGAGGAGGATTAGGATGGAGTAGAGGTCATCAGATTTGGCAAGAAGGAGAACGTTGGTGACCTTTGAGGGGGTAATTTCCTTGTAGTGAAGGGGACAAAAATCAGGTTGGAGAGGTCAAGGAGGGAATTAGAGGAGAGGAACTGGAGACCGCAAAGTGATGGAGGCAGCAGCAGTGAGCTAGACATTGTGAATCCATGGAACTCCTGAATTCAGGAGTTGTTGATGCCACCATCATGGCTAAACCAGGACTTCAGTCCTGTTGGTCTTTTGGCTGGTAGCTCGAACAAGGGACAAAATGTGTGAAAATTGCACCTATTACATCAGCGACCTGACACTCACCAACCTACAAACCCCTGGGACCAACATTCTGTTATACTCACAAAAAGTAATTGAATTTCCTTCATAAATACATAAATATTTGCTAGACAGAAACTATGCAGAAAAAAGTCAATTCCCAAGTCCAGTAACTTCAAAGTGAGCGCACGCCATCTGAAATGAGGGAAATTTCAAGACTGGTGGACTTCAGGTTACACTCTTGTTCCTTTTCACTCTTGAACTCAAATAACTTTAATTTATCGGTTTCAGGAAATATTAAACTTTTGGTTTTCCTCTCCTGAATAGCAATGATAATGGTAATATTAATAATTAAATGTGAGTAAAATTTTTTAAATCCTGCTATAGCATCTTTAATCTTTAGGCTCTTGGATGTCACCCCACCTTCATCTCCAAAACACTTAAACACTTATATACATATACATCATGTATGTATGTAAGTGTCTGTCTCCTCCTCTAGACTGTAAACTCTGTTGGGGGCAGGGAACCTATCAATTCCATTGTACTGTACTTTCCTAAGCACTTTGTACAGTGTTCTGCAAAGAGTAAGTGCTCAATGAATATGATTCATTCAACATAGAGCATCTTATTCTATCCTCACAACATCCCTCTCAGGTAAGAAAACTACAAACTCCAGGGTTATGTTTAAAATGCTGGCTTTTTATTTTGTGGGTAGAATTATGGGGGTCGTGCCAGAGGTGGCTCCTCTGGGAATAAGTTTAGGAATGAGCTTCCCTGGCACCGATAGGACCTCTTTCCTACTGGTCCTGTATGGGCTCTGGCTTAGTTCTCTGCTACTGTTCAACAGCCCCAAAGTGAGGAGAGCCAAGGTATTTAATTAGCCCATAACAGTCCCTTTAGGGAAGTCTGGTGTCCTGGAACATTAAGAAGGGTAGTCCCCCTTGCCCCTCCTTATGTAATTATCTAGGAATGGATTCATTGTTTAATGCTGCCCCTTCTCACAGTGGAGGAGATGGATGAGACTGATAGGAAGGAGTGGAAAAATAATCTATCATCAAGTCATTTTCATCTCTGACATCTGTGAGAGAAAGGTTTATTTTTTGACTTATTAATGAGGCCCTTATTGTATTTTACTCTATAATTGCATTGTACTCTAATAGTGATATATTTTAGTGAACTCCTTAATAAGGAGAATACGCCTTTTATATGAGTCTTTATGCAATGATTTTTATCTTCCCAGGCAAACCAAGCAAAAAACAACAACAAAAAAAACAAAACCAAAAAACCCTCTGCTAGGGCTAAGTGGTGTTCATCTTAAATGCAATTAGGATACGTCTGACTGTGTGTGATCAGGGAAGCCTACAGTTTCCATTTTTCACCGTTCAATGAGTGCAAAACATACTAGATTGTTAAAACTTCTAGGAGGCGATCCAAAAATCATAGGGAATATAAGAGGGGTGATAGCAGACAACCAGTCATGGAACAGGGTGTGCAAACCAATGCACAGTATGAGTTGGCCAGTTTCATTTATTACGGGCAATTTAGCAGGTGCATAAATAATTCCTTCCCGAGCATTTTCCTTCTCTGCTTCCCAAACCAATGGCTCCATTTCAACATCCAGCAGTGACATCGTATTCTCAGAATTGGATTAAATACTGGGTGGAGCAAAAACAACTGTAGAAATCCAAGTCATGATGTGGGGGAGTGGGAGTGGAGAGATATATCCCACATATGCTACATTCATAGACCAGCTTTAATTAAAATTGAATAAACTAATTAAACAGAAATGAAGATTTTTAAAAATGAAATCTCGATCAAAATACAGCTTTGTTCAACAAAACAGCTCAGTTTTCAGCGAAGAGGAAAAGATACCAAGAGAGCCACCTAACTTTTGGGTGCCTATCTGAAGCATAACTGCAAATCTTTGGAGCTTTGCAAGTCTCTAACTGAACCGAATCAGGGGGAAGGAGGGAGAGAGGGAGGTCAGGATGGAAGGAGAGAACAGCTCGATATTTTATCTGGGCCCCAAAAAGAAGTTTCTAGGACTTAATTATTTCGGCAATCAATCCGAACCCAACTCCCATTTCTATTAGCTCACTCTTTTACTTTCAATTCCAGGCAACTTCCTTTCTCCACCTTCTTGGTCTACTCAGCAAGCTTATCAATAATGTCCCTTTTGCACACTTCTGGCTCCATGCTTTGGCCCAGGCAACCCTGTTTACACACCTATATCTTTGTCAACTGACCGGGGCTCTTCTAGTTATGCAGTGGGCACGTCTCTAGGACATCTGGCCCCTCAAAAAGTTTGAAGTGTAGAGTAATGGGTACCACGACCAAGCCATAAAATATGTTACTACTATTGAACTGCCATTTTTTAAGTCTGTAAAGGATGATCCATTTTCATTTTGATTAAAGAATGCATTTATCCCCAAATGGCTAGTTTACTCTCCAGGAAAAGTGTGCCCAATTCATCACAGGGTTGGAAACAATGCATATATATGGCATGTCTGATTTTTCAGGGCATAATTTTACTAGAGGAATGTACAAGAAAATTCTGCAAAGTCTATGGAGAAGACTCATGCTCACTTTTATATTTAGTAACCACTAACCCCAGTTGCCCATATGACACTCCCACTTCTCTAACTTAATTATGTTTTTAAGAGTTAAAGTGCTTACGTGTGCATGCACTTACATCTTTAAGTGTACATATTCATGTTTGCCTCATTTTGAAGGAACATAGTATTTTGCTAGCACAAAGAATTCTTGACAGCTCTTTAAAGTGTGTTTTCATTCTCTGCAACCATCCTAGGGCTCGGGAATGACTTTAAGACTCTGATGTTGCTGATACTTGGTACTTTATCAGAGGGAGGCATGGTGAAGTATAGAGTGTGGTCTTTCCCAGTATCCTTAGGGAAGTGATTTTCAGCTGATTTCCATTAAGAAAAATGGAAATAAACATCCACTTTATTAAGGAGTTTTAGATCTGTTTAACTGGAGCATATGTGTTTGGACAATATAGAGTTCATATAACGGTGCATTTATGCAGTCTCTGTCCTTCAAGAAGCTCAAAAAGGACAAGTCACAACCAATTGGAGCCACTTGAATACGAAATATTCATCATTGGCAGATATACTAGAGACAGCTGAAGTAATTAAAAATATTCACTACTTTGCTAAGACTCGGTTTTCCAAACTGTAACCTTTGGTGAGTTTTTATAGTGCAGTTATAATTACCCTGCCTCTCTGCGAAAAGGGAGGCTTAGAGTGGAAACAGTGACATAACCTGAACTCCAAGAAGTGACTGTACCACTCTAATTATTCTTACATTTTCATCTCCAGTTTCTCCCAATGTAGTTCTCTCCTCCTAGGATCCTACTAGAGGATTGGTGATACAGAGAGCATTTCTAGGTAAGGAAAGGGTTACCCCAGATAGTCTGCAATGGCGAAATAAGCCACGTCAAGAATTTGCAGTTGCCGAGAGAGGAATAATGAGAGGGTGTGTGCTGGGTGGAAGACCCTCTGTTCTACGCATACTGTTCTCTCCCTTCCTTTCCCCACTCCCCCTCCCCCCCACCTCCTAAACCCCCACCAAAACAAAAAAAAGTCAGAACAGTTCAGTTGGTTAGTTCAGTTGGTTGTAAAAATTAATGAGTTCAGATACAGACTTGCCTTATTCCGGTCCAGCTGCGTAACCACGGCGATTTCATCCAGCATTCTAGACAGTTACATCAGCTCCACACCCCTGTACAATGCTACTCTGTTTGATCTCAGAAACAAGATCAGACTCCTGGGCTTTACACATCCTGCTTCCTACATATGTAAAATCATTTTATTACAAGCCAGGAGAGTTCATCTGAACTGCTCTCCGGGGCAGCTGATACAAAAAAGAACACTTCCCAGCCCACTCTTCCTTTACCAGATGGATATTTGTGCCGGGATTTCCTAGCCCTCATGCAGCTTTTATCAGGCATTCAGCACTGGAGAGGATGCTGAGTTGCCCAACGGGAAGTACAAAGTTCCTTGTTTTCCCTCAGCCCAAGCAGAGCCTAGGCAGGGATGAAACAGAGGCAGTGTGTCTCAGGGAGCTGAGAAAGAAAATGATGGGAGAGGAGAGTTTGGGGGCATGGGTAGTGTGAGGCTTCAGTCAAGCCTCAGTCATCTGACATTTTAGCCCAAAAGAGAATCCTTTGTTGGTTACCTGCTGGAGACCACTTTCACCTGAAATTTTCAAATACCTCAAGTCAGGGTTTAGTTTTGGTTGGAATTATTCTGCTGTTTTTATTAGTGTGGACCTGCCCTTAGGAAAACACCCTGGTCTCTCTGGGTATCAGATTATTCGCTTAATTCTTCAGTTCATTCACAAGAATGGTGGTATTGGCCGTTCTCAAAGAGGCTGTTGTCAGAAACACCTAATAAAAATGACTAATGGGAGGTGTTACAGAACTGTTAAAGAAAAATGAATATATTGAGCATGGCTTCTTTCTCTAAGGAACTATCATCAATGCACCTGGTAGTGCCAGAACATTCAGGGAATCTGAAGCAAAGGGAGGTTGAATGATTAGTACAAGGTAAGCTAAGCTTTTTAACATAAAGTCCATCTTTGTGCTTTAACCTGACCTTAGGAAACACCAGTTCTTGGCTTCCTCTCTTGAGATCAAGGGGCCAAATTAAACAAATTGTGGCTGGAGAGGTTTATTTGATGTGGACTCCTGACTAATAGGAACCAAACTGGACACTGCTGGAGCTTTCAACAGTGGAAAAATGTAGGCAAGTCATCATTCTGGGTCATAATTTACAGCCAGAATGGTGAATTCCAGCTGTGTTTACCACTTGCTACGGTTGTGCATCTGAATCAAGTGGTATGCCTGGCTAGTACTCACTGTTCTGACTATAAATTCCAGTCTGGAGTGACAACATTGAATGGGTTTTTCTGCTTGGGGTCAGTCTCATTTCTTTGAAGACATTGAGTTCTTATCCAACAGCACAGGTCTAGAGGTGACAGGGCCCAAAACCACTAGTGGGGATAGGCACTGTTGAATTTTCATCAGTTGATTAAGGCAAATAAAAAGTCATTCTTACCCACGCTTATGAAAAGTTGAAAAGTGCTGTTTTACTATTCAGAAGGTGTGGAGAAGTCACTTCTGGAGGTCACCCAGGGCAGAAATGAAGCCAGGAATACAGTCCCCAAGTCTTCACCTCAATCCCATGATCAAACCTAATGGATCATGCCTCCTCATTATCAGACATTCAGATTCCCTTGAAAATCACTTAAAACATATTGAGGCTCAAATGTATCATTCTTCATTGTATATCTTTTCTGAGTTTGGAATGGCAGGTCACATGTCCGTGTTTCCATAACTTCGCTCCTGTTACCCCTCCCAGATATTTCCCAATATGAGATTTTTGGTTGGTGGATCTTCATCCCACTAACTAGGGCAGAGATTTGTTTTAAGAAAGCCATTTTTTTTTTCTAATTTTAATCAGGAATGGAATAGCACTATTTTTCTACTGGTTGGTGACCTTTATACAAGCCTTATTCAGTGTCAAGTGACAGGACAAGATCATCAAAAGTGAGGTCCTGGAATAGCTCACCACATAGAGGTAACACTCAGAATGATGACTTTTCACGGCATGGGAGATGAACTGAGCTAAATGTGTGGTTTCATCTAGGCCCTGGCATTTGGAGATCACCCCTGCCCCACATCATGAGACTTGAAGAGTCCATCTGGATAGGAGGGAAACCCCAAAACTACAGCCAAAGAAGCAGCATGGCCTAATGGCTATAGCACAGACCTGGGAGTTAGAAGGTCACGGGTTCTAGTCCTGCTCTGCCACTAGTCTGCTGCGTGACCTTGGGCAAGTCATTTCACTTCCCTGTGCCTCAGTTATCTCATCTGTAAAATGGGGATTAAGACTGTGAACGTGATGGACAGGGACTGTGTCCAACCTGATTTGTTTGAATTCCCCCTCCAACCCCACCTCCTTCCCCCACAGTTAAGCACTAGCACGTTGACTAGCACATTGTAAGCACTTGGAAAATACCACAATTATTATCATTAATTATTACTCCCTGACTCAGTCAGGAGGGCGGGGGTTGCAAACTCACAACAGGGCAATTCTGCCACCTGACTAGAAGAGAAGCAGAAGTGGGCAGAATACAGTTGAATCTGAGAGTTTTAGCATAACCGTAGCAGGTAGGGGTGGGTAGGTGGTTAAAAAAACAGATTTTAAAAAAGAATAAGAACGTAGTCTTTGCTGAAGACATAACCTGTGAATATGGAACTAGTACTCCTGAATAATGATTTGCTACCTTTTACTTTCCCTTCCGATACAGCCATCTTCAACTTCTCACTCTCTGCTGGATCCTTCCCTTCTGTCTTCAAACTCCCTCAGCTCTCTCCTATACCACAAAAGAAGCTTTATCTGGACCCCACTGCACACTCCAGGCATTTTCCCGCTCCCGTGGTAGTCCAAACCCCTTGAATGGGTTGTAGTACCCACTGTCTTCACTTTCACCCCACCAACTCTCTACTTGACTTACTACGATCAGGTTTTCACCCCCTTTGTTCCTCTGAAGCTCCCCTCACCAAAGTCTACAATGTCCTCTTAGCCAAGATCTCTTCTATCAATCTTCCTTGACCTCCCAGCCCTCTTTGGCACCTTTGGCCACTCCCTTCTACTGGAATTGTTTTCCAACCTTAGTTTCACAGATATTCTGGTTCTTCTCTTTGGCCACTTTTTCTCAGTCTCATTCACTGGTTCCTCTCCGACTTTTTGTTCCCAGCATGTGTCTCTCACCCTCTACCCGTTGGCTTCTTTCCCAGGTCTTCTACTTTTCGGAAGACTTCTCAGAGAGCTCACCTGATTGTATGGCCTCAGTTACCACCTCTATGCGGATGACTCCCTGATCAAAGTCACTGTACCATCCCTTGCTCTACAATTTTGCATTTCTTCTTGCCTCCAGAACATCCCTACTTGGGTGTCCCGCAGACATTTGTACCTTGATGTACTTTGATCTCATCTTTCTCGCCACCAACCTCTCGATCACATCCTACCTCTGGCCTGGAACATCCTCTCTCCTCATATCAGAAAGGTAATTGCTCTCCCCCACTTCCAAGCCTTATTGAAGGCACATCTCCTTCAAGAAGCCTTCCCTAAGCTGAACTCTTCTCTTCTCCCATTCCCTTCTCCACCACTCTTACTTGTTCCTTCATTCATCCTCCTTCCCATCCCCACAGCACATATTAATATATCTGTTATTTATTTATTTATATAAATGTCTGTCTCCCCCTACAGAGTGTGAGCTTGTTGTGGGCAGGAATGTGTCTGCTGTTATATTGTACTCTCTCAAGTGCTTAGTGCAGAGCTTTGCCCACAGTAAGCACTCGATAAATGCAACTGAATGATTGAATGAATGACCTTTAAACTCAGAATGGTTAAAAGTGAAATCCTCCTCTTTCTTCCTAACTTTCCCATCACTGCCATCCTACCTGACCCAGAAGCCTACAGCCTTGGTGTCATCTATTATTTTTTTATGGTATTCATTAAGTGCTTATTATGTGTTGAGCACTATTCTAAGTGCTGGGGTAGATAGAAGTTAATCAAGGTAGATACAGTCCCTGCCCCACATGGAGCTGACATTCTAAGTAGAACAAGTATTGAATCCCCATTTTACGAGTTGAGAAAATTGAGGCACAGAAAAATTAAGTGACTTGTCCAAGGTCAAACAGCGGACTCATGGCAGAATCAGAATTAGAACCCAGCTCTCTGCCTCCAGGGCCATACTTTATCCACTAGGCCATGTTGCTGCTTCTACTCTTTGCTTGTCTTTTAAGTCTCACATCCAGTTGTCACTAAATCCTTCACAATATTTTTTACCCATTCCTCACTGAAATTAATCTATTTCATTAATCACTTTTTCACTTGCTTATTCATTGACATATTTTTCCACCTCTTGCTCCTTCCAGTTGTAGCTTTGTTTGCTCTTCAGTTCCCACAATTTGCAAATAAGTTGGGTCTTCCTATTTCCCTCTTTAGGTTGTAAGCTCCTGGAGGCCAGGAATCATGTCTTTTGCTTCATAGTATTCTCCCAAGTACTCAGCCTTTATTTTAGCATTAGTCCTGGGACGAGATGGGGATAAGTAGCTATGCTTCTGTCCCCCAATTTGTTTTTTGATGCCACTCCAGACTTCCTAAGCCATGCTGCAGGAAAGATTGAGCCAAGATTCTCCCTCTCACTAGGCACTGCTACAATAGACTGTAAGCTCATTGTGGTCAGGGAATGTGTCTGTTCATCTTTATCTTGTACTCTCCCAAGCTCTTAGTACAGTGCTCTACACACAGTAAATGCTCAATAAATACAACTGATTGAATGAATGAATGAATTAATAGCCCCACAATGCTGGAGGGGCAGTACAGACTCTGCTCTTTGGCCTCTATTACTGGATTCAGCTGCCAACTCTTGATACCCTTCTGTTCTCCATCTATACTCACTCCCTTGGTGAACTCATTTGCTCTCATGGCTTCAACTATCATCTCTATGCAGATAATACCCAAATCTACATCTCCTCTCCTGTTCTCTCTCCCTCCCTCCAAGCTCGTATCTCCTCCTACCTTCAGGACATCTCCACCTGGATGTCCGCCCACCACCTAAAACTCAACATGTCTAAGACTGAGCTCCTTATCTTCCCTCCCAAACCCTGTCCTCTCCCCGACTTTCCCGTCACTGTGGACGGCACTACCATTCTACCCGTCTCACAAGCCCACAACCTTGGTGTCAGCCTTGACTCCACTCTCTTATTCACCCCATATATCCAATCCATCTCCAAAACCTCTGGTCTCACTTTCACAACATCGCCAAGATCCGTCCTTTCCTCTCCATCCAAACTGCTGCCTTGTTGGTACAATCTCTTGTCATATCCCGACTGGACTACTGCGTCAGCCGCCTTTCTGATCTCCCATCCTCCTGTCTCTCCCCACTTCAGTCTATACTTCACTCTGCTGCCCAGATTATCTTTCTACAGAAATGCTCTGGGCATGTCATCCCCCTCCTCAAAAATCTCCAGTGACTGCCTATCAACAACTGGATGCATGAAGCAAACACTCCTCACTTTGGCTTCAAAGCTCTCCATCACCTTGCCCCCTCCTACCTCACCTCCCTTCTTTCCTTCTCCAGCTCAGCCCACGTCCTCCGCTCCTCTGCCGCCACTAACCTCCTCACTGGGCCTCGTTCTCACCTGTCCCGCCGTCGACCCCCAGCCCACGTCCTCCCCCTGGCCGGGAATGCCCTCCCTCCGCACATCCGCCAAGCTAGCTCTCTTCCTCCCTTCAAAGCCCTACTGAGAGCTCACCTCCTCCAGGAGCCTTCCCAGACTGAGCCCCTGCCTTTTCCTCTGCTTCTCCTTCCCTCCACATCGCCCCTACTCCCTCCCTCTGCTCTACCCCCTTCCACACCCCACAGCACTTATGTATATTTGTACATATTTATTATCCTATTAATTTCATTAATGATGTGTATAGATCTATAATTCCACTTATTTTGATACTACTGATGCCTGTCAGCTTGTTTTGTTTTGTTGTCTGTCTCCTCCTTCTAGAGTGTGAGACCATTGTAGGGTAGGGATTGTCTCTATCTTTGCCAAATTGTACTTTCCAAGCACTTAGTACAGTGCTCTGCACACAGTAAGTGCTCAATAAATATGAATGAATGAATTAAAGTCTCCTTCCAAAGAACTGACTTCTTGTCCTCCTCATGTCCATCCCAGCCCATTGATTTTGTGCCATCTTCTCTATCTCTCCCAGCTCAGTTAAGTGCCACTGATGCCCTCCATCTGCAAGAAGCTTCTGCATAGAGGAATCAAAACCAAAGGCTATGAGAAACTCTCAATTTTTTACATTTTACATCCAATTTTTACTCAATTTAAAAAAAAAACAGCTCCATAGTTCATCCCCAAATTATGTATATTTTAAAATCCTGAAGTCCATGCCCTCTACATAATGAACTGGGATAGTTGGCTCACGGGGGGAGTTGGATCGCTTTTTTAGGTCTTTAAACTGTTGGGTTTTATTTCTGAACTTCTCAATGGAGAATGCAGTAATTGCTTCCTTTCAAGCCCATTTATTTCTTCAGCTGCCTCTTCCCAGTCCATGGTAAGGGGAAGAATTTGGGCCTCAGTTTACAAAATGGTGCTCAGCAAACACGAACTGGAACTGTCCCCCCCCCACCTTTCTTATCCAATGAGACAATTCTGTCTTCCAAAGAACTATGAAAACTCATTCTTTTCTGTGACAATGGCTAGCCTAAAGATCATTCCCTTCCTCCATCTGCTTTCCTCAAAAAGGATGGTATATATAAAAGGTTGAAGGGTGGCAAGAAAGAGTAGGACAAAATGAAGAAGATGAAAAACCTTAGAATAACTCCTAGTAGTGTATGTATCTCAGATGTGATGGAAGCCTTCATCTGAACATCTTTGTATTGATTTGATATCAGCTTCCAGGTCCAAAACTGTATAGCATTCTGCAAATTGCATTAAAATTGCTATTAGCAAAATACCAACTGTAATACAAATGAATTTTTTTCCTCTGGGTTTTCTCCCCAAGATGTCATTGAATGCCCAGTCTTTTAGCATAGTACCAACTTATTTTCCAAATGTGTCCTTCATTCATTCATTCAATCGTACTTATTGAGTGCTTACTGTGTGCAGAGAACTGTACTAAGCACATGAGCCTCCTGAAGCATCTACTTTAGTACATGATCCAGTCTGTACATGAGCTGCCAATGAAAACCTCCAGCTTGTCATATAGTAATTGCGGCTGGATGTTGGGAAATGAAGCAAGAAAAATCACTTTAAATTGAAAATAGTCCAAGGAAGGGAAGAGTCTTTTATTCTCTTCTCCTGTATGCAATTAACCTACAGTTCTTGGTTCTGTTTAATACAAAAATCCTTGGGAGTTTGTTCTAGCCAAGATCATCATCTCTAGTCATTAAAGAAAAAAAAGGAGGGTACATATATGGAAGTAGATGGCTTTAAAGCTCTTCATACTCCTTGACAATTCAGCAGTTTGTTTTCTTTTGAAATACATTTTGATCTGGATTTCATACCGTTTCCTACTGGATGTTTCTAAAATAAATAATGACAATAAAACAACAGGATGGATTTTTGGGAGCCAAACTGTCTTCCAATTTTATTGAATTTCCTATTTGTTTGGCCAGTAATTACCATAGGAGACCAGGCTCTAGATTGACCCAGTAACAAGGATTTAAGTGATACCCAAGAATATAATCACCACATCAGACTGCCCCCACCACAAAGAAACTCCAAAACTTTATTATCAGTTTCTGTCAGACCAGTGCTGTAACCTTGAACAGTTTGAATCCAAATCAGAATATCTGAGGACCAGCAAGAAGGAGGGACCTTCAAGGGGCCCCATCCCAATCTGTGGGAAGTCTTGGAGTGAATAAATACAATCTGAAAGGGCCGGGCATTTTGAAAGGAAATCTATAAATGATTCCATTGGTGATGCTTGGCTTTTATTTTCCTGAGAGTGAACTGAGAGGGGTAAAAATACAATAGAGGGGTCTCTCTCTTCTCTGCTCAAAATATTGTTACAGTTCTAACATACTTGCCCTTTCAAGTTCTAACGCAGAGCTTGGAGTTTTCCAAATGAAAGCACACTTTGAGAAGGCAGAGGCAAGTTTTACTAGTGTCCTTCAAAGTGAGGGGCATGGTTTCAAAGAATAATAGAAACATAATAGGGTTGAAGCTAGCTAAATGAAAACAATCTGAAAAACAAAGGAGAAGTGGCAACTGGAGATTTAGGTTAAAGAGAAAAAAAATCAGCTCTTTATTAGGGACAGGATGCACCAGCTCAAGGAAAATGTGTGCCTCTGTGACCTATTCCCCATTTATAGGATGCAGCAGGAACAAAACATTTTTGAACACATTCTCGGTTAACTTTTCCCCTGTATTTTTTTTTTCTCCTTTGTCGATACCAGACCTGGAAGCATGGGAAAAACTGTAGACCCTATTTTAGCTTCTTTGACTAGTCTCGTAACGATTAGGATTATTAACAGTTTTTGAGAGGTAATAGTATGTTAGGCCTAGACAGCACCCAAGATTAAACACAGATGAGCCCACAGGTCAGGGGCTAAATTAGACAGACATATAGCATTCAACAAGGACATGGATGAAAAGCATTGAAAATCTCATTAGAAAGCCCACACTTCTGAAAGCGGTAACCTGGTTTCCCAAGTCCAGGCATTCAAATAACTTGGATGAGCTTTGACTCAGCTTCCTGAGCCTTGGGTGTGAATCAAAATCAAACTGGGTTCTTTTGAAAAGCTTCTTTCCCTCTCAACATACATTTATGTGACTCCATTTTCAAGGGAATGGGGGCTAAGGGGCTGAAATTCATTCATTCACTAGTGTTTTTTGAGAGCTTCCTATGTGCAAAGCACTGTACTAAGCTCTTGGGAGAGCACAATATAACAATCGACAGACACATTCCCTGCCCACAACGGGCTTCCTGAAAGAAATCCTCAGGCCCAGGACTGAAACTTCTCCCTTGGAGCTCAGTGAAGGTCTAAAATATATATTTACTATTTATTTTTGCAGAGCTAGGGAATGGGAATGAAAACAATAGGCTGTTGACAAGGAGAACCACAAAGCAATGGAAGCAGAGAATCGGTCTCTACCCCAGTGAGTTTGGGGGCTTAGCCAGTAGCAGAATAATGATTGCAAGCTCCCAGCAATTCTGATGGCTAATGCATCATGGCTCCGCTCCTCATCTGACACTTGCCCACACCTTAGACAGGGGATCTGTTCATTTTCAGCTATTATCTTCACGTCAAAGGCTACTGTAATTTGTTTTGTTTCAGACGCTTGTCAACAGCCCCTAGTTGAGCCCAGAAAAGAGCTATCTTTCTGTAGTGAGTTGTCATTCAGGCCTGTATTCAGGGATCCTGTTCCCAGGCACTTTTGGCCAGCAGCCCACTGCAGCTCTATTCAACCCTCTTCAAGGGGATGGGCCACTAGTAAATCATTACCTCCCTTTTAAGCAGAATAAACCTCAGTTGGATGACTCCTGGGAAATGAGTGATTGTTGTTACTGTAGTTTCCCTGACCACCAAATCTCCAACTGGGAACTTGGAGGAGATGAATGAAACAATGCATCAAATAACTCGGATGAACTTTGTCAAGTGTCTGAGAATGGCTCTTCTAAATTCTAGTTCCTGCCATGAGGCCCGAGACTGAAAAGACCATCAAGACGAAGCTTCATCCTTATCCTGTTAGAGCAACCCATTCAGCTGTGATTTGGAGGTAAGCTAATGTACCAACTCTGTTGGACTCTCCCAAATGCTTAATACAACGCTCTGCATGGAATAAGTGCTCAAGAAATATGATTGAGTGGATAGACTTGGACTCCTGTAGTACACAGGTCCTGGGTGATAACTTCAGGGCGGTCCTTTTGGATTATTTTGCTAATGTGTAGGTACATTCTGTTCTTTTGAACAGGAACATTGGCATCTAAAGTCAGTCTCAGGGGCACTCACTTTAGCACTACTGATCATGGATTTGGGATTTATAGATGACCTCCTTCTTCAAGAATCAACCACAAAGAATAACAATGCACTGAGGCTGTATAACTTCACAGAAATTTAGGTGCCTGTAATAACAGGCCTTCCCAAAGAAGCTTCTACTGGAAAAAGATGACTGCCATCTCCTTTCCCTGAGATATGCTTATACATGATTTCCAGTGCTTTATTTCCTTAGTGATCTTTTCATTGAACTGAACATTGTATCCTGCTTGAATTCTCTAATGTACTCTATCTTAATGCTACTAAGAAAACCTGTTTCTTTCCAGAGAAATTTAGGTTCTCCTCTGATGGGGGTGGGAGGGGTCTGTTGGGGAGCCCAGGGAATACTGGGTGCAATTGGGGAAAAACGTGCAAATTTTCTCATTCAGAGTGGCCACTAATAAATCTCAGACCTGCAAGGCATATATGACCTTGGGCAAGTTATTTCACTTCTCTGTGTCTCAGTTACCTCATCTGTAAAATGGGGATTGAGACTTTGAGCCCCACATGGGGCAGGGACTGTGATTTGCTTATACCCATCTCTACTTAGTACAGTGCCTGGCACATAGTAAGTGCTTAACAAATACCTTAATTATTATGAGAAGCAGTGTGGTTTAGTGGATAGAGCACGGGCTTGGGAGTCAGAAGGACATGGGTTCTTACCCTGGCTCCACCAATTGTCTGCTATGTGAACTTGGGCAAGTCACTTCTCTTCTCTGTGCCTCAGTTTCTCTCATCTATAGATGGGGATTAAGAGTGTGAGCCCCAAGTGGGACAGGGACCATTTCTGACCTGATTAAATAGTATCTATCCCGACAGAACAGTGCTTGGCACATAGTAAGCATTTAACAAGTGCTATTGTTATCTGCACCAGTTATACTTAAGAAAAGCTTGTTTTTACTTGATACAGTGGAGGAATTATTTGGGTACCACTCATGTTTTTTCCTGTCCACTTTGTGCTCCCAACATGAAACCGAGTTTCATTGTTAACTAAATACATGTTGATACATCAGATATACCTGCTTGTTGATCTGCATTTCTAGGAAAAAGTTTCTAGGCAAACAACGAGCCCTTATACCTGCTGCTACAATCTTTGGTTTCTATCTCCTCCTGTTGCTCCTTTGAAATGAATCTGCTAGGAGAAGATCACAGTTTGGAAAAATGAAATCCTTTCATTTGCTAATATAATCTGAAGATGCGAACAAGCAGCGAAATAAACTGAAATTGACATCATCATCCTCTACACTACCACCAAAGGTGTTTACCTTGGCATTCTCCTTGCATAGAACCATAATAGTAACAATAATAATTATTATTATTACAATTATATCATTTATTAAGCATTTACTATGTGCCAGGCACTGTACTAAGCGCTGGGGTAGGTACTGGCTTAGAACAGTGCTTTGGACATAGTAAGCGCTTAATAAATGCCATCATTATTATTACTGGCAAATCAGGTTGAACACAGTCCCTGTCCCACGTGGGGCTCATAGTCTCAATCCTCATTTTACAGATGAGGTAATGGAGGCCCGAAGAAGTGAAGTGACTTGTCCAAGGTCACACAGCAGACAAGTGGCAAAGCCAGGATTAGAACCCATGACCTTCCTACTCCCAGGCCTGTACTCTATCCATCACGCCATGCAGCACGCCATGTGGCAAGGCAGGTGAAAACAATATAGGTCCCCAAATAGTCCCTGGACTCTAAGGAGCTCCCAATCTAAGGTGGAAGGGAGGATGACTAATGCAAGAAAGAGGAAATAAGTAATTCAAAAAAGTCAGACATTAGGCAGAAATGGAAAAAGAAAAGTGGACAGCCATGTGCAGATACTATCTGTATCCTGGCATCCCTTCGAACATTTGGTAAGTTTTTCATAGCATTCAAACACAGACTCCAAAGTTAAAGGATGCAATGCCTACATTCTCTCTAAGCCGGTAAGTGAGGCTTCTCTGTGGTGTCCAAGGAAGAGATGAGAACCAGCGGGTCTTTGGGCCTCTCCCCCTAGTTAGGGTCACCACACATTCCGGGCTGTCCCTGATTTCATCACTGTGGCATTTTTCTTCAGAAAGCTCGGTCAGAAACGATAGAATTAATCCCCAGGAACAAAGAATGCAGATGAAGCTGTGCTCCTGGGGTCCAGGAACTTGTTTTACTTCAAAAAATCTCCCATAATAGTGAAGCACCCCATGGGAAGTGGGAAAGAAGCTAGAAGAAACCATTCTGCTGTAGCCTAGAAGGAAAGAGAGCTCATCCAATCAAGATAATATACTGTCAGCAAGCTCACCCATACATTTCAGAAAAAAAGCAAGCAATCAAATCCCTAACTAGTTAGCCAGAGGCATCCCACAGACCACAGGCTCCAGGGATATGAGCCACCCATCCAGGAGGATTTGCCCACAAACAGTCCTGATTACACTGGAGGGGTTGGCCACTTCCCTGGATTTTTTTGGGAGATTAGGCCACTGGGTCCATGCCAATGATATGCTGTCAAGGTCAGGTTTGTGATTAAAGCTCCAAAAGCATCCTGCTCCCATCCATCCATGTTCAACATAGAGAAGCAGCATTTCTCAGTGGAAAGAGCACAGGCTTGGGAGTCAGAGGTCATGGGTTCAAATCCCGGCTCCACCACTTGTCAGCTGTGTAACTTTGGGCAAGTCACTTAACTTCTCTATGCCTCAGTTACCTCAACTGAAAATGGGGATTAAGACTGCGAGCCCCACGTGAGACAACTTGATCACCTTGTATCCCTCCAGCACTTAGAACAGTACTTTGCACATAGTAAGCGCTTAACAAGTGCAATTATTATTATTATTATTATTATTATTGAAAAGGAGAGATGGAGAAGGATAGAAAGGAAAGGGGCAGCTTTCTAAACTTTTTTTTTCTTAAACCAAGGCACACTGGCTCATTTCTTAGGCACAGTCAATTGTCCAAACCTTAGTTTGGCTGGATATCTTTTGCTCAACATTGTGTTGGTTGATTTTCTTCCACATCTCTTCAAGTTCACTTGTCCCTGCATTTATCTTTTGTAACTTTTCAACTATTTCTCCTTAAAGAAAAATGAATGCTCCTATGAAGATAATAGTAAAAATTGAATTCAATCTGAAGAGAAGAGTTCAAATGAAAGGATTCTATTCCTGAAAATTAGAGAAATACAGGTGCATGATCATGCAGAGCAAAAGCAAGGAGAGCCTCAAACTTTCCTAGTTGAAAACTCCACATCTTGCAGCTAGAAGGGAATTTGAGGTTTCTAATACATCCCCCCCATCTTCAGGCAGGAAAAATATTAATAGCCATACTCCACTTGCCCCCAGAGTCCACCTAATCTTTGGGGAGACCAATAGCTTACAAATGTCCTTCCTGTGTGCTCAGACTTGACACTGTTCCTGGTAAGAGTCTGTCCCTGCGTGTGATGGGGCACAATGCTGGTTTCCAACCTAAGCCCAGAGCTGAGACTAAAAACAATCAATCAATCAATGGTATGTACTGAGCACTTACTGTGTGCAGAGCACTGTACTAAGTGCTTGGGAGAGTACAATATAACAGAGTTAGTAGACATGTTCCCTGTCCACCGTTAGCCTCTAAGTGAATGGGGGATTTCCTGGACTTCTCTAAACACAAAAATGAGAGAACTTTGAGTCTCAAAATTGTGACTAGCAATGCCTTTTAGAATGAGCAGATCCCAAGGAAGAAAAAGTTGGAATCAATCAATCGTAGTTATTGAGTGCTTACTGTGTGCAGAGCACTGTACTAAGCATTTGGGAGGTACAATAAAACAGATTTGGTAGATATCATTCCTGACCACAAGGAGCTTACAGGCTAGACGAGGTGATAGACATTAACAAATAAATTACAGATATGTACATAAGTGCAGAGGGGCTGAAGAGGATACACATACACAAAATCACATCTTGGAGGAGATGTGATTGTAATAAGTCTCTGAAGGTCAGAGAGACTGATCTTCTGTTGGATATGAAGCAGGAGGGAGCCAGAGACAGGATGTGGGTGAGGGGTCATAGGGGAAGGCAAAAGATGTCAGGAGAAGCTGCATGGCATAATGGAAAGAGCCCAGGCTTGGGAGTCAGAGGTCATGGGTTCTAATCTTGGCTCTGCCACTGATCAGCTGTGCGACTTTGGATAAGTCACTTCACTTATCTGAGCTTCAGTTACCTCATCTGTAAAATGGGGATTAAGACTGTGAGCCCCACATGGGACAACCTGATTACCTTGTATCTACCCCAGTATTTAGAACAGTGGTCGGCACATCGTAAGCGCTTAACAAATGCCATTATTATTATTATTATCATTATTATTATATGTCTATTAAGAGGGAAGCCTACAGAGGAATAAGCTCATAGACAGGTGCTGATAAGGCGTCAGCTGTAGTGGGGAGTTTGGGCACTTTCAAGGAATGAAAAGGTAGACAAAGAGATGAAAGAAAATCCTTCTAAAGTACTTAAGAGTGGGGAAAGATCCGAAGATAGGGTGACATTAATGAGAAACTGGGAATATTTCATTTTCAAATACAATGAAGTGAATACATCCAAACACTGAATATATCCAGGATCCCACTGAGATTTTACTTTATGGACTCAATTCTAGAGATGATCTCTACCATAATCTCTGTAAACCTTTCACTTCTGAAATCTACTTCAAAGGCTGCCTTCGGAAAGAAGTTTGCCAATTAAGGATCACTGAGCCAAGTTCTTATTCCTTCCCCACTAATTGAAATGTTACTCCTTTAACTAAACTTCCAAACCACCCAAACACAACTGGTGCCCTCATTTTCATTGTAACAATGTACCTAATGTGCTTGGGAAGGTTCTACCTAAATGCAAGCTTTTTCTCTTCTCCCTTTATGATCATTATAAAGCAATTCCGAGGTAAAAAGGTCTTCATTTCCATACCTATACTGCTGCTCATTAGCTAAAGTGGAATACGTTCCCTTTATTCCAGGATTCATTTCCAGGGATGATAATGTCTTTTTTGTCTCACTTAACTGTTCCCAAACTAGGCCTTAATTGCTGATAGTAATTGAGTTAATACAAATTTACGGCCATGTAGTGTTAAAAAAGGTCGCCTGTAGTTTTATTTGAGCCATTTTATTTAACCGGCAATAAAATCATTAACAAGTTGTTTAGTGTTAATTGTTCCCATGATTATCTAGTCTCCAGTTCTCCTGAAAGTTGGGGAAAGCAGATGGCTTTGGGTTCCCCAAATGTTCTCTCCAAGGCAGAGAAACACTGGGTAGCAGACCTGTTTGATTCCCTGATTTTTTGTTTTGTCAGAGAGGCCCAGCACTTGGATGAATGAGAAGAGTACTGGGCAGCCATAATGATGCATCACGCAGTCGGTAGGCTTTAGACCAAGGAACACAAGGAAGGATGATGAAACCTCATGAAAGCCCCCATGGATGGAGCAGCGATTTCCAAGGCAGGGCCAACTCCCAACACAAATTAAAAGCTAAGAAGATGGAAACCTTCTGATTCATGGTTCTGCCAATTGCCAAAGCCCAAAATGATCCCTAGGACGGGGCCAGAGCAAGAGTCCCCCAAGGCAACTGTGGAAAGAAAACTGTTCAACGGGACTCAGCCAGACGGTTGCGGGAAAATGACTTGGAGTCTCAAGTGGAGGAAATCAGAAATCCCACAAGCCTGCACGGTCTGCTGGAATTGAGGGAAGAAATGGATCCCAGGAAATTCTGGGTTCTCTTCCAGGTTTGGCTGCTGACAACATTTTGTTGTGTGATTATATCTCCCTCCTATGTGTGCCCGAGGAAGAAAAAACAATTTGGGGACCTGCCTTTACTTGACATCATCTGTCCCTCTGCTAAATTGAATGGAAATTGACCAAAGGTAACAATTCAGTCACTTGAATTCATTCATTCAATCGTATTTATTGAGCGCTTAATATGTGCAGAGCACTGTACTAAGCGCTTGGGAAGTACAAGTCGGCAACACATAGAGACAGTCCCTACTCAACAGCGGGCTCACAGTCTAAAAGAGCGGGCTCTGAAAAAAAGGAGTGCCACCAATTGGAAGATCATTTTCCGTTCGTCTGACCCCTGTCTCTTGGGGCTGCCAAGTGGAGTGGAGCTTTGACAGGATGGCTGTTATTTATTTAACTTGTACGTATCTATTCTATTTACTTTATTTTGTTAGTATGTTTGGTTTTGTTCTCTGTCTCCCCCTTTTAGACTGTGAGCCCACTGTTGGGTAGGGACTGTCTCTATGTGTTGCCAACTTGTACTTCCCAAGCGCTTAGTACAGTGCTCTGCACACAGTAAGCACTCAATAAATACGATTGATTGATTCTAATCCCATCTGAGTCCTCCCTTTCTCACCTTCCTGAAATCCCCCTGAGCCCAAATTCAGTAGGCAAGCCTCCACTAGAAGTGGGGAAGAGAGACAAGCAGGAAATCTGGGACACAGCAAACAGGCATGAATTTAGAAATTTAACCAATTAAGAGAGGGTCCTTAGGAAGATAAGAGCAAAAGAATGTCACATTGGGTCAGAAAACTGGTACAAAAAGTGACTTGGATGAATTATATAATGATTTCCATTCTCCTGGTTGGGGGTATTCCTTCCCATGAAGCAAACAATCAGTAGTATTTACTGAGCACTGAACTGTGTGCAGATCAATAACTGCTTGGGAGAATACAAAAGAATTAGGATGGCTGATCCCTGTCCCCAAGGATAATAATAATAATAATAGTACTTGTTAAGTGCTTACTATGTACAAATCACTGTTCTAAGTGCTGGGGGGGATACAAGGTGATCAGGTGTCCCATGTGGGGCTCACAAACTTAATCCCCATTTTACAGATGAGGTAACTGAGACACAGAGAAGTTAAGTGACTTGCCCAAGGTCACACAGCTAAGTGGCAGAGCTGGAACTCGAACCCATGACCTCTGCCTCCCAAGCCCGTGCTCTTTCCACTGAGCCACACTGGTCTTACACTCTAGTGTGAGAGACAGATAGAAAGTGATTTACAAGATAGAGAGAATGAAGAATATAAACGGTGTACGTAAGTGGTTCCAAGGCTTGTGAATACTTAAGTGGAGTTGTCAACCGCGATGGGAAATTTAAGTGAAGGAGAGGATTTGTGGGGAAAGATGGGGAGTTCAGTTTGGGACATTTGGAGCTTGAGGTGTGGGTGGAACATCCATGAACAGATATCTTAGAGGCAGGAGTAAGCATAACGTGGCAGAGACTCTGAAAGATCAAGGTTAGGAAGGTAGATTTGGTAGTTATCTGCAAAACAGTGGTAGCTGAAGCCATAGGAGCAGATGAGCTTCTAAAAAGAACTCCAACTGGTCCATAATTCACGCTGCTGCCCAGATCAATTTTCAGAAAGAAGCATTCAGTCCAGTCTCCCCACCCTTCAAAAACCTCCAGTGGTTGCTCATCTACCTCTGAATCAAACAAAAACTCCTTACCAACGGCATTAGGACAATCAGCTTTCTACCTCCTCCTTAACTTTGCTGATCTCCGAGTACAACCTAAGCCACATACTTTGTTCCTCTAGTGCCAACCTACCTTGAGCTCATCTAAACCACTGTCAACCTCTTCCTCAGTCAATCGTATTTATTGAGAGCTTACTGTTTGCAGAGCATTGTACTATGCACTTGGGAGAGTACAATATAACAATGCAATTGACACATTCCCTGTCCAGGACAAGCTTAGATCATAGGGGGGAGACAGACATTGATATAAGTTAATATTAACAAAATTAATATTAATATTTTTCATGTCCTCCCTCGGGCCTGGAACTCTCTTGTGCGCACTTCGTATTCATTTGTCCCCACTTTCCCCATCTTCAAAACCCTCTGAAAAATCACATCTTCTCCAAGAAGCCTTCACTGACTAAGCCCTCAGTTTCCCTTCGGTTGCCTATGCAGTTGGCTTTGTAACACTTGAACGTTTTGATACTCGCCCCAGTCCCACAGCACCTATGCAAGCACTTCTTCCTGGGAAGAAGTCTGACCTAGTGGTAAGAGCACAAGTCTGGGAGTCAGAGGACCTGAGTTCTAATTCTGCCTCTGCCACTTGTCTGCCTGTGCGACCTTAGGAAAGTCACTTAATTTAGAGAAGCAGCATTGCTCAGTGGAAAGAGCACGGGCTTGGGAGTAGAGGTCATGGGTTCAAATCCTGGCTCAGCCGCTTGTCAGCTGTGTGACTTTGGGCAAGTCACTTAACTTCTCTGTGCCTCAGTTACCTCATCTGTAAAATGGGGATTAAGACTGTGAGCCCCCCACGTGGGACAACCTGATCACCTTGTAGCCCCCCCCCCCCCCCAGTGCTTAGAACAGGGCTTTGCACATAGTAAGCACTTAACAAATGCCATCATTATTATCTTGTGTTGAGCACAGAGCACTGGGGTGGATACAAGCAAATTGGGTTGGGCACAGTCCCTGTTTCACAGTTTCAGTTACTATTTTGCAGATGAGGTAACAGAGGCACAGAGACGTGAAGTGTCTTCCCCAAGGCCACGCAGGGTGCTCACTCTCTCCACAGGTCTCATAATTTCAAAGTCTTTAATCATGTCCCCAATCAGCTCTCCAGACCAAAGAGTCAGAATCCCTTTGTCCACTCTGATCAGAAGCTGCTCCATTCCCCTTGATCATTTTGTTCATCCTTCTCTGCAACTTTCCAGACATTCTTAAATCCTAAAATGTGGCAACTGCCATCACACCTAAAGTGATGGGAATGCATCATACCTTTTCATAAGGGAGAAATTAAAATTTTATTTTTGTTTTCAAACCCCTGCCTCGTGATCCATAGCACTGTCTTGGCTTTTAGGCTGCATGTTGGCCTCAAAAGATATGAAAGAATGATCAATAACACTTTCACACCTCTTCCCTGAGTCTTGATTTAGCATTCCACACCCCATCATTATCATGTAACTGAAGTCTGACTCACTTTATCTTACCCTTGCTTATGTTAAAACTCATTCACTACCATCACCAGCCTCTCTAGGACCTCATTAATGGCACTCCATCCAGAAAGTTACTGTTTCTTCTCTTTGTTTTAAAACAAAGCTCGTGTCAAGTAGATGTGTTGGGGTGGGGCAAAGAGCAGAGCAGGTGCTACTGGGACATGTAGTTACAGACTGAAAGCTCCTTGAGGGCAGAGATCATATTTATCAATTTTATTGTATTGTACTCTCCCAAGGGCTTACTACAGTGCTCTGTGCATAGTAAGTGCTCAATCAATCAATCAATCAATCAGTTGTATTTTTGGAGCACTTACTATAGTCAGAGACCTGTACAAAGTGCTTGGGAGAGTATAATACAACAGATTGATAGATGAGCTCATTGTGGGCAGGAATGTTTCTGTTACATAGTACTCTCCCAAAAGCTTAGTACAGTGCCTTGCACATAATAAGCACTCAATAAATACAATTGACTGAATGACTGAACGTGCTCTGCCCACAATAAATGCTGTTGATTGAGTTTAGTAAGAGGGTCTGTTTACTGGACATGGAGTCCAATATGGACAGGTTTACTGGAACTATGCTTCTCCAAAATATTTGGAGCAATGTAATACCTTCAGCCTTGATGTGGGTCCCTAAGTTTTCCCACCACTGCCTGGTTTTAATGTCAGTCCAACTGCCCACTCCGTGGCCTTTCCAAGATCAGGCTAATTTTCTAATTCTTTACCGAGAAGCAGCATGGCCTAGTGAGAACAGCACAGGCCTGGGAGACAAAAGACCTGGGTTAGAAACCTGGCTCTGCCATGTGTCTGCTGTGTGACCTTGGGCAAATCACAATTTCTCTGTGCCTCAGTTACAGCAACTGTAAAATGGGCATTAAATCCTACTGCCTCCTACTTGGACTGGGAACCCCACATCTGTCCAATTTGATTAACTTCTATCCCAGCACTTAGAACAGTGCTTGGCACATAGTAAGGACTTAATAGATATACGCACTATTATTCATAAATATATGCATATATACATTTATATATGTGTGTTTTATATATATATATATATATATTACTTAACAATAATATATACACTATTACATGAATATATATACACATACATTTGTTAATATATATTTTACTTGGATAACCAAAACAGCTTGACCTCTAAAGGACATGTGGATACAGTGCTGTCTGAATGTCTCCGTGAGGACAATGGAAGAGAATTGATCTCTGAAACAACAGCTTGAAAATGCAATTTCCACCAGCAAATCTAACCCAAATGAAGGGGGCTTCAAGGTTCCTTGCTCATTCCTCCTGCCTCACAATGGGGCAAACAACTACACATACTTCCAAATTAAGCAGAAGTTTCAAGGGAAAGTATTGCTTTATTTCTGAGTGTTTCAGAGCAGAAAAAGGAAGAGCCCTAGAAACAACAGGGAGTCAACAATCAACTAATCAAAAAAACTCATCACTGTCTGTTTTGTACTTTGTCATTATATTCAGAGTAACTTGATAATCAGTGGTATTTATTGAGCACTTACTGTATGCAGAGCACTGTCCTAAGTGCTTGGGAGAGTACAATATAACCGATTTGGTAGGCACATTCCCTTCCCACAAGGAGCTTACAGTCTAGAGAAGGAGACAGACATTAATATAAATAAATTAGGGAGACGTACTTAAATTGTGGATATTATAAATTGGATACATCTATACAATTTTGATTTTCTTCTAATTTCTTCTAATTTATGAACTTCATTTTTCAAAGAATGTACTATTTCCATTTTTTATAGCTCACTCAAAATTAGAGCTTCAAAATGTTTTCATCTAATAAAGATACCAAAATCTCTCATCCCTGCAGAAGCAGAGAGCAAGTTAACTGTTCCGCTTTCTGTACCCATTAAAATAAAGTAGGATATTTAATCAAAAGGATGAGATCTGTGCTATTGATAATGCGTATTTTATTCAAGTCCCAGTCAGACATTAAAGATGCAAAACTATGGATACTGATCAATTGTCTAATTTGGTAAGAATCACTAGCTGGTCACCATAATTTTCCCTGAAATGTCTGTGACAAGCTAAATGATCATATCTAACCCTGATTGTTTGACTGCGAGGCAGTGCCTGCTTCCAAGACAGCAGTCCTGAGAAGAATCCTGGTCTTAATAATAATGAATGATAATTGTGGTATTCGTTAAGGGCTTACTATGTGCCAGGCACTGTAATGAGCACTGGGTGGGTACAAGCAAACTGGGTTGGGCACAGTCCCTGTTCCTCATGGGGCTCACAGTTTCAATCACTATTTTATAGATGAGGTAACTGAGGCAAGGAGAAGTGAAGTGACTTGCCCAAGGCCACACAGCAGACAGGTAGTAAAGCTGGGATTAGAACCCACCCACTGGGTGGATACAAGCAAATTGGGTTGGGCACAGTCCCCGTTTCTCATGGGGCTCACGGTTTCAATCACTATTTTATAGATGAGGTAGTCGAGGCAAGGAGAAGTGAAGTGACTTGCCCAAGGCCACACAGCAGACAGGTAGTAGAGCTGGGATTAGAACCCATGACCATGACATGTTGTTCCACTCCTCAAAAAAATTCCCATTCCCCTCAGCATCAAACAAAAGCTCCTTGCCTTTGGCTTTAAAGAACCCCATCATCTTGCTCCGTCCTACCTAACCTCATTATTCTCCTACTACAACCCAGCCCACACACTTCACTCTTCTAATGATAACCTTCTCACTGTACCTCGATCTCGCCACCAACCCCTCACCTCTGGCCTGGAATGCCCTCCCTCCTCAAATCCGACAATTACTTTCCCCCACTTCAAAACCTTATTGAAGACCTATCTCCTCCAAGAGGCCTTACCTAAGCCCCCTTTATTCTTCTCCCACTCCCTTCTGCATCACCCTGACTTTCTCCCTTTCTTCCTCATGCCACCCAGCCCTGCAGACATTAATATAAATAAATATAAGTGAATAAATCTCAGGTTTGTACATAAGTGCTGTGGGGCTGAAAGCGGGGTGAATAAAAGGAGCAAGTCAGGGTGACACAAAAGGGAGTGGGAGAAGAAGGAAGGAGCACTTGGTCAGGGAAGGCCAGTGCTGAGCATCTTTCTGCTGGACTCCCTGATAAGCCACAGTATTTCCCATCAGCCTGGCAGAAATGACTTTCTCTCAAGTGATTGCTGCTAAGGTTTCTGCTTTTGTGCATGTGCAGGCAAGTAATCCAGCCCAAAGTAGCAGAGTGGCCTAGTGGGTAGAGCACAGGCCTGAGAGTCAGAAGGATCTGGGTTCTAATCCCAGCTCCACCACTTTTATTCTGCATAACCTGGGGCAATTCACTTAACTTTTCTATGCCACAGTTACCTCACCTGTAAAATGGAGATAAAAGTTGTGAGCTCCACGTGGGACATGAACTCTGTCCAAGCTGATTAGCTTGTATCTACCCCAAAGCTTAGTAGAGCATCTGGCAAGTGCTTAACAAATACAAAAAAAGGAAAAAAGCCCTAAAAACCTGGACTTTCCTACCCCCTCACCTCAACCTGTTTCCCTGGTTCCCACAGTGCCTTGTTTCTAGGCTGTTACTCTATTTATTGTCTTTGAATTTGGTTTTTGGTTCAGCATTTGCTACTGCTGCTGGGATCAATTGAGGACCTTGCTGTTACTGTTCCTCTGAATCAAACCTTTCATATCATTCAGTCTCTGCTCTCTGGAGCAAAGAAGGGATTCGGGGAGGGACAGGCTGTGATGGGGAAAAAAAGATCTGAGCAAGCAGTGGCGGTGGAGAAGGATGGGGAGGACAAGAACTGGGAAGCTAAAGCAGCTGCTGGAAGAAAAAGAAAGAAGAATGAAGAAAGAAGAAATAGAAGAAGAAACTGGGGAGATAGGGGCGACTTCAGGATGTGTGGAGGAGGGACACGATAGTCACAGGAACCAAGGAGAGGGAGGAGGGTGGAGCCAGTTTATGTACTTTGGATGGGGCCAGGTTAGCTTGAGGTCTCTTGACAGGTGGGATGTAACTCAAGCCAGTGCTCTGGAGAGTCCATCAAGAAGTCAGCGTGGCTCAGGGGAAAGAGCCCGGGCTTGGGAGTCAGAGGTCGTGGGTTCAAATCCCGCCTCCGCCACTTGTCAGCTGTGTGACCTTGGGCAAGTCACTTCTCTGTGCCTCAGTGACCTCATCTGTAAAATGAGGATTAAGATTGTGAGCCCCACATGGGACAACCTGATCACCTTGTATCCTCCCCAGCACTTAGAACAGTGCTTTGCACATAGTAAGCACTTAACAAATACCAAAATTATTATTATAATTATTATTAAGTCAAGCAAGCAGCCAGAGCAAATGAGAAGAGAAACGGTTCCATCTGCTGATGCCACTGCCGCCAACTCATGGCTCTGCTGAGGTGGCTCCACAACCCTGGAAGCACAGACTCCGGGAAGGTGAAGAAGGTCACAGCAGATTGTTCTGCTCAGTATGCTCCTATTTCGTTTCCTTGCTCTGGTTCCATTGAGCATTCTCTCGAGAGGCAGGACATGAACAAAAAATGGGCATTTGGGAAAAAGGATTACTTTAGGTGAAACTTAAGCGCATGGACTAGTGGGAAGTAATTCATTCATTCAATCATATTTATTAAGCACTTACTGTGTGCAGAGCACTATACTAAGCGCTTGGGAAAGTACAATACAAAAATAAACAGTGACAATCCTTGTCCACAATGAGCTCACAGTCTAGAGGATAGAGCATGGGCCTAGGAGCCTGAAGGACCTGGGTTCTAATCCCGACTCCACCACTTGTGTGCTGTGTGATCTTGGGCAAGTAACTTAACATCTCTGTGCCTCAGTTACCTCATCTTTAAATGGAAATTAAGACTGTAAGCCCCACATAGGACCTGGACTGTGTCCAACCTGATTAGCTTGTATCTACCCCAGCACTTAGTACTGTGCCTGGCACATAGTAAGCGCTTAGCAAAACTATTAAAAAACCCAACAGGAATGTAATTTCAAAAAAAAAGGGAAAATCATTATCTTGGGGGACCTGATGGACTGGATTTCTGTAGTACAGCCAAGCTAGATGCATCATGACGGGACAATAGAAAGCAAGCGTTGGGAGTCCTTGGTGAACTTGAGTGAGAATTTTGGAAGCTTTTGACTATTCTGCCTCCCAATGAAAGGAATGAATATTTGGTTTTCTAAGGGAAAAGGTAAACAGAAAGTCTTCACCCAACTCCTAGCGTCTCTAGATAGAGCAGCTGATAACCACCAGATTTCCCCAACAACTAGCACATAGGACAGATATTACATGCCCATCCCATGTGCATTTCATTTTAAAAATTGTCATCAGCTTGGAATGTTGTGTTCTATTTTCCTGTTCCATAACAACAATCTATGATCTTCTAAATCATCTATTATGCTTTATAAGCAGTTTTTTTTCCATGTGTCCCCAAATTATTTTCAAAGAACAAAGTGGGTGAGTGTGTGTAGTAATGGACCCTAGAGAGGGAAAAAAGTTAAGAAGCCACAGACAAAGCTGGGCAAACCCGAGAAGGATAAGAGTTCAGGTTCCTTTCAAATAAGCATCCTTAAATTTAGATTCTCAACCCATCTAATAGATAGGATAGATAAATACTATGCAAAAAGCTTTCACTGTCATAAAAGGGCTAAAGTTTCATGTGCTGAGCTTGGGCCTTAACTGGAACTGGATTAAAAATATAAAGCAAGATCAACTGTAAGTTTGAAGGAGGTACGTGAGGGTGGTTGATTCTTCTTTAAATGGAGCCAGACCCATGGATTCTTAAGAAAAGAGATGGTTGGATATGTAAATATCTGGAAGAATCTTCTTATCGCAACAGACCAAGTAACTCCCAGCTAAGGGTGTAAGGAGCAGCCTTCAGAGAGATTTTCCCCAAATGGAACAGGGAATAAATACTCTTGTTGAAAGGTTCGCCTCATTTCACGGAAGAGAATTCAACAACTCCGCAGCTCCATTCTACTAATAGTGGCTTGGTTTAAGTTTTTTAAACCTAATTCTCTCTTGCATTAATCTGAAAGATCTGTCAAACAAAAGCTCTACATCTGAGTCTATTTACCAAGCGTGCAGCTGTGTCAATTTGCAAAGACAAAGGAAAGCTTTTCGGTCAACAAACAATGGACCTCAGGTAGCCTGGCAAACAGAGAAACACAAGTCAAAGGACTTTCACAAACTATCAAACCTCTTTCAATCTCACCCAGAACAAGAGTTGAAGCTGAAGAAAGAAGAGAAAAAGAAGCCTAGAGAAGAGTAAGCTGAAAGATATGATCTGTAAGCCCATCTATTAAGGCTATTAAAAAAGATAATTAGATCTGCTCCATAGAAACCAGGGAAAGAGGGTTGAAAGATGAGACATTAATTTCCACTTGGTCACATTTTAATGCTATTGAGAAATTTCAGAAGCTTCCTCCCTGTCCACACTCTTGGTCCTGACTCCAAAGAAAAGGAAAGCTTTTTTGAAAGTATTAGTACTATCCTTACCATACTGGAGGTCATCTCCAGATGTATGCAAGACAAGCGTATTTTTTCTTTGGTATCCTTTCTTTGTCTAGCAAATTATTAATGAAAGTCAGCAAGTGTATAATATTCAGGGGTCTGGTCAGCACTGAGCTTGAGGCAGGATAATATTTTTTTTTTCCTTCTCCAAAAGCCTCCTTGACTTCCCAAACTTTCTACATGAAATGAAAACTGAAGATGTCAAAGATATTGATTTAACAAGGTCGTGATGACTTTGAAAGTTAGGGTTGATCTCATCATTCCCATTTTTTAATTAGTATACATTCACTACAACCATGGGGAAAGGGGCATTTTTGAATCCTCCAGACCAGCTCACTGAACAACACCCTGTTTGTTCTTAGGATTTAGAGGTGTTGGGTTGTTCTTAGTGGATTGTCTAACTATTTTGTGGATTGCTTATGTACCAGTAAACTATTCAATGCATTAACTTTTCTATTTGACTCAAGCGCTTCCAACAGGGATAGCACATGGTAGACAGCACCCTATGTCTTTTAAAATCAACTCCCTTATCATTTGAGCCATTTTGATATACATAATAATAATAATGATGGTATTTGTTAAGCACTTACTATGTGACAAGCACTGTTCTAAGTGCTTGGGTAGAGACAAGGTAATCAGGTTGTCCCAAGTGGGGTTCACAGACAATCCCCATTTTACAGATGAAGTCACTGAGGCACAGAGAAGTTAAGTGACTTTCCTAAAGTCATGCAGCTGACAAGTGTCAGAGGTGGGATTAGAACCCATGACTTCTGACTCCCAAGGCCAGGCTCTTTCCACGAAGTCTTGCTGCTTCTCTAATAATAATGTTGGTATTTGTTAAGCACTTATTATGTGCCAAGCACTGTTCTAAGCACTGGGGTAGATAAAAGGTAATTAGGTTGCCCCTCGTGGGGTTCACAATCTTCATCCCCATTTTACAGATGAGGTACTGCGGCACAGAGAAGCTAAGTGACTTGCACATTGTCACACAGCTGACAAGCGGTGGAGCTGGAATTAGAACCCATGACCTCTGACACCCAAGCCCATGCTCTTTCCACTAAGCCACGCTACTTCTATATTAATTACATACTAATAATGTTAAGTTCTATGTTCCAAGCATGTTACTAAGCACTGGGGTAGATTCAACAACATGAGGTCAGACACGGTCCCTGTCTCACATGAGGCTCAGTCTAAATCCGTGTGAGAACAGGTATTGAATCCCCTTTTGACAAATGAGGAAACTGAGGTCCAGGGAAGGGAAGTGATTTGCCCAAGGAAGGTCTCAGAACAGGCAAAGTGGCAGAGCTAGGATTAGAACCCAGGTTCTCTGGCTCCCAGGCCAGTGCTCTTTCCACTAGGCCGGGCAGCTTCCAAACAAAGGAAAGCATCCACTAGACCGCTAAGCTTTCTGTGAGTCAATCTACCAATCAGTGGTATTTATGGAGCACCTACTGTATGCAGAGAACTGTACTAAGCACTTGGGAGAATACAATGTAACAGAGTTGGTAGACAAGCTCCCTGCTTACAGTCTACAAGGGGAGACAGACATTAATATAAACGAATAAATTACAAACATTCATTCATTCATTCAATCATATATATTGAGCGCTTACTGTGTGCAGAGTACAACTGGGAAGGACAATGTTCATATTGTGGGGCTGAGGGTGGGTGGGTGCAATTCCAAGCTCAAGGGTAACAGGGAAGGGAATGGGAGAAGATGGAATGAGGGCTGAGTCAGGGAAAACCTCTTGGAGGAGATGTGCTTTTCATAAGGTTGTGAATAGAAGAGTGATCATCTGTCGGATATGAAATGGGAGGACATTCCAGGACAGAGGATGGATGTAGGTGAGAGGTTGGCAGTGAGATAGGTAAGATCTACATACAGTGAGTAGGTTAGCATTAGAGGAGTGAAGTCTGGGGCGCTGGGTTGTAGAAGGAAAGCAGTGAGGTAAGGTAGGTGGGAGGAAGGTGACTGAGTGCTTTAAGGCCAATAAGAATTGTCTTTTGAATGAATGACTCATTCATTCATTGTAATATTTATTGAGCACTTACTGTGTGCAGAGCACTGTACTAAACACTTGAGAGAGAAGCAGCATGGTTCAATGGAAAGAGCCCGGGCTTTGGAGTCAGAGGTCATGGGTTCAAATCCCAGCTCCACCAATTGTCAGCTGTGTGACTTTGGGCAAGTCACTTCACTTCTCTGGGCCTCAGTTACCTCATCTGGAAAATGGGGATTAAGACTGTGAGCCCCCCATGGGACAACCTGATCACCATGTAACCTCTCCAGCGCTTAGAACAGTGCTTTGCACATAGTAAGCACTTAATAAATGCTATTATTATTATTATACTCTACTATTTTCCCTCCTTCTCTCTCTGGACTGTAAATTCCTTGTGGACAGAGATCGCATCCACCAACTCAGTTGCACTGTACTTTCCCTAGCACTTAAATATTGTGCTCTGGGCACAGTATGTGCTCAACAAATATCATGGATTTATTGATCAAACTCTAGTATTGAGTACCTGTGACAGAGCACTGTACTAAGCATTTGGAAGAGTATAATAAAAGTGGAAGACGTGATCCTTGCCCACAAGGAATTTATAATCTATAAGGAGAAACAGACGCTATGTAATTTACCAGTAGGAGGAAGAAGGGCTTAAATAGTAGAGCATGTAAACTGATATGTCCCATTATTGCACGGTGGGGTTTTGAGTGCAAAAATGCTGAGAAGATACAAAAGTAATAAAATGAGAGAATGTGGCCTACTGAGATGAAAATTTAATCTGGGAAATTCTCCAGGAGATGGTGGGATTTTAGGAAGATTTGGAAAATGGGGAGAGCTGAGGGTCTGGCCAGAAAGGGAATTCCAGGCAGGAGGAAAGACCTGAGCCGGGGTTTGGAGGCAGGAGAATCAGAAATCAGGCACAATGAGAAGTTGAGTTTGGGAGGAATGGAGGGTGTCATAGCAGAAGAGAATGGATAGCTAAGGGGGAAGGACATGTTGGAGTGCATTAAAAAGAAGTGTTAAAAAAGTGCATTGAGTAGCACTGTGGACTAGTGGATAATAATAATAATGATGGCATTTATTAAGTGCTTACTATGTGCAAAGCACTGTTCTAAGCGCTGGGGAGGTTGCAAGGTGACTTCAGGTTGTCCCACCTGGGGATCACAGTCTTAATCCCCATTTTACAGATGAGGTAACTGAGGCAAAGAGAAGTGACTTGCCCAAAGGCACACAGCTGACAAGTGGCGGAGTCAGGATTTGAACCCATGACCTCTGACTCCAAAGCCCATGCTCTTTCCACTAAGCCACGCTGCTTCCCTTAGATAGAGCACGGGCCTGGGAATCAGACGATCCGTGTTCTAATCTGCGCTCCGCCACTTGACTGCTGTGCGTGACCTTGGGCAAATCATTTCTTTTTGCCTGAGTTTTCTCACTTTTAAAATGGGGATCCAGTCCCTACACTCCCTCCTTCTTATACTGTGAGCCCCATGTGGGGCAAGGAGTGGGTCCAACCTGATTATCCTTTATCTATCTCAGTGCTTAGTACAGTGCCTGGCCCATAATAAGTGCTTAACAAAGAAGTAGTGTGATCTAGATGATCAAGCACAGGCTTGGGAGTCAAAAGGACCCGGGTTCTAATTCTGTGTCCGCCACTTATCTGCTCTGTAACCTTTGGCAAGTCATTTAACTCTCTGTGCCTTTTTTAAGGAATGGAGAAACATGTGCAGTACTACATTTTAAAGACATGATTCAAGCAGCAGAGTGAAGCAAATACTGGGTGGGGAGAGCCTGGAATGGTACTTTCCATTTGCTTAGTACGAGGATCTGCACACAGTAAGCGCTCAATAAATACAATTGAGTAAATGGAGACAGTGAAGAGGATGATATGGTTGTTTAGCCAGAATAGGACAAGCATCTAGACCAAGGGATAGTAAAAAAAGTGGATCTTAAATATGTTGTGTAAGAAAAACCTAGAGAGTTTAACAACAAAAAATGTGAGAGTTGGATGGAAGAGAGTAAAGAAATAAGGATAATGCCAAGGTTGTGAGCTTTGGGAGCAGGGACGATGGTGGTGAGTGACTGAGCACAGCATTCTTTAGGGCTTCTTAAACTGTACTTGAAAAATCAATTTTTCCACACCTTATTTCCATATTCCCTATGACTCTGCTACTCTATACTTGCTATGATCTATCACATGACTTCACTTTTTCCTCCTATAAAAATCCCAAAGATGCACTCAGAGGTTTCTCTAAAATGGGCCAGAACCTAAATGTGTGAAGACACATCCCTCTTTATTTTCTTGGTTTTGAAGGACTCTCACGGTTCTGGAAGGAGTATTTAAGATAGGGAAAAAGGGAGCCTTGTCTGATACAAACATTCAGCACTTCTTTTTTCCAAATATGAGGAATACATGGATAATGTTGAGACTGCACATTTAGCAAAAAAAAAAAATTACCCCAGAACACTAGGTAGGTTGATTCTATGATTCCAAATATGAAAATTTAATGAAGCTTGAGCAATTGAAGACTATTTCCTTTTAAAGTTGAACAATTCAAGTTGACTGGCTTCGAATTTGTGATAGAGGTAAAATAGAAGGACGAAATCATACCTTTCAAACCTATTTCACATATTTAATAAATTTTAGACATAAATCACATATACAAATGTTATCAATCATTTATAACACACTCTAAAATATGGTTAAACATATTTTCCAGCAACTTTTAACATCCAATGACATCATGTCTGTCAGCATATTGTTTTACAATAACAGAGTGGGACTGGGTTTTCAGAATATTTCTTCCCTCCTAAAAATCCATGACTGAAAGATTTGTCATGAATTTACTTAAACCAACCACCTGGAAAATGTAGAAGTAAATAAAAATGAGGAACCTGACCTTGGGGAAGGTGGGTTTTTGAACTGCTCTGTGTTGAAATAAGCACAGGGTACAAGGATGGAACTCTAATGAGCCTTATAAAGAGTCTTCAGTAAGGATTCTTCTAGAAGCAGAGGTTGCCTGGTGGTACTCTGAATATATTCTTGTAGTGGATAGTAAGATCATTGAGGGCATGGAATAATTTACATTTTACATGTGCCAAATACAGGGCTCTGCACTCGGGTCTCTATTAGGATCCATTCACTGACTCTGCTGGATAGTATCAATCACATTTATTCTGTATGAACAGAATAACAGTGAGTACTTGGAAGAGCAATATGACAGACTTGGTTCCCATCCCACAATGAGTTCAGAGTCTATACGGGGAGAAAAGACATTTCTACAAATAAATTAAATTACAGATATGTACATCGATGCCATGGGGCTGAGAGAGGGGTGAATAAAGAGTGCAAGTACTAGCACAAGGGAGAGGAAGAAGAGGAAATGAGTGCTTAGTAGAGAAAGGCCCTTCGAGGAGATGTGCTCTTAAGAATTTGAGGGTGGAGAGCGTGAACGTCTGTTAGATATGAAGAGGGATCATCATCATCAATCGTATTTATTGAGCACTTACTGTGTGCAGAGCACTGTACTAAGCGCTTGGGAAGTACAAGTTGGCAACATATAGAGACAGTCCCTACCCAACAGTGGGCTCACAGTCTAAGAGGGGAGGAGTTCCAGCCCAGAAGCATGATGTGGGTGAGGGGTTGTTAGAAAGATAAGCAAGATCGAGGTACAATAAGTAGGTTGGCATTAGAAGAGTGAAGTGTGCGGGCTGGGACGTACTAGGAAATCAGGGAGGTAAGGTAGAAGGAGGGCAAGGTGATTGAGTGTTTTCAAGTCTGAGGTAAAGAATTTTCATCTGACACAGAGGCTGCTGGAGTTTCTTGAATAGTGGGAAAATGTGAACTGAATGGTTACAACTTGCTCTAACATGCCCAGACTGAGCCCCCGTCCTTCCTCTCCTCCTCCTCTCCATCCCCCCCACCTTACCTCCTTCCCCTCCCCACAGCACCTGTATATATGTATGTTTGTATGTATTTATTACTCTATTTATTTATTTTATGTACATATTTATTCTATTTATTTTATTTTGTTAATATGTTTTGTTTGGTTCTTTGTCTCCCCCTTCTAGACTGTGAGCCACTGTTGGGTAGGGACTGTCTCCATATGTTGCCAACTTATACTTCCCAAGCACTTAGTACAGTGCTCTGCACACAGTAAGTGCTCACTAAATACGATTGAATGAATGAATGAAAAAATGAATGAAAAACATAAATTGAATAATAGAGTAAGGCATGTTCTAGCTTAAGTGCTTAAACATATGACCAGTTTGAAAGAAATGTATGGGGTTTCGCTCAAGGATTCCTTCATAGTGATAGGCCCAGGGCTTCTTTCCCTGAATCCTATGAAGAGAACAGCTGAGGAAGCAAGAGAGTGGATTTTGTGGAAAGCTTAGAAGCCAGTGGTTAGATGTTTTTCCTTGATGCAGAAAAGAATGGCTAGCCATTGGAGGTTCTGGGGGAGGACAGAGATGTGAACACATTATAGAAAGATGATGTAGGCTAGAGAGTTTGCATCGGTTTAAGAGGGGAAAGTTTGGAGGTCAGGAGGATCAGTGAGGAGGTTTATGCAGCAATCTAATTGGAAGACAGCAAAAAATTGAACGAGGGTGATGAATGATGGAAAGGAAGGGCCAGATCTGAGAACTGTTGAGGATGTGTGCATTATGTGTCCAAGCTTGACATGTATGAGGAGCAGCGTGGCTTAGTGGAAAGAGTACGGGCTTGGGAGTCAAAGGTCATGAGTTCTAACCCCAGCTGTTTCACTTATCAACTGTGTGACTTTGGGCTAGTCACTTAACTTCTCTGTGCCTCAGTTAACTCATCTGTAAAATGGGGATTGAGACTGTGAGCCCCTCATGGGACAGGAACTGTATCCAAACAGATTTGCTTGAATCCACACCAGCGCTAGTACAGTAGTTGGCACGTAGAAAGTGTGTAAATACCATAATTATTATTACGACAACCATTTGTCCAGTTTAACTTTCTGATAAGAGAAGATCGATCCCTAATGATTTTGCCTTTGAATTCCCCTCTCAAATGTAAAGGGCTGAAGGAAAAACAAGTATTCGGGGGACACTTGGCCTTCAATTATCCCTCCAAATAAATAAAACAATCCACAGAGAGTTGTGTTCCAGCTGTGGAGCTCTTACCAGGTATTGTTTCTTGCAGTTTACATAGGCTGACAGATGCCCTTTTACCACATAGGCAAGTGCACCTGCCTGATGCTAATTATAAAGAATCAAACACTCCCTTCTCCCCCAAGGGCTCAGATTAGGACCCCCCAAGAGGTCACTCCTCCCAGGTCCCCAGACCCATTCTAATGATGGGATTACTCCTAGTAGGTTCTTTTCAGAAACATTATCACCTCCTGTTTAGGGGGAAAAAGGGGGAATCCCTTGATGTCTCACCTTCCTAGATTATTTTCTTCCTGAACATATAACATCGTGGAAAACTGTGTGCATATATATGTACACAAACACACACACATATATACAATTTTCATACGTTCTGTCTGTGTGTTTATGTGTGTGTACTTCGTGTTCGAAGATGAACATACTGATGGGGAGATTTTTATTCACGTGTAATGAACTGAGCGTTGGATAACCAACTTTTGGGGCTGCTAACACATTTGTCATTTGCAGCCTCAGTTCTAAAACTCCACTCCAGTAACGAGCACGTCTTGCACCAGTGACACTGTTGACTTCCAACAGTCTGCAGCCACGCAACATTGTTTAAAGTCCGGTTTCACTACCGTTAAAAGGGTTCCTCTGCCTTCTTTGTTTAGCCTCTCTCACTTCGACTCGCTCTTCAGCTATTCCCACAAGTCCCACAAAGCAAAACTGCTGCAAATAGCAATGTAACTGGCCCCCAACAAATACCTTCCCTTAAGGACCTAACTCTACAATAGGCCAAGTGAAGAAAATATTCCCTGAGAACAGCGTTCACCTTTAGGAGGTGAATAAACTTTTTTTTTAAGTGACTGGAGTTTCGTTTAATAATGCAGAGGCAGTGATTTGCCAGATGGTCCCTTGGTGCCCTGAAAAAGTTCACTGACCTCACATGAGTGAGCGATTATCTCTGAGAGCTGCTTACACATCCTTGCTCACCTCAGGATTAGGCCTCTGGTTGACCATAGCACTTCTGTCCTCTGAAATCACCGTGGTAGATTCAGGATGTTAAATTTCTAACTGCTCAATCAAATAAATTGGAAACACAAGCACCCCTATTTACAGTCAGATTAAAAAGCGCAAGTACTGATTTCATTTTCTGAAGGAAATTTGAGCACGTCTGCGATACATTTCCGATCTCTTGTTTCTTTGATTATTTCATCTTTTGGCATACTTAGAATTTAGGTTTTTGAATGGGTGACTGGGATTTGTGTTTCTGTGCAGATTTTATATTATAAGAGGCTCAAACTGAGAGATGAGTGTCCATTAGGGTTAAACATAATTTGTCCAGTGTGATCATACCCAATAGAAATGAACCCTCTCAATTTCAGCTGTTATATCTCTAAATGCTGGAAGTGTTCAAAGTATAGTTACACATCCTGTATAATATAAAGATTATTCCATTTACTAAAATAATTTGTTACTTCAAAGAAAAATAATGATTTTCTTCTCTTTAGCAAGCAAACTGAAGATTCACAGCTAAGGCACCTGGTACTTTTTTAAAAAAATGGCATTTATTAAGTGCTTACTATGTGCAAAACACTGTTCTAAACACTGGGGAGGTTACAAGGTGATCTGGTTGTCCCACAGAGGGCTCACAGTCTTCATCCCCATTTTACAGACTAGGGAACTGAGGTCTGGAGAAGTGAAGTGACTTGCCCAAAGCCACACAGCTGACAAGTGGCAGAGCTGGGATTCGAACCCATGACCTCTGACTCCAAAGCCTGTCCTTGTTGGTTTTTCATACTTGTTGTTTTGAGTTTGACACCCTTGTTTTGGAGAGGAAGGAGGAGCACCAAATGAAAGATGCCAACAATGTGAATAAAGTTTTATTTTTTCTTCGATCAGTGAAGGTGATCTAGACTGTGAGCCCGCTGTTGGGTAGGGACCATCTCTATATGTTGCCAACGTGTACTTCCCAAGTGCTTAGTACAGTGCTCTGCACACAGTAAGCGCTCAATAAATCCCATTGAATGAATGAATGAATGAAGGTGGTGATGCATGATACTTTGGTCCCTGACTGGATGTGCGCACACTTCTCGTTCAGTTTGAATTTCTAGATCCTGAAAACATTTCATAAATATCAATATTGTCTTTTTACAGTACTTAGAACTGAATCACGGCAATTAAGAAAGTCACAGGACTGCATAGCACAGAAAACCCAGGCATTCCTATTCTTCTCTAACAAGAAGACAACCGTTCCTTGTTTTGAAAAAGATGTCAGAATACTGTTCAAATAATTTCACAATAAAAATGCCTTTTATAGTACCCATGTGTGTGATGAGTGTATGTTTTATCCCATCTTGCATTCTTGAACTGCCTATAAAGACACAAGTAGAAGGATCTTGCCTTTAATATACTTTCCTTTGGATGAAGCTATTTTCAACTCCAGGTTTTCAAACTGCATTTAGAATGAAAGGTGAGTGGAAAATGGGATTTCTTTTTTGGAAGCCTGGGTTCAAAAAACATATTTTGGTGGAATGACATTGAAATCGCCTAAGAATAGCTTCAAATGAAAGAGTGAAAACTACTTTATCTTAACCGACTGTCTCTAATTAGTTCTTGCAGACCAATCTCTCTTCAAGGCAGCCAGGCTCAGGGAACTCAAGACCAATTAACTCAAATCATATCATTTTTTCCCCCAAATAAGTCAGGCTTTTGGAATAAGAAGGAGGATTACGGTGAGTCCCAAGGAGCCTATTCTTTGGTTTTTCTACACAAGATACTCAACAAAGTCCCAAGCTAGCCAGAAGTTCACCAACACAGGGAGTTAAAAAAATAAAAAGTAAAAGTCAAGCAGACCACTTGACGTGCTCTTCCTCTTCACAGGCAGGCTTTGCTGGAATACAATGACATTGAGCCGAAATGTATTACTGGATTATGGGGAATAGTAAGTATTGGAATCATTTAGTTGAAACAAAGAAGAAATCTTGCACTTGTAAAACTTTGAATGTGTGGAAGAGTGAATTAAGGTAGCATCCATAAGCAGTGATCTGGGGACAAAGGGAACACCAAAGAGCAATTACAAGAGTCCAGATAGGAGCTTAATGAAGAAACAGAATCAACCCAGCCTGCGCACTTTGCTCTTCTAATGTCAACCTTCTCCCTGTACCTTGAACTTGTCTATCTCTACACGTTGTAGAGAAGCAGTGTGGCTCAGTGGAAAAAGCATGGGCTCTGGAGTCAGAGGTCATGGGTTCAAATCCTGGCTCTGGCAATTGTCAGCTGTGTGACTTTGGGCATGTCACTTAGCTCCTCTCGGCCTCAGTTACCTCATCTGTAAAATGGGGATTAAGACTGTGAGCCCCCAGAGGGACAACCTGATCACCTTGTAACCTCCCCAGTGCTTAGAACAGTGCTTTGCAAATAGTAAGTGCTTAATAAATATCATCATTATTATTATTATCTCACCTCTTGCCCCCAGTCTGGAATGCTCTCTGTCTTCATATCCAACAGACAATTACTCTTTCCACACTTCAAAGCCTTCCTGAAGGCACCTCTCCTCCAAGAGGTCTTCCCTGACTTAGCCCTCATTTCTTCTTCTCCCACTCCCTCTCTGTCAATCTGACTTGCTCCTTTTTATTCATCCCCCTTCCCAGCCCCTCAGCACTTATGTACATATCTGTAATTCATTTATTGATATTAATGTCTGTCTCCCCCTGTAGAATGAAAGCTTGTTTTGGGCAGAGAATGTGTCTATTTATTGCTATATCCTACTCTCCCAAGTGCTTAGTACAGTGCTCTGCAAACAGTAAGCACTCAATAAATACGATTGACCAATATGTAAAAAATGCCATGTATCTTCACCTCTCCAAACATTTTACATTATAATGAAAATATAAAAATTTGCAATTTAATATTAAAAATCCAAATGATCTGTTTACAGATGGAAGATGTTAATGTGACCGGATGATCCAGGTAATGATTTTTAAATTTCATAGTATTTTGAAACACTGTCCATTTTCAAAGATGAAGCTACCGGTGGTCAGATCCTCTCCATACACATGAATGTGGCTGAAAAGACTCATGTCTGTCACACCCTGCTGGCTCTTGAATACTTGTGTCATTAATGGGTTGGTCCCATACAGGGTCTCTGTCTTTATTTCTAAGACTGCCTCTTGGTAGACTCTCTGAAAAGTTTTTGCTCAAGGTGAGCAATCTCACTCCCATTTGTTTTCTGCCAGGCTAGTCTGTTTGTTGCAGCGGTCTCCAATCAGTAAATAACTCTTTTTTTTTTTTTACAGTATTTGTTAAGTGCTTATTATGTTCCAGGCACTGTACTAAGCACTAGGGTAGATACAAGATAATCAGGTTGGACACAGTCCAGTCCCACATGGGGTTTACAGTCTTAATACCCATTTTACAGATGAGGTGATGGAGGCCCAGAGAAGAGAAGTGACTTGCCCAAGGTAATAGAGCAGACAGGTGGCAGAACTGGGATTAGAACCCAGGGCCTTCTGATTCCCAGGCCCGTGCTCCATCTACTAAGCAACACTACTTCTCAATCACTCGATCAATGGTGTTGACCACTTTCTGTGTACAGAGTACTATAGTAAGCACAGAGGAAAGTACAGTGCAATAGAGTTGGTAGACACGATCCCTTCCCACAGAGAGCTTGCAGTCTACAAGGAAGCTAGCAGTCTATAGTGCAGCCATTGGGTTTCAGTTGGCAAGTGGCTTGGTGAGGGGGTCATGTGGTAGAGAGTGGTCACTGGAGGCTGCCTAAAGATGGTGGCTACCCAATCCTCAGAGTTGAAAAGGCTGTAGCTCTTTTCCAATACGGCTGTGGTGTCAAAGTAATCCATTAGCAGGGGGGAAATAAAACTCATCATAAGCAGTACCAGGGTTCTCAATCAAGGGGCAGCCAGGGGAATGATGGGAAGGGGGGAGAATCAATCAATCGTATTTATTGACCACTTACTTTGTGCAGAGCACTGTACTAAGTGCTTGGGAAGTACAAGTCGGCAACATATAGAGACAGTCCCTACCCAACAGTGGGCTCACAGTCTAAAAGGGGGAGACAGAGAACAAAACTAAACATACTAACAAAATAAAATAGAATAGATATGTACAAGTAAAATAAATAGAGTAATAAATATGTACAAACATATATACATATATACAGGTGCTGTGGGGAAGGGAAGCAGGTAAGATGGGGGGATGGAGAGGGGGACGAGGGGGAGAGGAAGGAAGGGGCTCAGTCTGGGAAGGCCTCCTGGAGGAGGTGAGCTCTCAGTAGGGCCTTGAAGGGAGGAAGAGAGCTAGCTTGGTGGATGGGCAGAGGGAGGGCATTCCAGGCCCGGGGGATGACGTGGGCCGGGGGTCGATGGCGGGACAGGTGAGAACGAGGTATGGTGAGGAGATTAGTGGTAGAGGAGCGGAGGGTGTGGGCTGGGCTGGAGAAGGAGAGAAGGGAGGTGAGGTAGGAGGGGGCGAGGTGATGGACAGCCTTGAAGCCCAGGGTGAGGAGTTTCTGCCTGATGCGCAGATTAATTGGTAGCCACTGGAGATTTTTGAGGAGGGAAGTAACATGCCCAGAGCGTTTCTGGACAAAGACAATCCAGGCAGCAGCATGAAGTATGGATTGAAGTGGGGAGAGACACGAGGATGGGAGATCAGAGAGAAGGCTGATGCAGTAAGAGAAGGCTGATGCAGTAGGAGAAGCAGAAGGATGCTCTTCAACAAACTGTTGGGAATAATATAATGATGTTACATTGCCTGCACGCACAACATGATGGAATAGGATCATGTTGCGGGTGTTGGAAGCAGCTGTTTTGGCTCCATCTCATGGTGGCTGAATACAAACAGCCCTGCCAACATTCCACTGCTGTGTTGAACTGTATCCTGTCACTGGATCTATAAATTGTTTATTTGTCCTTCCTGGCTGCACATTCCCCCTTTCAGTTCACCTTATAACAGCTGCTTGGATATCCTGTGGTCATCCACTCCCCTCACATGACCCTTCCTCTTCCCCCCACCACAAAAGAGATATCGTGCTGTAAATGATACTCCAGAGCTAGTGAACTGAGTGAATTCTAGAATCTCTCTGTTCATTATCTTGTCCTGCCATTTGATATTTAATATGGTTTCTGGGTGTGGTTGGTGACAGAACTGGAAGGAGAGGAGGAGTAGCTATCTAAAATGATCTTTTATCACTACTGTGTTCCTTTTTCACTTGCTTCTTACCTCTGTGAAACTGGGGACTACCAATGATGCCCACTGATTATGCACAGAGTGCTGCCTTCTTCCATTTCCTCTTCAATCAATCATTTTCTTCTCTGCTCCCTGCCTACTATGAATGGGGGATAGTTGCATAGGGACCCCTGGATTTCAGTTCCACTTGCATTTACAATTTAAGGACATCTCCCTAATTGTCCTACTTTTCAAAAGTCTGAAAACTGTGCCATTAGACAATTTATGGACCAGCAATCTTTTGGCTGATTCTTGGTGAACAAAAATTGATATATGGAAATCCACAGTTCTTAAGCACAAAGGCAGAGTTCTAGCAATATTCTTGTTGTTATGCCACTAGATTAAATGTAAATCTGGTAGATGTATTACCTCCATAACACTGACTTCTTCCATTCCTTATCCATTAAGGGAACTCTCCACTTCAGGACTTTTCTGGGGAATCAAAGCATCACAATGCTTTATTTTGAAAGTATTTTGAAAAAGGATAATGTTTTACCACTCCCCTCCTTGGCTTTTCTGCAGTGTGTTGGGTGTAATGATCCAGAGAAAATCAATTGGACGCTGCATTTTAAAGATAAGGATTGGGATTTTACTTCTGCGTAACCTGGTGACCCCAATCAATCTCTGTCATACAGTCCCTCTGAAGATTTGATACCTCGATCTGCAATTAAGTCCCAAGTTCCAAGAATTGCAACAGATGTTCCAATCAAAATTCCTTTATTTTCTATTTATTCCTACTGCATATGATAAAAGGGAATGCTAGACTGCTTTTTAAATAGAAAGAAATGCTATCACCTTCAAGATATGTCAGTCATGGTTTGACTCAGTATCACGTTGGAAGATGTCTAAATTCTTATGATTTGCTTCTAATTTCTAGAAAAAATAATGGAACCTGCTACTATCATATTAAGTTACACACCTGCAAATATTCGCAATATGTAGCTTAGTGAGAAAAACAGCAAAAGTGAAACAGTTTGGCCTTGTGGATAGAGCATAGTCCTGGGAATCAGAAGGACCTGGGTTTTAATCTCTGCTCTGCCACTTGTCTCTATCTGAACTTGGTCTAGTCACTTCACTTCTCTGTGCCTCAGCTACCTCATCTGTAAAATGGGGATTAATGTTGTGAACTCCATGTAGGACAGCAATTGTGTACAGCCGGATTAGCTTACCCCAGTCTTTGAAACAGAGTTTGGCACATATAAAACACTATCACAAATCAAATCTCGGAAAAAATAAATCTTAAAAATGACGGCAAGCCCTGAAAATAGACGTCAGACCAAAGATTAATAGGACCTTGCTATTATATTTATCTTAACTCTCTGAGATTAATATTTTGTTGATCAATGCTTGGAAAGTGTCAAATGTATTGGAGGAGTCCAATGAGACTCCTTTAAAATTATTCCAAGCCATTGGTGAAATTGTTATCTAAGTAGAGTCTGCACAGTTTTTCTCCTTAGCCCATTTTTGCTAGAGTGTGGCTTAGTGGAAAGAGCACGGGCTTGGGAGTCAGAGGTCCTGGGTTCAAATCCCAACTCCACCGCATGTCAGCTGCGTGACCTTGGGCAAGTCACTTAACTTTTCTGTGCTTCAGTTACCTCATCTGTAAAACGGGGATTAAGACTGTGAGCCCCATGTGGGACAACCCAATTACCTTTATCTACTCTAGTGCTTAGAAGCTAGTTCTTGGCACATAGTAAGCACTGAACAAATACCATTATTATTAATAAAATCATTTAAAGGAAAAAACAATGCAAGCCCTCCTAAAGGCCACTTTGGCTTCAAATTTTCCAGAAAAGTCTATTCTCAAATTATAAAGTTTGTGAGTTATCCAAGCCTTAACCTTCTTTTTCTCCTCCTTCCTCCTGCCCAACATTTTGCACAGAACCATGAAAAGGTGAGGGTTGAGGTGAAATTCAGTTTGGCTCTTTGCTAAAACTTTGATATTGAAGTGGTTTAAATCACTCTTTTGGATTATTTGAGAATCTCATTTATCCAGGTCTTTCCCTACTAGAAGTCAGAGAGTTTTCTTTACATTTTGGCCAAGCCAACTTTTTAACTTGAAAACTTGTACATTATTTCACTGTGGCTCTGTAGACTGGCAGCATCACTAATAAAAATAGTAGAACAGTGCTTTGCACATAGTAAGCACTTAATAAATGCCATTATTATTAGTAGTAGTAAAGTTATGAATAATAATAATAATGGTATTTGTTTAGCACTTACTACGTGCCAGGCACTGTACTAAGCGCTGGGGTGGAGACAAGCAAATTGGGTTGGACACTGTCCCTGTACCTTGGGAGGCTTACAGTTTCAATCCCCATTTTACATGTGAGTAACTGAGTCACAGAGAAGTAAGTGACTTGTCCAAGGTCACACAGCAGGCAAGTGGCAGAGCCGGGATTAGAACCCATTACCTTCTGATTCCTAGGCCTGTGCTCTAGCCACTCCGCCATGCTGCTTCCCCACAGCATGGCATGCAGGGATTAAGTCATCCTCTTGCTGAGAATCAATTCATCATTTCTAATGTAAATCCTCCCCATGCATTGAGAAGAATCACTCCTAGTCTGTAAAAATTTATTTCATATATTTATAGCTGTGCTTCATACCTGAAAATGACACTACTGATGGTGAAGTTCACCCACGATATGCCTGTGGCTGAAAAGTCTAACGGGGGGTCTACAGTCTTAATGCATTGTGCCCACACAAAGGCTGTCCTTTGTCGTACTGTCAAGTTTGTTTCTTGCAACTCCTGTGCCACTTTCACGTTTGCTTCATTGTTTCATGATATTTGCTGAGCTTCTACTCCAAAACATCCAGCTTTTTATTGATTGCTGTACACAATGCTGGTCTACCTGAAGCAGTTGACTCCTAGCTTTCATCTGGGTTGTAACATTTTAGTAGATTTTGTCATACTGCTGGAGAAGCAGTGTGGCATAGGGGATTGTGCACAGGACGAGGAGTCAGAAGGTCATGAGTTCTAATCCCTGCTCCCCCACTTGTCCGCTGTTTGACCTTGGGAAAGACACTTCACTTCTCTGTGCCTCAATTACCTCAATTACAATTGATTGATTGATTGATTACCTCATCGGCAAAAGGGGAATGAGACTGCGAGCCCCATATGGGGAAGGGATTGTATCCAACCTGATTAGCTTTTATCCACCTAAGAACCTAAGTATTCACCACCTAAGAACCTAAGTATTCACAACACCCCCTAGCAACAATGTACATATTCTATATACTCAATCAGTTACTTTCTCCTGTCTGTCTTTTCTTATTTTTGTTTACCCTACTAGATTTTAAACTCCTTGAGGACAGGGATTGTATATACACCAATTCTATTGTACTTTCCCAAGGGCCTTGTCAGTGCCTGGCCATGATTGGCATGACTGATGGTTTTTTGAAAGCAAAGAAATAAATCCATTACAAGATATAGAAAAGAGCTACACTCAGATGCAATTGCTACTAATTGTCCCTCCTTTTGGTAATCTGAAAGGGAGTGGGTCAGTAAAACACCATCAATCAATGGTATTTATTGAGTACACATATGTGCAGAGCACTGCACTAGAGAAGCAACAGAGCCTAGCTTAAAGTCTAGTGGGGTCAGAGGACCTAGGTTCTAATCCCAGTTCCTCCACTTGTCTGCTGTGTGACCTTGGGCAAGTCACAACTTCTCTGTGCCTTCATTCCCTCATCTGTAAAATGAGGATTAAGATTGTGACTGGACAATTTACCTTGTATCTACCCTAGCATTTAGCACAGTGTCTGGCACATAGTGAGCATTTAAAATACCATTATTATTGTTACTATTATTATTATTATGTGACAGAGAGGGTATGGCAGACATATTCCTTGCCCACAACAAGCTTACAGTCTAGAGGGGGAGACAGACAATATGAATACATAATTAATAATATATAATTTAAAGTTATGTACATATGGACTGTGGAGTTGAGGGTAGGGTGAAAATCAAAAGACCAAAGGCCACAGATATAAGTGCATAGACTACACAGAAGGAAAGGAGAGGGAGACAGGGAAAAGAGGGCTTAATTGGGGAAGGCTTCTAGAGATTACTACTAACATGATCAAGGTAAAATAAAATAAACCTGCAGAATAAGCACGAGAGCTCAAAGACCAACATCAGTTTGGATTCTTCTTTTGGTTTTCTTGGTCTGAATGACTTCCCAATACTCTTTTCAAACTATCCAAGCCCCTTGATAAGTGGCAGAAATCATTTGGGAAAATTTGCTCCTGCAGAAATTCAAAGCGACTCTCTGTATTTCCTATCTCTTTCTTTATTCAATGTGGAATTATCATGAGTTTTGGTATCTCTGCAAACTAGCTCCAGTTAAAATCCACAGAAATGGAAAGATTAAGTAGAGGAGAGAAGGTAAACAAACATTCTACAAATCTCTTGAAAAGTCTAGACTGAATCTGCAAATATGCCATTGGTCCTGATCTATTTCCCCCCCAACCCACCCACAAAATAGAGTATCTAGCAGAGGCATTAAATCAAAACTAAGGCTAAAGTGATCTGCATCCAACTGTCCCCCTCTCCATGTTTTGAACACAATTCACCTTTTGAAGTCTAAGAAGCTTGAACCGATTTACTTATTTTAAATAAAATGAAATTGCAAACAAAAGAGAAATTTTTCACATTTTGAAAGGTCTTCCAGGGAGGGTAACCTCTTTGCAAAGTTCATAGATTCTAGGTTGTATTTATAAGTGGTAGGAAAATCTGCATCATGAGTGACTGGACAGTCTAGACATAGGCTTCTTCACATCAAGGGAGGTGAAGAGAATTAGAGAAAGGCAGAATAAAGGAGGTAGGAAGAAGAATCACTAAATTAATAAATCATATTTTTTATGGTATTGGTCAAGTGTTTACTATGTGCAAGACATCATACTAAGCACTGGGGTAGATACGAGCTAATTAGGTTGGACCCAGGCCATGTACTGTATGAGGCTCACAGTCAATCCCATTTTACAGATGAGGGAAGTGAGGCACAGGGAAGTTAAGTGACTGGCCCAAGGTCACACAGCAGACAAGTGGCAGAACAGGGATTAGAACACATGTTCTTCTGACTCCTAAGCCAGTACTCTACCCATTATTCCCTGTTGCTTCTTTAAGCAGCGTGGTCTAGCAATGTGCTTGGTATTTATTGAGTACTTAACTGTATGCAGAGCACTGTACTAAGCACTTGGCAGAATAAATAATAATAATAATAATAATTGGCATTTATTAAGCGCTTATTATGTGCAAAGCACTGTTCTAAGCGTTGGGGAGGACACAGGGTGATCAGGTTGTCCCACGTGGGGCTCACAGTCTTAATCCCCATTTTACAGATGAGGTAACTGAGGCCCAGAGAAGTTAAGTGACTTGCCCAAGATCACAGAGCAGACATGTGGCGGAGTCGGAATTTGAACCCATGACCTCTGACTCCAAAGCCCGTGCTCTTTCCACTGAGCCACGCTGCTTCTCTAAAATACATCAGAATAGGTATAGATGATCCCTGGTAGTCAAACTGATAGCCTCTCTGCTTCCTCATTCATTTTTGACTTTGCACATTCTGTGTTTGGAAAAATGGCAAGGAATTATTAAAATCTATCAGAAAGAGCCACAGCCTAATCCTAACTCCACCAGTAATCTGCCATGTGACCTTGAGCAAACCATAACCTCTCTGTGCCTCAGTTCCCTCCTCAATACCTTTTCTCCCTCCTACTTAGACTGTGAGTTCCATGTGGGACCTGGCGCTTAGTACAGTACTCAACACATAGTGAGTGCTCAACAAATACCACATTTATTATTGTTAGCAATAGTAATTATAATTATCAACAGGTATAATGGAAATTATAAATGCTAAGATACGTAGGCAAATATGGATTGAGGAAGGAAGGGAATCTCTGATAGTTATAGAACCTTATAAACTTGGGGCTCCTGTTTTGTTCCTCAGTACTGATTGACTTTTCAAGACAAAACACATTGTGGATTTTGTGTAGGGAGTTCAAGTGGAGAACATGATAGAAAGCTTGATAATTCTAGTCAAACCAGATACTTCCTAAATGCTTAGCCAGCTAGTTATTGCTTACCAAAAGGTCACCCAAGGTAAGTGATCTACTCCATATAAAGAGCTTGCCAATAGCCAAATCTGTATTGTTTAACCAACCAAATCACTGCTCAACCTCTTAAGGCACAATTGCATTCATGAGGTGGTGTGGAACTACCTAACTATCCATCTACAAACATGCTACCAGGCCGCTTATCATTACAACCATTTTGCAATTTATATCAAAAATTAGGAAGGGAAAATATTTTTGTAATGAGGGATTAAAAGCACCAGGGTAAACATGTCATGAAAAAATATACTTTTCAAAAAAATTTACAGTGTAGAAGAATTAAGGCAGTGATTCTGAAAGAATGAAATATGCACATCAGATTTTTGGGAAAAACAAGTATCACAAACTATTAGCTGAAGTTCTATCAGGGGTGAAATTATGAGAGAAAGATTTTGGGGCATTTCAAAAATGAACAGTGAGTGCCACCTTATGACAAGGGCTTGGAACCACTCCATTAAGAACAGATCATTCAACATAGATTATAGCCACTAGGTACCACTGGGATTTTCTTCATTTGTTTTCTTCCGAGTAGACTCTGGACTTCTAGTTGACTATATATATCTAAACTTTTTTCTTATTACCATTATTGGGCACCTAATTAACCTAAAATTAACCTCATTAATTATTCTAGAGACTTTTGTGTAAGAATGAATTCTCTTTGGAAGAGGGAGAGCTAGCAGGGTAATATCAGAGGAAGGGGAGGAGTAGATAATGAATATAATTAAATGATGAAAATCAAAATTTAAACTAATAATAGAAACTATCTGTTGTTTATTCCCTTGGACACTTACTTTTCTCAGGAGCAAGACAGAAGAGATATATATTAAATCCATCAAGGGATAAATCTAGTTTAATCATCTCTTTCATTGCTCTTCTACGAGGTTCCTCTTTAGTTCCTTGGTGGGGGTGGGGGCAGAATGATGCGGGGAGTGGAGAGAGAATTTACCATGTAGGCAGATATGAGTTTTAGGTGAGGAAGTATGATACCTTTGCAGATGGAAAGTTCTTTGAATTAACCTGCTCAGAATCAGGGACTTAATGTTAAAAACAAAACAAAATGTTATGATCATTTCCCAATCCTTTCCCCATCTACTCAACCAAAATAAAGGTTCCAGATCTGAGATAGTGAGAAATTCTGTTTGATTTTAAGTCTTATCAGGTTGAAATATCTGTTAGCCAAGCAAATGTACTCAACTTGACTCTCCAAGCTTACTCTTAAAATGAACTAACACTCAACCAACTACAAAAGAACTGACTTTCCACAACAGCACCGAACTGCTGTCATGGGACTACAAAGCAGTGGTTTGTGAAAAGAAAAAGAGAGTTGTGAAATGTACCTTAAAGGGCATTTCCTGGAAGCCCTTGATCCTAGGAAACCACGCACTTGACTTTCCACATCGCTCCAAATGTTCATCTTAGTTTGGGCAGAATTTCTTCTCCAAATGAGACATTCTCTCTGTGGAAAAAAAAAAAGTGATCGTAACTCAAATACTATCAAATATATATATATATATATATATATATATATATATATATATATATATACTCCTCCTTGATCACAATCACATCTTCTACCTAAAAGGGCAAATGATGATAGGAAAATAAATCCTTCTTTCATAGTTAAAGTACTGGGAAATCACTTTCCATATATAGCATTTAAGTCATGAGTTTAAGATGTTTGGTGCCTGCTTTAAGCATGCCAGATCACATGCAATAGTACCTGGAAAATAAAAATCACAAAATGTGCTTCACACAGCAATTCTTTCCTCATCGGCAATCAAAACTTTTTTTTTCCCCTAACATAAAATGTTTGCTTGAGTTGGGTTTATAGTTATACAAGACATTATTAATTTGATTTAATATATTAGTTTGGAGATGATAGAAAAAAGTAACATCAATATAATCTATTATGTCATATGCCCTCAGGTAATTATTGTTGTCTTATTCTTCATCATCATCAGTGGTATTTTTTATCAAGCACTTAGTGTGTGCAGAACAGTGTACTAAGTGCTTGAGAGAGTACAATACAAAAGAGTTGTTAGTCGCCTTCCCTGACTACAGTGAGCTTACAGCCTAGAGGCAGAAATAGACATAGATATAAATAAATCACAGTTAAGTATAGAAGTGATGTGGGGCTGAAGGAGGGGTGAATAAAGACCGAGAATCTAAGGGCAAGGGTGATGCAGACAGGAGTGGGAGAAGAGTAAATGAGAGCTTAGTTGGGCAAGGCCTCTTGGATGAGATGTGCTTTTAATAAGGCTTTGAAAGTCGGGAGAGTGATTGTCTGTCAAATATGAAGAGGGAGGGGGCTCCAGGCCAGAGGCAGAACATGGGCAAGGGTTTGGAGGTAAGATAGGCAAGACTGAGGTACAGTGAGTAGATTGGCATTGTCGTGGGAAATCAGGGAGGTAAGATAAGAGAGCAAGGTGATTGAGTGCTTTAAAATCTATGGTAAGAAGTTTCCGCTTGTTGTGGAGGTGGATGAGCAACTACTTGAGGTTTTTGAGGAGTGGAAAAACATGGAATGAATGTTTTTCATATAAAAATGATCCAGGCAGCATAGTGAAGTATGAACTGGAATGGGGAGTCAGGGAGGTCAACAAGGAGTCTGATGCAGTAGTCAAGTCAGGAGAGCTAAGTGCTCAGATCAAAGTTGTACCAGTTTGAATGGAGGGAAAGGAGCAGATTTTAGTGATACTGTGAAGGTAGAACAGACTGGATTTGGTAACAGAGTGAATACGTGGGTTAAATGAGATAGACGAGTCAAAGCCGAAGGCTGTGAGACAAGGAGGATAGTAGTGCTGTCTACAGTGAAGCTAAAGTCAGGGGGAGGATGGGTTTGGGTGGGAAAAAGAGGACTTCTGTTTTGAACATGTTAAGTTGGAGTTGTCGGTGGAACATTCAAGTAGAAATGTCCTGAAGGCAGGAGGAAATATGAGACTGTAGAGAGGGAGAGAGAACAGGGCCGGAGATATAGATTTGGGAATTATCCTCTTAGAGATATCTGAAGCCATGGAGAGATTAAGTTCTCCAGGGGAGTGGGTGCAGATGGAGAGTAGAAGGCGACCCAGAACTGAGCCTTGAAGGACTCCCACAGTTAGGGGGTGGGAGGGAGAGGAGGAGCCCATATGATGAACATATTGTTTACACAATCCCTGAAGGAAGTGAACTGATTCAGAAGTGGAGACTTAAGCCAAAAAAAGACCCCACAAAGCACAGGAGAATGTCGTACTCAAATGTCAATGATGCTCAGCAGGCATCCCTGTAGGCTACAATCTTATATGAGAGGGAGCTGATGCTTGACCACCTTGCCATCATCAAGCCACAGGTTACAATCCTCTAGACTGTAACTTCCTTGTGGGCAGGGATCATGTCTAACACCTCTGTTATACTAATTCGGTGGCAATTGTTTGCCATGATCTTCCTATCTACATGTTCTCAGATTGACATACAGCGTGCGATGGGTGACAGTGCAGGAAGAAGAGTATGCATTTTTTTTAAATCTACTAAATATTGAGCAGAGGTTAATTCCATGGAAGAACAGCTTTATATGGCACCTGACAATGCCTGCTTCCCATTTCATAATGTCATTCCACCAGCTGTTCCCATCTTTTAATACTTCTGTTAATAATTAGATGAAACGCAAAAGCTTCTGGTTATGTAACATGGACATGTTTTAGGAGGAGATACAGTTCTGAAAGCTGCTTCATCATGTCTGATCACTCATTACCATTCCATGTCTTGTGCATTCTCTGTTTATCTTAGAATAGCATGAGAATAATGCTCTTCCTACACAGAGCTTGCTTTTAGCTAGTAGCATGTCTTTTTTTAAAATTAACCATCATATGGAGCATTAGTTTAATAATACTGACAGGGATTTTGTGATTTCTATGTGCCACAATGAAACTTTCTTACTCTGTTATGGTTCATGACACATTTGGAAGAGAAAGCATTTCAATTCAAATCCTTATGTGTCGACAGACGTCCCCACACATTTTCCCCTGCTTTTTTCCCCCAATTAAATACATCTCGGCCCTCTGAGCTCTGAAAGGCAATGATGTTTGTCTGTAAGTTTTGCCGTTAGCCAGGAGGAAAGAATGAAGGTCTTTGGGTCTGAAGGTGTTCTCCATCATGTTGAAAACTGTGTCCAATCTCATTGTAGGAAGCAGCAGGTAGCTATGAAAAGAAGGGTCATTCCTGTGACCAGCTCAAGACCCTATTATGGAAACCTTTGCTGCAGGTGAAAGGTCAGTATCCAGTCAAGACTCTGACCCTTAACTTTTTTGTTAAAATTGTCACAAGGTAAATTAATCAGATTTATGGCATTAAGCTCCACTGACATCTTTATCCTTTCGGTTCTTTTTCTCCCCCCAATCCTGCTAAACCCTCTTCTGATTAAAAAGCTCTTTGCTTTTCTGATACTTATGATTTCTGTTGAGGCTGATGCAGATGGAACACATGTGGATAAACACTGGGGCCATCATAGAGAAAACCTGGCAGGAGTGTGTACATCAAAAGAGTGAACAGCAAAAAGAGAGTTAAAGCCTCATCTCACTGGTACTTAATCAAACACATCTCAGCTTGTGGACAATTGCTAAGGGCATGTTTTAATGGTGCTAATAGTATTCTCAGATTCTGAAAACAGCTGTCAGCCCTGTTGCAAGGGAAACCAGGAGAGTTCCACCAGAGACCCTGTAAGAAAACTCACCTGCCAAAGACATTTTCTTTCTTTGTCTTTTAGTATTTATTGGTCCACAGGACAGGTGGGACAAGATTTACCCCTAGACAGAGATCCATTCTGTGGAAGTGATTCCCTCTTTCTGAATGGGCTAGGGAATGAATTAAGAATTCCCAGGTCCTTAACCAGCATGGTGCTAACACGAAGCAGTCTCTCAGCGTGAGAGAGAGGGGAGGCCATGCAGAGGTTACAGGTACTTTTTAATCCAGCCACCCAGGAGAGCACCAACTTCCTGCTGCTAGAAATTTGTCTGCAAATTTTTTCCTCATTCAAAAGAGTGACGGGGTCCAGGAGACACTGGCTATGATAACTTGATTAGAGTGGGGACAGAGAAAACAGATGCAAAGAACCAGCTCTCACTCTTTAAAGTCTCACTGGGGGAATACAGCTTGGTGCAGACAATTTCTAAGGCCCGGGTCATAGGTAAGCCATGGGTCTTGGGCATCTGAAAACTCTGAGTTTCTAAATAAGTAGATCTTTCAAGTTCATTGGGGCTTTTTTTGCATATTGGGAACAAAAAGGGGAAAAGCAACAGTCAACTGATAAGAAAAATTGAGTACACTTCCACACAAAAATGTGAATCGTCTCTACTGTTCTCATTGGTTTCCTTAGAGTGTACTGAAAGGAATTTATCTCATATTTTGTTTGTGTTTCATTGAGTTCCTTGATAATGGTCCCATGTCCCTAATACTCAGATAATTTAAAATTGATTTTGAAGTTTATCCATCAGTTGGTATGTGCAGCAGAATCTTTTTATTAGATATTATTGAATGACAGAAATATAAAACTCATAACATATGATGCTGCAGTAATAAGCAACAGCAAAGTAAATGATGTCATGTAGAAATTGTGGAAACACTTCATAAGTACTGTGGGAAAGAACCTCTCACACCACCTCATTCAACCTCTTGATTCACTCCAGAAGTTCCATCAGACATATGTCCAACCTGTTTTGAGTATCTTTGACATTGAATAGAAGTGATTACTCAAACTTCTGTAAAATAGCAAAGAATTACAGACACAAAAAGGTAAAGCTTAAATTAGGAAGCATCACAGGATCCTAGGTTTTGTGGACATGGAAGCTGGGAAGGAATGTGTCTTTAGCCAGACTAGGAGAAGCTAGATTTACAGCCCTTCAATTTATCATTATGACCCCCATCTAAGAGGGGTTAGAACTGACATTTGGAAGTTAGAGAGACACTTCTCTAACCGTTTCTACTAATGATTCCTCACAGTTTCTTGGAAGAAAGTTCCTATTGTTCCCATTTTGCAGTGGAGGAAATTGAGACGTTTATTTGGAGAAGTTTTTGGTTTAAAATTCTACTTGGGTTCTGAATTTGCAAAGGGAAAGTCTTGTGTTGTATCTTCCTAACAGTGTTGACTATTGTTCTGTTCAAGAAAGAGAAGAGTATTTGGGGTCAGTACCTCTAGTCCTCCCTGTACACTCCCTCTAGGAGCTCTGGTGTTTGTGGGCCCAAGTGCTGATCAGGTTTTTAACATTTTTTTTTTTTTTTGCTCCTTCTTGTCCAATATCACAAATTACCTTTATTGTTGCCCAGCTAAATCACAGAACACATTTTCACGCCTTTCCCTCTCCCCCAGTCTAATTGGAATCCAAACTGAAACTGTAATCTTCAAATTCAATAAAAATATTAATAATTGTGGTATTTAAGTGCTTATTATCTGCCAGGCATGGTACTAAGCACTGGGGTAAATGCGAGGTAATCAGTTGGACACAATCACTGTACCAGCTGGGGCTCTCAGTCTTAATCCCTGTTTTACAGATGAGGTAACAGAGGCACAGAGAACTGAAGTGACTTGCCCAAGGTCACACATCAGACAAGTGGAAGAGCCAGGATTAGAACTCGGGTTCTTTTGACTCCCAGGTTCATAATAATAATTATGGTATTTGTTAAGTGCTTACTATGTTCTGAGCACCGTTCTAAGCACTGGGATAGATACAAGATCATCAGGTTGTCCCATGTGGAGCTCATAGTCTTAATCCTCATTTTCCAGATGAGGTAACTGAAGCACAGAGAAGTTAAGTGACTTGCCCAAAGTCACACAGGTTCATGCTCTATCCACTAGGCCATACTGCTTTCCAAGGCACGGTTTGGTCCTTGCTGTTTTCTGACAGCAGGCCTGCTGAGAGAAGTTCTGACGTTGGAGTCTACCTTCTCTATTCTGCGGTAAGCTCTTTAGGGGAGAAGCTGAAGTCTATCATGCAGGCATGAAAGTCCAGGTGGACAACAGGGTTTTTTCCCTAGAATTCTCACACCCTTTTCCATGGCATTTTGAGACCCTCTCATCCTGACTTCCACCTTTCAGTTTAGGAAGTAATAGAGACATAAGGAGTAGTGGATGAGCCTGCTGTTTTGTTAAGTATAATGTGTGAAATTCCCATCTTTTCTAAAAGGATTGAAATTTGGCTTAAATATAATGTCATCAATATTACTGAGCCCTTACTATGGGCAGAGGATTGAATTAAGCCTTTAGAGAATAGAGCAGGGACTTGAGAGTCGGAGCATGTGGGTTCTAATCCCAGCTCCGCCACTTGTCTGCTGTGTGATTTTAGGCAAGCCACATAACTTTTCTCTGCCTCAGTTACCTCATCTGTAAACTGGGGATTAAAACTGTGAGCCCCACGTGGAACAACTTGATTACCCCATATCTACCCCAGAGATTAGAACAGTGCTTGGCACTTGGTACACACACGGCTCACAGTTTCAATGGCACATGACAAATACTATAATTATTATTATTATTACAGAAAGAGTCAAGGTCTTGTTCCTAACCTCAAGGAGTATATAATCTACTGGAGAACCCAACAACATCAAATGATGAGTGCACAATAGTTAAGAAAAGCCAAACATATAGTTTATGCCTTTTGAGACAGGGACTTTTGGGGGTTCAGATTTCAGCAGATTACAGATGTAGGATGGAAGGTGCAAAAGTGTTGAACTGTTTTTTTCCCCAGTATAGTTTTGGCAATCTAAAAAAGTTTAATTTAGATTTCCAGATTATTTTTGCTTTCAAATATTCTTATTTCAGAAAGTCTTTCAAAGATGAATTTGATTGCAACAGTCTTTATCCCATACCTCTCATTTGCTGAAATAATACTTTTGTTGCTTTTTAAGGTCTCTAGATTTTTGTTTATATGCATGTACGTGTTCTGAGAACAGGTACAACTTGAAGGGTAATTTCTCAAAACTATGGTCTGAAATTCAAAATGTGTGTGTTCTGGATTTTTTTTAAGTGCTGTTTATTCTCTTTCCAAGTGGGATATTAGCCTTGCATGATTTTGAGGATGAGCAATTACAAGACCCTCTAAAATGTTGGGCTGAAAAAGTGGACACAGCCAAGCCACTTGTTAGAAGAATATTGCCAAACTGAGCCCTATCAGAAGTCATTCTTCCATTTTTTTTCTGACTTGCCGTCCATCTCACCCCATCTCGTTTTGCTGCTTATTTCCTAGGGGGTTGTGAGAACTAGAACTAGTTTTCTGGATAAACATCAAGCTTGATTGGGTTTACTTTAAAAAAAACCAACTCTGCTAACTGCCATACGAACTTCGTGAAGTCAGCAACTTGTTCAATGATCACGTTGCAGAGGACTTCTAGAGGTGGACTTGTCCTCACCCTAAACTGTGGAATGAATGGATGAAGCCTTGGTTGGATGGTTTGAATGGGATTTCTCTAAAGCATTAAACTTGTAAAAGATCTACAAGACTTATGGTGAGGCTCATCTGAATCCAGGAGAGGTTTCCACTTGTCCATTTACAAAACAAATCATGGATTTGTACTATACATTTCCATTCTTCCCTCTTCACCCAACCCTCTTTACGGTAGACATGCAATTATATATATTTTAATAATTCCACTTCGTGTATTGTCATGGAAAGCCATTTAAAAGACAAAGATATTCACTATGATGAGGAATCTCTCGCAGAAGTAAAGCTAATCTGTGAAATATGTTGGATAAGAGGGAAAAAATTCAAAGAAATGTTAAAACCATAAGCAGCACTTGAACCCACAATTTAATTAGAAATCATTCCAGGGATTTCAGTCAATTGTATTTATTGAGCATTTACTCTGGGGAGAGCACTGTCCAGTGCTTAGAACAGTGCTTGGCACACAGGAAGCACTAAACAATTATTACCATTATTATTACTAAGCTCTGGGGAGAGTTCAATGCAACAATAAACAGAAACATTACCTGCCCACAACAAGTGCACCAGCTAGAGGGGTAGACAGACATTAATATAAGAAAATTATAGATATGTGCAAAAGCGTGGTGGGGCAGGGAGGGGGGGAATGGGTAAAAGGAGCAAGTCAGGGTGATGTAGAAGGGAGTGGGAGAAGAGGATAGGAGAGCCTAATCAGGGAAGATTCAAGATTTATACTTCGACCTAATATGTTCAAATGTTTATTAGCTTTCATTTCCTCTTCTGCTGAAGTTTATGTGCCCCCCATGCCACGATCAAATGGCGATCACGTGGTGTTCACGTGCTCCCCATGCCGCGATCACACAGTAGACAGAGTCCAGGACACCTAGACTTTATCTCTTCCTTCTTCTAACATAAATGAAGAAACAGAAAGTATAGGGAGCAAGAAGAAAAGACAATGAGGCATTTGAGGAGACATTTTTCTGGCAGTTCCTTCTCTCTGGGTCTTCCAGGGTCATGAGTGTAGCCTTCCCCACCCTTCTGGATGTGCTTCTGTCTTCCTGGGCATTTGGACTGTAATAATTCTTTCAGGGTTTATGTTCAACTAATATGGATTTCCCAAAGAGTTGAGTCAGAAGGCTCCCAAGGGAGAGCCTCTCTGGACTCCACCGTGCACACGACACTTTTGAAGCATTTCAGTAAATGTGTTTTTCTCTCTGGCTTTCACATTTGACTAGATAGGCTGCCAAGTGCTGGGGTGGTGCTGGAACCCCAGTCCCAACTCAGGATCTGAGCTGGGAACTGCTTCCTGAAACAAATGAAGGCAGCATTAAAACTGAGATGACCTGCAATTGGACTCTCCTCTGCCATTTCCCGTACACGTTGCAACTAACGGGGTAATTTTTGTGCTGAAGTAATCTTCTCATCAATATAATGAGAGATATTGTCTTCCTCCAATGGCCCAAAACTGTTGCTATTTTGACATGAGCAGAAAATTCCTTCCTGGTAACTGTCCCTAGGACAGCTATGGTGTCGAAAGCACATGGGTGAGCTGCTGACTTGGAATAATAATAGTAGTAATGGGATTTAAGTGCTCACTATGTACCAGGAACTGTAATATGTTCTGGGGTGGTTACAAGTATATCAGATTGGACATAATCCCTGTCCCAAATTGGGCTCACAGTTTTATTCCCCATTTTACAGATAAGGTAACTGAGGCACAGAGAAGAAAAGTGACTTGCCTAAGGTCACGCAGCAAACAAGTGGTGGAGTTGGGATTAGAACCCCAGACCTCGTGCCTTCGCTTAAAGAAGTAGCATGGATCAGTGGAAAGAGCACCGGCTTGGGAGCCAGAGGTCATGGGTTCTAATCCTGGCTCCGCCACTTGTCAGCTGTGTGACTTTGGGCAAGTCACTAAACTTCTCTGGGCCTCAGTTACCTCATCTGTAAAATGGGGATTAAAATTCTGAGCCCCACAAGGGATAACCTGATCACCTTGTATCTGCCCCCAGCACTTAGAACAGTGCTTCGCAACATACTAAGTGCTTAACAAATGCCATTATTATTATTATTATTATTATTATTTGGTGTTAGGCTGAGATGACTTTACATAGTATTTTCTCATGGAAATTTGGTATAGAATAGGAAAACTTCACATATGGCATGGCCCTGCAAACAATTTTTCATCACTGTTAAATTCTTACGTGGCTGTACTCTTGAAGATTGCAAATCCCTCCCGGAGACTCAGAACACTTTGTTCTTCCCCTGTGCTTTGCAGATCATTTATCTTTTCATACTAAAAAATTATCTTCAGTGAGTGGTTGGGGATGAGCCTGGATGGACTCTGGGAACAAGTCGCTAGGATGATTCTGTTCCAGCATTTCCTGGCCCTCTTTGAAACTGGCTATTCTGGCCAGTTATTTACATGTCCCCTGTTGTGAACATTGGGGGATCAGAAGGATCAGGGCTAAATAATTCTCCAACAGTGGCCGGGCAAGCTATCAGAGAATAAGTGGGTCAAGTCCCCTTCAGACAGTAAGCTTTTTGGGGGAAGGGATGTGTCTAACCTTTTTGTACTCTTCCAAATGCTTAGTTCATAGCTCTCTTCACAATAGGAATTCCATAACTGCTGACAATAAGGGAGTCTTCTTCTTTGCATTATTCTAGAAGTAGCCAAGAAGCAGGCTCTACAGAATAGAACTAGCAAACACTATCTTCCATCATCAATAATCATATTTATTGAGCACTTACTGTGTGCAGAGCACTGTACTAAGCGCTTGGGAAGTACAAGTTGGCAACATAACCCTCAACCCCTCTCCATTCAAACTGCAGTCAAGGGCAATGTCACAGAGCATGTGTTGTTTTGAAGGGGGAGGGGGAGCCCAGGGAGAACATTGCTTTTTGTCTGCATAAAAACGCATTTACATGAACCTGTTCTCACTGCCCTCTGGTCTCAACAAATGCTAATTATTGTGAACGAATAGCTTGGAATCAGAGGGACATTTCCCATTCTTCCTTCAGTATCACTTCTAAAAGTCATTTCATTCTTCTTTATTAGAACAACAACAGTCCTGTTGAAGCTGCCATTCTGAGAATCATAGAAATTGCAGATGGAAAAGAACAATTAGATCATCTGGTTGATTCCCCTAGAGGAAGAGAGATAAGTACTCCCACAGAATCTCCTCAGTGCTCTGCATGACCCATCATTTTATGCCCTAATATTAAGGTTTCCAACACTTCTCTTGGGGATGGCTCCAGTGCCTAATAAATTTCCTTCAACAGGAACATTTCCCTACAGTAACAAATATTCCTTTACCTCACTACCTCAGCTCTCAGCATTAGGTTAGCTCTCCAAAATGAGAAAACAGACTCTATTCTTCTGCCATGAGAGAAACAGGGAGTCAGGAAGAGGCAAGGGCATCTGGTAATATCTTCCCAACAACACCCCAGGCTTTAGGAACGTAGAAGAAGCCACAGACACAGTAACAGTGCTGTTTTTCACACTACCCACGAGACTTTGGATTTTCACAGCTGTGCCTCTGTTCTTTTGGCACTCCCTCCTTCAGACCCCCATGTTAGATATCTTACTTCTGTTCTGTTTCCATTGATATAACAAGCGATCAATATTCCACTGGAGAGTCAGTGAGTGAATTAATTGCTTAAGAACTGATGTTAAAATGTGAACCCCTAATTTAATTACTTTTGGTCCCCAACAGTTAAGACGTTACAGAAGGTCTGTATTTTTAAGGGAGAATGGCATGAAGTTTTTTTTTTAAATTGTGAAGAAGCACTCTTGCACGTTGAGCAGTTATGATGGCTATTACTCCCCTAAGCAGTGTACGTGTGTGTGAGAGAGAGATCCTTTTACCAGAGACACTATAGAACTTTCCATAAGTATTTGTGATTCATTTATTCAATTGTATTTATTGCATGTTTACTGTGTGCAGAGCACTGTACTACTTCCTCAGGCTTCATTTGTTAATTTGTAAAGTGATAAGACTGGTCATACTTCTAGGGAAATGTGAGATTATCAGCCAGTACATGAAACTTCAGACTGACAACTCAACTGGTTTCTGAAAACTGTGTCCCCATAGGAATGATGCTATAAATAGGAGATTAGTTCCCCAATTTTGCTCTCCTGGGATCAATAATCAATAATAAAGGAACTAGTAGGCAAGAAATATTCCAAAGATTAATGTTAGGGAGACTTGCTATGAAGAACCTGGAAAAAGTCATGAAATGTGCTGATGTAGCTATTTGCCTCAAAAATACAAATTGTCAACTCTGTGGTGTTTCAGTGACAATGTATAGATCCGAAAGCTGGGCAGTGAAAAAACAGTTTAGAAAGAACACCAATTCTTTTGAAATGTGGTGTTGGAGAAGGCTTTTGCAAATATGGACTCCCCAAAAAACAAACAAATGGATTTTGGAGTAAATAAAACCAAAGTGGTCTTTGGAAGGACAAATGACCTGACAGATTAGCATATTTTGGAAACAATCAGGACGACTAATTCTCTGGAGAGAATACTAATGCTAGGAAAAGTCCAAGGAAAATGGTGAAGAGGCAAACCAGCTGCTAGATACAGACCATAACCACAACAAAAGAACTATTAGAAAGGTTGCGGATTATGGCAAAGGACAGGATGTTCTGGAGAAAATATATTCATGGAGTTGCTATGAATAGGAAATGACTTGACAGCACAAGTTCCTGAACTAAGGTTGGATACCATAAATTTTTAAAAATTAATTAGTATCTATTGAGTGCTTACTGCACTAAGTGCTTGGGAAAGTACAATACATTAGAATTGGTAGACATGATCCCTGCCCATGAGGAACTCACAGTCTACAAGGAGAAATGGTCATCAAAATAAATTGTAGATAGGTGAAATATTGGAGTATAAGAATTTGTACTTTAGTGCTATAGAGCAGGTATGAGTACCAAAGAGCTTTAGGGGTATACAGTCAAGTGCATAGACAAAGAAGGGTGAATTTGTCAGGGAATACCTCTTGGAGATGCAATTTTAATAAGGCTTTGAAAGTGGGGAGGGGGTGGTCTGTTGGATTCAAAGTTGGGGAAGGAGTTCCAGGTCAGAGGGAGGACATGGACAAAATCAAGAGTGCATTTGAGAAGCCGTGTGTGGGGATTTGATGACAGCAGTAGATGAAGTAAGGTAGGATAGAGAGAGCTGACTGTGTGTCTTAAATCTTGTGGCAAGGAGTTTCTGTTTGATGCAGAGGCAAATAGGCAACCCTTGGAGGTTTTAGAGGAGTGGGGAGCTATGGACTTAATGGATTTTGAGAAAACTGATTCAGGCAGCAGAGTGAATTATAGACTGCATGGGGGAGTGAGATAGGAGTCAGGGAGGCCAGTGAGGAGGCTGATAGGTTAGTCAAGGTGGGAAATGTTGAATTCTTGCATCAGCATGGTAGCAGCATGAATGGAGAGGAGAAGGAAGATTTTAGAGATGTTGTGAAGATAGAACCAGTTGGATTTTATGACAGATTTAATGCGTGGGTTGAGAGGGTTGGAAGTAGAAGCAAGGAGTATAGACAATTAGCTTAAGGAATATGGAGGGAGATGGGTCGATGACTGGAGGGTGCCGTGGGATCATCAGCATGGCTCAGTGGAAAGAGCACGAGCTTGGGAGCCAGAGGTCATGGATTCTAATCCTGGCTCTGCCACTTGTCAGCTCTGTGACTTTGGGCAAGTCACAACTTCTCTGTGCCTCAGTTACCTCATCTGTAAAATGGGGATTAAGGCTGTGAGCCACACATGGGACAACCTGATCACCTTGTATCCCCCCTCCCAGTGCTTAGAATAGTGCTTCACACACAGTAAGAGCTTAACAAATGCCATCATCATCATCAAGGAAGGGTTTTGGGTTTTTGCCTTTATCGGGGTTACAAGGACAAGTTTGCAAGCAGTGGGGAAGAAGACATTGTTAAGTGAATTGTTGAAGATGCAGAACAGGGAGGGAAAAAGAGAGGGACAAGTGTATAGGTAAGGCGGGAAGGGATGGTATTGATGGAGAGGGTAGAATTTGAGAGGAGGCAAGAGAAAACCTCTTAAGATACTGCATTCTTATAGATAATATAGCTACATTAACATATTTATATTGTCAGAAGGTTATGTTCACTGATGTTGGAGTTTACTCCACTGGAAGCAAAAAATTGATGTGTCAACCCTCTCTGGTGATTTTTGCCTGGAGAAAGCCTTACTGCAGGTCCCACCACATTTCATGATTTTCCTCAGTTCAATCATATCGTCTTTCAGCCTGATAGTCCCTATTGCTTTCAGTCAAACCTAACATGAAAACATCTTCACACACTCCATTTCCAAAGGTAACCTTCCTTGAAGCTGTTCCTGCTTTAATATAATTCAACTCAAGTTTCAGTGACCAAAATTAACCCTGTTTTCCAGGTACTTGTGTGTTCCGTGGGTTTATTTTTTGTCTTCTATCCTCTTTCTATCCCAAAGATTGGGAACACCAGTTCATGTGTGCAGAAATCAATCAGTAGTGTTCACTGAGCAACTTGCTGTGCACAGAGCATTGTACTATTACTTGGGAGAGTATGTTACAAAAGAGGGAAATCAAAGATGGCAGCATCTCTCACCCTTTCTGCACAGCCACATTTGTAATCCACTGAACAGGTGCGAGTCCCCTTCCATTTAAACTAGGATTTCTTTCCCAACAAGAATATCTGGAAATCAGTGATGTGAGTTTAAAAATCTAGCTAGTCCATGAAAGGGTATCCCACTACTTCAAAGGTGTTGACAATTCCATCAACTTCCATCCTTCCCCTCCATCCTTAAACACCTTTGCCTAACAGCATGATTTAATAATAATAATAGCATTTGTTAAGAGCTATGTGTGTTGCACTGTTCTAAGCACTGGGGGGGATACAACGTGATTAGGTTGTCCCACTTGGGGTTTGTAGTCTTAATCCCCATTTTGCAGATGAGGTAATTGAGGCACAGAGAAGTTAAGTGGCTTGCCCAAGGTCAGGCAGCTGACAAGTGGCAGAGCCAGAATTTGAACCCATGACCTCTGACTCCCAAGCCCGTGTTCCTTCCACTGAGCCATGCTACTTCTCTAAAGGACTAAAGGATTTAAAGGATTATCTGAGAAGAAAGGACATATGAAGAATTCAGGAGCATGCACACATGGGGATGGAAGCAAAAAAATCGTATTAGAATTTCCCCATACTGCTGGGGTTTCATATACCCCTGCTAGCTATCCCTCTCACTCCTTTTAGGAATGTGAACTGCTGAAAACTGTAATAGCAGGAGAAATAGTATTGCTATCTATTGAATCCCTACAGAGTGCCCTGTACTAATAATGATGGTACTTGTTAAGCACTTACTATGTTCCAAGCACTGTTCTAAACACTGGGGTAGATACAAGGTAATGAGGTTGTCCCACGTGGGGCTCACAGTCTTAATCCTTATTTTACAGAAGAGGTAATAAGCACAGAGAAGTTAAGTGACTTGCCCAAAGTCACACAGCTGATAAGTGGCAGAGAGACATTAGAACCCATGACCTCTGAATCCCAAGCCTGTGCTCTTTCCACTAAACCACACTGCTTCTCACGTTGCTGTATTAAACATTTAGAAAAATACAACAGAACTAGATTAATAATAATGGCATTTGTTAGGCGCTTATTATGTGCAAAGCACTGTTCTAAGTGCTGGAAAGACATTCTCTGACCACAAAGAGTTTACATTCTAACGGAGCAACCTTCAGATTCCTTTAAATTTAGGTATTGGATCTGCTGCTAGTCAAGTTCTGAAAAAAAAAAAGGTGCAAAGCACTGTTCTAAGTGCTGGAAAGACATTCTCTGACCACAAAGAGTTTACATTCTAATGGAGCAAGCTTCAGATTTCTTTAAATTTAGGTATTGGATCTGCTGCTAGTCAACTTCCGAAAAAAACAGCAATGAACCTCAGCACCCTCTCTCCTCCCTAAAGGTTATCTTTCCGAAGCCAGGCTGATTTATTATGCGAAGGAGCAGTAACCCGGAAGATATATATCTCTGGGGTAGAATCCTTCTCCGTGATGAAGAAGTCAATCCTCCACACGTGCATCCCATTCCCAAGAGAACGGAAAAAGAATCCAGATTTCTTCTCTAAAAGCTGAATTTTGCTTCTCAAAAATTATTTTGCTTATCTTCTGATGAGCATTACTCAGCTGAATGAAATGTCTGCTCTCTCCCCACCCGCCACACTTCAGAGCAGAAGCACACAAACAGCAGACTTTGTTATGCACCAAAATCTCCGATTGGCAGACACTAATTTCAGTGAGTCACTATCTTGCCATTTCCTTTGTGTTGGTTTTCCAGCACCATTGCCGGAGACTGTAGCATGTGGGCCAGCTGTGTGCCTGCCTGGGGAAGGGCCGGGTCAGCATTCCCAGTGTCACTTCACAAGTCAAAGTATTTTCTGAACCGAGGCGCTTCCCTTAACGTGTACAAATCCGGGCCATTACCACACAGCAGTGCAACGATGCAAAATAGCATCGTGAAAGAATACTAAGTAGTAAATCTGGAGCATAGATCACATGTAAGAGGTTTGCAGCCTCCTCCTCTATAAAATCAAAGTGCTTGCCTTGGCTGCTTTTAGTGGTTCCATGTGTTCCTTATTCTAGATTCTTTTCAGGTTCAATGTAAATGACCACACTTGGGCAAAGAAACGGAAATCATCCAAGTACAGAACTGGCATTTAGAGGTCCCATTGATTTAAAAATTACTTAGCATGCTTCTTTAAGAGTGCAAAGTCCTCTTCTGATTATTTCATTTAGACTTTCATCTTCTGACTATTTCTATTTCTTTTAGACTGTGAGCCCACTGTTGGGTAGGGACTGTATATGTTGCCAATTTGTACTTCCCAAGCGCTTAGTACAGTGCTCTGCACACAGTAAGCGCTCAATAAATACGATTGATGATGATTGATGATTTCATTCATTCATTCGATCGTATTTATTGAGCACTTACTGTGTGCAGAGCACTGTACTAAGCACTTGGGAAGTACAAGTTGGCAATATATAGAGACGGTCCCTACCCAACAGTGGGCTCACAGTCTAGACTGTATCTCAACCTGACTAAAATCTAAAGGTAACTGACTGTCAGGCAGAGTGGCCTAATGGAAAGATTAAAGGGGACTGGAAGCCAGGAGAATTTAGGTTCTAATCCCACCTGCTGTGCAACCATGAGAAATAATACTAATAATTATGGTATTTGTTAAGCACTTACTATGTGCCAAGCACTGTTCACATTAACAACATTTGATTAAGAATCAAATAATAATATTAAATACTATATTTAAGATGGATGCATAGAAAATGAAATAAACTCTGTCCCTTATTACCATTTTTTCAGGTTTTTGTGGGAATCTGTGTTGGGAGAGGGTTCTGGCTGTGTTTACTGCAGGAAAACCTTGTAATCTCTTAGCCATGTGATTTGAAAGCAGTAAGGAAGGCCACATGACTTAGTGGAAAGAGCACAGACTTGGGTGTCTGAAGACTAATGTTCTAATCCCAGCTCTTCTACTTACCTTTATGACCTTGGAAGAATTTCTTAATTTCTCTGTGCCTCAGAGAAAATGGGAATGAAATACCTATTTCCCCTTCCTCTTATTATTATTGTTAATAATAATAATGGCATGTATTAAGCACCTACTATGTGCAAAGCTCTATTCTAAGCACTGGGGAGGTTACAAGGTGATCATGTTGACCCATGGGGGACTCACAGTCTTAATCCCCATTTTACAGATGAGGTAACAGGCACAGAGAAGTGAAGTGATTTGCCCAAAGTCACACAGCTGACTATTGGCGGAGCTGGGATTTGAACCCATGACTTCAGACTCCAAAGCCTGTGCTCTTTCCACTGAGCCACGCTGCTTCTCATAGACTCTCTTAAACTGTGAGTCCCATGTAGGGAAGGGACTGTGTCTGACCTGATTATTTTCTACCTGCTTTAGTGCTTGGCACATAGTATGCACTTAAATATCACAATTATTAGTAGTAATATTAGCAATAAGATTATGCTTATGACTAGAAGCTCCTTACCTCCTTCCCCTCCCCACAGCACCTGTATATATGTATGTTTGTACATATTTATCACTCTATTTACTTATTTTACTTGTACATATTTATTCTATTTATTTTAGTTTGTTAATATGTTTTGTTTTGTTGTCTGTCTCCCCCTTCCAGACTGGGAGCCTGCTGTTAGGTATGGACCTTCTCTATATGTTTCCAACTTGTACTTCCCAAGCGCTTAGTTCAGTGCTCTGCACACACTAATTGCTCAATAAATATGATGGATTGATTGTACTTCCCAAGTGCTTAGTACAGTGCTCTGCAACAGTAAGCGCTCAATAAATACAATTGAATGAATAAAATGAACAGTGTTAGCCTAGGCAAGACCGTATATTTTGATAGCTCAAGCACTTGCACCTCCTAACAAAAATAATGGTACTTAATCAAACATTTACTGTGTGCCAAACATTACGGTAAACACTGACAGAGATAATCAAATTGGATACAGTTCCTGTCCCATATTGGGTTCACAGTCTACAAGAGAGGGAGCACAAGCATTTTATCCCAATTTTGCATATGAGGAAACTAAGGCCCAGAGAAGTTAAGTGACTTCCCCAAGATCACACAACAGTCAAGTGGTAAAGCCAGTACACAACCAGTCCCTCCGGAAACCCAGGCCTGTGCCCTTTTCCCTTAGATCATGCTGCAACTAAACTTAGGATTTGTTTAGTTTCTTATAAAGCTGTGCTATCTTGCAAACCCTTTCTCTTATCCTTGCTGTTAGCTATTTCTAAATTCAAAAGGAGGCATCATGGTCTAATGGAAGGAAGCAGATCTGGGCTTCAGATCTGAGTTGTAATCCCAGACCTGTCAATAGCCTGCTGTATGCCTTGAGCAAGTCACAATCTCTCAGGATCCCAGTTTTCTCACCTGTAAAATAGGAAGAAATTAGTTACTCCCCTTTCCTCTTGGATTGGGAGCCTTATGTGGGGAAGGAACTGCGTGCCATTCAATTGTCTATTTGCCTCGGGGTTCAGCAGATTGCTTGGCATGAATTAATCATAAATAGTAATAATGGCATTTATTAAATCCCTTCCATGTGCCAAAGCATTCTATGAAACACTGGGACATATTCATTCATTCAATCGTATTTATTGAGTGTTTACTGTGTGCAGAGCACCGTACTAAGCTCTTGGGAAGTACAAGTTGGCAACATATAGAGACGGTCCCTACCCAACAGCGGGCTCACAGTCATCTTACCTCCTTCCCTTTCCCACAGCACCTGTATATATGTATATATGGTTGTACATATTTATTACTCTATTTTACTTGTACATATCTATTCTATTTATTTTATTTTGTTAGTATGTTTGGTTTTGTTCTCTGTCTCCCCCTTTTAGACTGTGAGCCCACTGTTGGGTAGGGACTGTCTCTATATGTTGCCAACTTGTACTTCCCAAGCGCTTCGTACAGTGCTCTGCACACAGTAAGCACTCAATAAATACAATTGATTGATTGGTGGAGAAAGACAACAAAACATTAACAAAATAAAATAAATAGAATCAATATGTACAAATGGAGTAATAAATATGTACAAACATATATATAGGTGCTGTGGGGAGGGGGAGGTATGCAAGGTAATCAGATCAGATTCAATCTCTGTCCCACCTAGAGCTCAGGAAGGGCACATGTTTTATCACCATTTTACAAATGAAGAAACTGAGGCTCAAAAAGTTTAAGAGCTTCACCTAAAGTCTCAAAGCAGCCAGGTAGCAGAGCAAAGACTAGAACCTGGCTCCCAGCCTCAAGCTCTTTCCCTGAGAACACAAACTACCATGGAAAATGGGACTCAGAAAGACTCAATGGCTTCTCCCAGTCACTCGAGGAAAGTCTGAGTTGAAACCATCAATAGAACCAACACATTGCTTTTTTAGGTTGTGTTATGTAATAGTACTAGAGGTTACTTTCTAGATTACAGTGACAGAAAAAGAGCAGCCTGCTCTGACAGTCTTTCAGGCAACTCTTTTTTGCGGGAGGAAAGGACCCAGGGACCAACACAGTTTTGAGCTTCTACACTGCCCTTGTACTTGGATTTGCCCCCTTTATTCTCCCCACCCTCAGCACTTACGTACACATCTGTTATTCATTTATAATATCTGACTCCCCCTCTAGATTGTAAACTCCCTTGTGGGCAGGGAACACGTCTAGTAACTCTTACATTGTACTCTCCCAAGTGCTTAGTACGGTGCTCTGTGATGATTCATATTTGTTGAGCACTTACTATCAGCATAGCACTGTATTAAGTGCTTGGGAGAGTACAATAACAGACACATTCCCCGCCCACACTGAGCTCGCAGTCTAGAGTATACTTACACACAGTAAGTTCTTAATAAATATGACTGATTCTACATTTCTCTTCTTGAAGAGGCAGCCGTCTATGGCTTCTATCTCTTGACTTCCTCTAGTCTGTTCTGGCATTTTCTCAGCAAATGACCAGGAGCACCAGGCCGAGAATATCAAGTCAGTAAGAGCAACTTCCTTTCATGGGGTTCCCTTGTGAGAAAATGCAAATAAAGATAGGAAGACTCAGAGAAGCAAAAGCTAGCACATTTTCAGTTGCCTGGCACTTAATAACATTTGTCTAGAAGGTCCCCGAGTGATGGTACAGAATTAATGTCCTTTTCTTTTGTTTTCTTATGAGCCCTCATTATTTTTTTCTCTTCTTCACTGCTGTAATTTCATTGCTAAATAAACCTCTGGTACTCAACTGCAATATCACCAAGGAATGTGTCTACCAACTCTTTATACTTTCCCTTAGTACAATTCATTCAATCATATTTATTGAGCACTTACTGTGTGCAGAGCACTGTACTAAGCGTTTTTTGCTCTGTACTCAGTAAGTGCTCAATAAACCCTGTTGATTGATTTTCACATTACAAATCCCTCAAACATGGTGGCTTACAGCTGCAAAAGCTTTTAGCTGGAGGTCTGGGTGTTACAAGGCTTGACTTTTGAGTAGTCCCATGTTTTATGCTTGTTGGAATTTCTGGAATGCAATGAAACCTAGTAACTTTGAAAGTCAGGAAGTTTGGAGGTAAGAATTCAATCATGAACTTGTCTTTTAGATCCCCAATTTCCCTATCACTAAAAAGAGTAAATGCTGGAGAGCTTAGAAAAGTCTCTTCAACCAATCAACATGGAAGAGTTAAACAGCAGGAAGACACATAGAAGTTTATAATGGGGAATATGGACAGAAAGGACATTTTGTTTAGGATCCATCACCAATAACAGTATTAATAACTGTGGTATTTAGTAAGTGCTTATTTTGTGCCAAGCACTGTACTAAGTCATAGAGTAGATATAAAATAATCAGATAGGACAAACTCCCTGTCCCATTAGGGTCTCACAGTTTAAGTAGGAAGGAGAACAGGAATCAAATCTCCATTTTACAGAAGAGTAAACAGAGGCACAGAGAAGTTAACTAACTTGTCTAAGACACAGCAGGCAAGTGGTAAAGCCAGGATTAGAGCCCAAGTCCTTCTGACTCTCGGGCCCATGTTCTATCCATTAGGCCAGGTTGCTTTTACTGAGAAGCAGCATGGCTCAGTGGAAAAAGCCCGGGATTTGGAGTCCGAGGTCATGGGTTCAAATACCAACTCCGCCTTTTGTCAACTGTGTGACCTTGGGCAAGTCACAACTTCTCTGTGCCTCTGTTTCCTCTTCTGTAAAATGGGGATTAAGACTGTGAGCCCCCCGTGGGGCAACATGATCACCTTGTAACCTCCTCAGCGCTTAGAGCAGTGCTTTGCACATAGTAAGCCCTTAATAAATGCCATTATTATTATTATTATTCTACTTGGTACTCCTAGGAACAAAGGGATGAGTCACAATCTGGGAAACCCCTCCCTCACAGGTGACAAACTGGCCTTTGCCCTAGTATGTGCTAATAAAGTGCTAGACAGTTGTCCTTTTGCTTTCTAAGACACTACTTAGGGTGATATACACCTCTGTCATGAGTGTTTGAAGAGATCAATGTGGTTCCCACACTCCCAGCCACACTGCGCATGCACAAACACCCACCCTGGTTGGGTTGTTATGACTAATGCATGTAGAGCCTGGGTCCATTTTCTCCTTGTTTCTCACTTTCTGCTTGAAAAGAACAGATCCCTTCTTGATACGTAAAGCGATATATGAAAATCAAGCAAGTCTGATGAGCCCGAACTAGAAATACATGTTGTAAAAAGCCTTCATTTAGAAAAGAATGCTTAAATTGACATTTTCTTAGAAATAAGTTCTAGTAGATTAATGGGAAATGTTTTGGAGAAACCAAAGCCAAGTTTAAAGAAATTCACAAAGTCCCAAGTGTATTTCTTCTGAGAAATCACAAATCTGTGTTTCTTGGCAACATGCTTATCAGTCATTTCTATTGAGCACTTACTGTGTGCAGAGCACTGAACTCAGTGCCTGGGAGAGTACGATACAACAGAGGTGGTAGATGTGTTCCCTGCCCACAAGGAGCTTACAGTCTAGAAGGCCATGGGTTCTAATCCTGCCTCCCTCACTTATCTGCTGTTTATTTATTTATTTATTTTACTTGTACATATCTATTCTATTTATTTTATTTTGTTTGTATGTTTGGTTTTGTTCTCTGTCTCCCCCTTTTAGACTGTGAGCCCACTGTTGGGTAGGGACTGTCTCTATATGTTGCCAATTTGTACTTCCCAAGCGTTTAGTACAGTACTCTGCACATAGTAAGCGCTCAATAAATGATTGATGATGATGATAGAGTACAGTATTCTCTTTTATTTTCATAACAGGTATTCATATCTTCTATTTAAATGCACTCTAATCATTTTATAGATATCATATCACTATTCAGCTCACTGAATTTTACTAAAGTTATTATTTCATATATTCACGGGAACCCAAAGAGAGAGAAGAGGATTGGCCTGTAGAATTGTTATAGCCTTCATGACTCTCTAATAATGGTACTTGTTAAATGCTTACTTTGTGCCAAGCACTGTTCTAAGCACTTGGGAAGATACAAGTTACTCAGCTTGGACACAGTTCCTGTTCCACATGAGGCTCACAGTCTTAATCCCCATTTGACAGATGAAGTAACTGAGACCCAGAGAAGTGAAGTGACTTGCCCAAGGCCACCCAGCAGACAAGTGGCAGAGCAGGGATTAGAGCCCAGGTCCTTCTGACTCCCATTCATTCATTCAATTGTATTTATTGAGGGCTTACTGTGTACAGAGCACTGTACTAAGCGCTTGGGAAATACAAGTTGGCAACATATAGAGACGGTCCCTACCCAACAGCAGCCTCACAGTCTAGAAGGGGGAGACAGACAACAAAACAAAACATATTAAAATGAAATAGAATATGTACAAACAAAATAGAGTAATAAATATGTACAAACATATATACAGGTGCTGTGGGGCCATGTTCTATCCACTAGGCCTCACAACTTCTTGTGCTGATTTTAAGAGACAGTTATTACCTGTCCCCTCAAATGCCAATCATGTGGTATAAACCTGCAAAAAAAGAATTGATTTGAGATACAAGGTGTTTCATTTTGCCTTTCCCCTCTGGAAAAGAGTCAAGCAACACCGTGTGTGTTCTTGTGTGTGCACAAATGAGATGGGCTCCTTGCTTCTTTGCCTCTTGGAAACCACAGGATCGATCCAGGGCTCAACTGCTTCCAGGCCTCTTGTCAGAAGACCATACAGGAAAACAGGAGTAAGAAAGAACACTTCCAGGCTGTTGTTTTAAGGAAATTTGTATATTTCTCCAGTGATTTTGTTCATTCTTTCCCTTTAAAAAAGTCCCGACACCCCGCCTTGCAACTCAATCCAGATTCTAAATGAAGCTGTTGTTCTGAACACATACAGAGAAAGACCATGTTTTTCTAACAGTGGAAGCCACATGAAAGTGTTCAGAGCAGCTTTTCCCCCCATTCCTGCTTAGGTTTCTTTTAGTGCAGGCGGGAGAGATTCAGAAGTTTTGGCATGAAGAATGAGACAAGCAGTGTCTGTCATTGATTTCTGGTTCACATTTCCAAGCAAAATGTGAATGAGGTATTTTCCACTTTCTTGACCCTGCTCAGCATTTTTTAATTCTTCATGAACCCGTAGCAAGGAGTCATTAATAACGACCTAAATAACCTCTTCCAGAAGAGATTCACATAATTTCACTGGGACTTCCAAATGTGAGCATCTGAGTTTTCCATTGTTCCAGGTGTCCATAAATAAAAAAGTTTTCATCCAGCCACTTTGCTTTAGAGGTGACTGGGCCACTAGAACACATGAGGAAGAATTACTTCTGGAAAGGCTTATGCACAACACAAACTGATCCTTATAAATTGAGTGCAAGAAATAGAGGAAGTCTATATTACATAAAAAGGGCAATGCTCATGACCTATTGGAAAGAGCATGGGCAGGGAGTCAGAGGACATGGGTTCTAATCCTACTCTGACATTTGCCTGCTGTGTGACCCTTGGCAAGTCACTTCACTTCTCTGTGTCTCAGCTCCCTCATCTGCAAAATGGGGATTCAGTACCTGTTCTCCCTCCTACTTAGAATGTGAGCCCCATATGGGACCTAATCATCCTGTATCTACCCCAGATCTCAGTTCAATGCATGCACATAAATACCATTATTATTATTGAATTATTGTATGTTGTTATTATTATTGAATTATTATTTGAATTGCTACTTTCCTGGATATACTTTGGTCCACCAAATTCCATCTACAAACGGTAACTGGGACTCAACAAATTGGGTAATGTAGCATTGTGTGAAATGTTCTTTCCCACATCGAAATTTCCAGTCCTCGACCAGTTGGCCACAAGCCAACCTCAATTAATCATATCTTCCATTTCTTTATGTTGAAGTTTCTCGCTTGTCATGTTTCTCTCAGTAGCCATTCCTCTTCATGGAAGTATGAGTCAACAAAGCAAGTCCTATCAATAAATGTAAATTGATTTCCCTTGTAATTATAGGCAGTTCTTGGTACTTTAGTTTGAACTTATTTCTAAGTAGAATTAACTCCCTATCATATAAGAGCAAGTTATACTGTACTCTCTCAAGTGCTTACTACAGTGCTCTACACATAAGTGCTCAATAAATATGACAAAGGATACATGAGCAAATTCTCCATTGGTAAAATTTTATTCTTCAATCTCTCCATAACTCATTCTGTTTATCTTTCAATTGTAACTCTTTATTAGCAATTTCATCGGATGTTAGACAGGACCTAGGATAGATGAAAAACTCAAATGGTTCTTTTTTGCTACCCCCTGAGAAGCTGAGTCAAAGAGCCATGCAAAGATTAGGTTAGCAAGGGGATTTCATTTAGTCCTGCTGGGCCCTGCTTCCGTTAGCATGGAGAACTGTGAGTTGGCCAGGATAGTAATGACCCCTTTTTTCCACTTACATCAATGGTAGACAATTTAAAAATTATGTTAATTTTTCCTTAGTAGTCATTGTTTCACCTCAAGCAGAAGCCTTTTGTAACTTCCAACAAAGCAGGAAAGATCCTGACTTCCATTTTGAAGATGTGTTTCTTTTGAACTCCAAAGTCTCTAGATTGTGCATAAACACCCCACCCGCCCCTTCAACCACCAAATAATATTCATTTGTGTGCTTCCATCCCCAACCATGGATACAACTGGGCACAAGATACCACACCTGCCATTCTCTAGGAATTTTGTGAAACCATTAAAAGAAAATGTTGTTCATTATTGAAAAGCTGCCTTTCCCTTTCCAGTGACTCAATCAATCCATGGCATTTCTGGAGCTTTTCCTCTGTGTAGAGTACTGTACTACTAATAATAATGGTATTTAAGCATCCAGTTTATGGCAAATCCCATACTAAGCACTGGGATAAATGGAAAGTAATCAGGTTGGGCATGGCCTCTATCCCACATGTGACTCATAAGACTCAGAGTACGTAGACATGATCTCTGCCCTCAAGGAGCCTACAGTCTAATACGAAAGGATGTGGAGCTTCTCCAAATTTGACATTACTACATCTATTTCAGGGAGGAATTAGTGAACTATACCACAGATATTAGCCTCTTCAGAGTTCTATCCTCTTTTATAGGGACCAAAGAAGATTTTTCATCTTTGACTGAAAAAGTTATTTGGTTCAAATCCAATCATAGAATACTTTCATTTTCTATTATTTGATATAAAAATTAGATAGAAGCCCTGAATCCTTTAAGTCCACTCATCCAATGTTAGCTTACTTTTCTGAGAAATGCAGTATATTCTTAGTTTCCTCTTTTGCCTCCTGTCTTTAAAAGACTACCTCCCTTTTTCATTTACCCTGATATTTTTGAGTTCTTAAATTTTTTTGTCTTTCCCTCTGCTTCTGTCATTTATTTCTCTCTCTCTTCCTAGACTTCTTTCCTTCTAGTCTCACATACAATTTCAGATCAATCTTTGGGTAATGTTACCATGGTCTATGCATTCTGGATCAGCACAACATGACTACACCTACCAACTCTGTTGTATTCTACTTTCCCAAGCTCTTAGGACAGTGCTCCGCATATAGTAAGCACTCAGTGACAAACAGATTGCTAACTCCACACTACCCCAATTACCCTCAGAGACTCATCCAGCCTGGGTCCAGGGTTTCCTTTCAGGAAAGAGGGAACCCTGGCTCACGCTGAAGAGAACAAAGGGATGGAAAACAAGACGACAAGTGGAGGCCTAGTAAAACTGTCAAATGCTCCCAAACACCAGCATAGTTTTATGCTAACTGATGACAATTCCCATATGATCTGTGACTGGACATTTACCTAGTGGATACTAATCGTTTCATCAAATTGAATATGTAGCCCTGCTATCATTCTCCATAGAACAGATCAGGGACCATTGGGAAAGAAAGTTCTACTGGCTATTTTTATAAGTGCCCTGAAAAACATGGCTGAAATCACTTTTGCAGTTTACTGTATCTGAACGGTGAAAAAACACAATGCTTTATGTAAAATTTGCAGAGAAGATACACCCATGTGCATTTTGGTACAGGGTAGGGGATAGAGGCAGAACCTATGATACAGCAAGGTTATTTAGCTTGAAAAAAGGTTAGTGAGTTTTAATTAATAGTATTTATAAGCACCCACTAAATGAGAATTCTTCCAGAACCACCAGAAAAATAGAAGTCCCTTTATGTAGTATAAAATATAAAGATAAATTATTTAATCTAATGCAGTCATAGCATAACATTACAATACTACATAATTACAAAGTTGTATTAAGTCAGTCTTTATGAAAAGGCTGGAGACATAGAAGCTTCTGCTGACTGTGCTAGTAATTTTTCCATTTTATTAGTAATCATATTTATTAAGTATTCACTGGGTGCACTGCACTGTCCTAAGTACTTGAGGGAGATAATTGGTCCACTTTAGGATGAATAGCCATCTCCTTTTCTTCTTACAGCATCATGTAGTAAGAGAACACATTCTAATAACTTCTGCACACCTTTGAAGTGTTCTCCCTAATCATATTTATCAATCATTCTTATATTTTTGAAATTATCTGCATTCTCTAAAGTGGATATGGCATTTTAATCCCAAAATATTTGCTTATAATGGAGAAATGACAACTACTTCATCTGTTCCGGCATAATAGGGAAGCACAGGATTGCCAAGCTTATCCTCATTTCTTTCCCAAAACACCCAAACTCTCAGGCTTTGCTCCTCTCAAGCCAACCTGCTCCCTGTGCCTCATTCTTCTCCTCATCACAGATTTCTTGCTTACTTTTGCTTGCTTCTTGCTTCTCCTTCATATCAGCCAAACATTGCTTTCCCTGTCTTCAAATCCTCTTGAAATCATTTCTCTTCCAGGCTACCATCCCTGATTAATCTCTCATTTCCCCTCCTTATTTATCCCACCTGCTTCACCTCAGCATTTTATACCAATTAATGGTATTTGAGAACTTACTATGTGCAGAGCACCGCACTAAGTGCTTGGGAAAGTACATTAGAGTTGGTAGAAAGGCAATAAGATACAGAAAGGGAAAATAGTAGAGTATTAGGATATGTACCTAAGTGTCGTGGGGCTGGGGTACTTAAGAAGTACACAGACAAATACATAAGCAATGCAGTGGTGAGGGCAGGTGGGGAAAATGAGGCCTTAATCAGGGAAGGCATATTGGAGGAGATGTGATTTTCAAATGGTTTTGAAGGTAGGGAAGAATGTTGGACTTTATGAATACAAATGGGGAGGGAGTTCCAGGCCTAAAGGAGAATATAGGCAAGGGGTCGGCAATGGGATAGATAAGATTGAGATAAAGAGAGTAGGTTGGCCTGAAAGGACCAAACTGTGCAGATTGTAGTAGCCTAACAGCCAAATAAGGTAGAAGGGAGAGAGCTGACTGAAAAACCTTAAAGTCAATGGTAAGGGGATTTGGCTTGATGCAGAGGTGGATGGGCAATCATTGGAGGTTTGGAAGAATAGGGTGATATGGACTGAATGATTTTTCAGAAAAACCATCTGGTCAACAGTGAAGTATTGTCTAGAGAGGGTAGAGAGTAGGCAGGGAAGTCAGTAAGGAGAGGCAGATGCAGTTGTCAAGCAGGATGTTAGGGCTTGGATCAGCTTGGTTGCAGTTTGGATAAAGAGGAAAGGATGGATTTAGAGATGTTGTGAAGATTGACCTGATACGATTTCATGACAGATTGAATGTGAGAGATGATTCAAGTTTAATGCCAAAGATACAGATGTATGAGACAGAGAAGATGGTAGTCTTCCTATGCTGTCTTGACTATAAACTCCCTCTAGACTGTGGACTTGTGAGCAAGGAACCTACCAACTCTATTATGTTGCACTCTCCCAAGCTCTTAGTATAAGCAGCATGGTATAGCAGATAGAACATGGGCCTCGCAGTCAGAAAGTCATGGGTCCTAATTCCAGATCCGCCACTTGTCTGCTGTTTGAACTTGGGCAGGTCACTTCACTTCTCTGTGCCTCAGTTACCTCAGATGCAAAATGAGAATTAAGACAGTGAGCCCCACATGGGACAGGGATTGTGTCCAACTTGATTTGCTTGTATCCACCCCAGTGCTTAGTACAGTTCCTGCCACTAGTAAGTGCTTAACAAATACCATAATTATTATTATAATGCTCTGCACACAGTAAGCACTCAATGATTACAACCAAATGATTGTCCACAGTGATAAGGTCAAGGGGAAGATGGGATTTGGGTGGGAAGACGATGAGTTCTGTGGGGAACATGCTAAGCTTACGGTGTTGGTGGGACATCCAAGTAGAGATGTCCTGAAAGAGGGATGAAATGTGACACTGCAGAGAAAAAGAGAGAGGTCAGAGCTCGAGAGATAGATTTGAGAATCATCTGCTTAGAGATGGTAATTGAAGTCATGGGAGCAAATGAGTTCTCCATAGGAGTGGGTGTAGATGGAGACTAGAAGGGGACCCAGAACGGACCCTCAAAGGACCCCACATATAGAAAGTTGGAGGCAGAGGAGGAGACAAAGAGACTGAGAAGGAGTGTCCAGAGATAGGAAGGCAGTCAGATGATGACCCTTGGGTTCCTCACCCAATAGCACTGGTACCATGAAGCTAATCCGAATTTATGAACAGAGATTCTCATGTTGGGCCAGTTCCCCAAGATTGTTTAAGAGCTAGCTTTACAAAGCAAGTATTCCTTCTCTCAAGTCTACTGAGGATCATTTTTGGCACTTCTAGTGAAAAGGGAGTGGAGTGAGAAGAGGAGGCAGGGTGGGACAGGATCTTGCTCTCTCCTCCACAAGGCTGCCCTCACCCCCAGAGACCTCCCACTGAATACCAATGTTCCTGGAGCAGGAAGCCTGGGTCTTAAGCCTGTGTGTCTTGGCTCAGGCTCACCCTGCTCCCAAGAGAAACAGGATATAGAGGATGCCTAGTTCAACAGAGGGCAGACGGGGAATAAGATCCTGGTATGTGTGTTTTGAGGGAGGGAGTTTGGGTGAGTTGCATTCAGAGCAGACACATGAGATGAGAAACGGGAAGCCCGCGAGTCCACAATAAGGGGCCTCACTTGTCCCCACCTCCTTGCCATTTCCTGCACTCCACCAGAGAGGGTTGTGTCACTGTTACGGAGGACTCAACAGGCAGGTTTTCCCAACCTTTCAGATATGGATTAGGCTGCAAATTGTCTTGAGGGAAGGAATCATGTCTACCAACTCTTTTGTATTATGCTCCTCTAAGCTTTTAATATCATTGATTGCTGTGATGGGCACTGAACAGTCAGATGTGTTCTAGAGTAAGATTCTGCCTGAAGGAATCAGAAGAGGGGGCAGCTCATAAACTGACACTTTAATCGAAGGAATCCAAAAAAAAAATTGCCTGGAAGCCATTTATCATCAAGGTTTCAATAGGTTAGGAAGCAGCACACTTACTACTACTACTAATAATAATGATGGTATTTGTTAAGTGCTTACTATGTGCCAAGCACTGTTCTAAGTGCTGGGAGGGGTGGATACTAGGTAATCAGGTTGTCCCATATGGGGCTCGCAGTCTTAATCCCCATTTTACAGATGAGGTAACTGGGGCACAGAGAAGTGACTTACCCAAAGTCACACAGCTGACAAGTGGAGGAGGTAGAATTAGAACCCATGACCTCTGACTCCCAAGCCCGGGCTCTTTCCACTGAGCCATGCTGCCACACTTATCATATATCCATAGAACTTTTTTCATCATCAAATGCTGTTGAGTCATTTCTGATCCATAGTTACTATTTTTTCCAGAATGCCCTAGATTCTGCCATATCCGTAGTCATTCTGGTATTTATATCCATAGAGGTTTCTTGCTAAATAATAATAATAATAATAATAATGACGGCACTTGTTAAGTGCTCACTATGTGCAAGGCACTGTTCTAAGTGCTGGGGAGGATACAAGGTGATCAGGTTGTCCCACGTGGGGCTCACAGTCTTAAACCCCGTTTTACAGATGAGGTCACTGAGGCCCAGAGAAGTGAAGTCACTTGCCCAAAGTCACACAACTGACAAGTGGTGGAGTGGGATTAGAACCCAGGACCTCTGACTCCCAAGCCCAGGCTCTTTCCACTGAACCATGCTGCTGGAAGTGCTTAACCATTGCCTTCTTCCACACAGTAAAAACTTGTCTCTTCCATTGTCTTTGATCAACACTTCAATCACTTGTGCACTTACCTTTAAATTCTGTTTCTTTTCCCTACCTGCAGTGTATTTTAGTGTTTGCCTCCGCTGCTAGATTTTAACTCTAAACCTATCGTACTTCCACAAGCACTTAGATAAAAGCTCTGCACAGAGTAAAAGCTCATTGAATGCTAATGATTAATTAATGAGACCCTAATTGGGCAACGATTCCTCTGAATGAGATATAACTCATCAAAATCTGACTTCATTTCTAAATTGTCTCCCCAGTTCAATAATTCCCTGTTATCTGCTTAAGGGTCTCTTCAACACCCTGAAAATTGGATACAACACGCTGATCCTTTCTTCCCCCAAGATCCATTTATTGTTAGTTGCTTAAATGTCAGCCCAAGGATCACCAGTGACAGCATTCCAGATGTTATAGCAGTTACAGAATTTTTTCAGATTTGGATCAACATCATTATGTGTTGCAGCAATTGCCTCTGTCTAATGAAGATCATAACTACTATTTGGTCCAGAGGTCTTTAGTGACAAGTTGATGTTTGGATACCTTAACTTCTAGAAACAAGTTAACCGCAGTAGGAGGATAGCTTGAGTGATCCATTTTCCAATTTTTAAGGGCCAATTATTAGTACAGTGCTTTGCACATAGTAAGCATTAAATGCTAAGCATTTCTTCACTGCCAGAACAAGCTCACTGCAACACACTGCAGTTTCACTGATTGGGGTCTCTAAATCACCCATGCCTTAGGATTGGATCTTCAAATGGCAGATAAAGTCTTGGCCTGCCCCCTCTAAAGACTTAGAGTTCTAAAGGTTGAATACTGGTAGGGACTTTGGCTAAAATTCACTGGCTACAGTTACTACCAAACAGCAGGGTGAGGATGCCCTTTGCCAGTTTATATTTGGGGACACTTTTCTGCATTGCAGCAAGAAAAATCAGGCTGGCATTTACTTCCAGAACAATCCTTTTTTGCCAACCTTAAAAATTTGATGAACACTTTCTAATGAAAAGGGAGCAGGGTGGGAAGTGTGTTACTAACACAAGATTAAATTATCCCCGAGATTATGGCTGGGGTGTGGAATTCAGTAGGGAATGTCTCCTAAACGCTTAGTATGGTGCTCTGCACTCAGTAAGTGCTCATTAAATGCCATGGGTTGATTGATTGATTCAGCAGTGAAGGAGGCAGAGGTGGGCTACCGTTGGTTTGAATTATGGTTTAACAGTAGGAAAAAAAAGCCATTAGGGGCACAAAGTTGAAACTGCTAGTGTAGCCTACAATCATTAATTTAAAAAACTACCAAAGGGGGATTGGGTAGGGAGAAGAAGGGATCTAGTTACCCCTAATGCTTGACTGGAATATTGGGGCTGGTTGGGTATGTGCATGGAATGAAGCGTCAATCCTTTCAGGGTACACGTGAGTCTCCTGTGGGACAGAAACTGTGCCTGTCTTGATGATCTTATCTCTACCTCATCACTTAGTACAGTGCTTAGCACATAGTAAATGTTTAAATACCAAATTGTAATTATTAATTATTATAATATTTCAGGGAGGGGCGTGGGCTGAATTGTAGGGTCGTTGCAACTCATGGGTCACTTATTTGGAAAAAACCTGGTCTTCATTTTTGGGTTACTTGTTAAAAAAATAAACTTTTTTCCTCATTCTATCATTTGTTAGAGTGCTATATATATAAATCTAGAGGCACAGGTGTGTTTTAACTACATTAGCCAATGTTTCAGGATAGAGCCATCCATTTTTATAAGCGCTTCAGAAATGAAAACCTTTTTCATAAGAAACGTTAATGCATTTGGAATGTTGAGAGAGTAATGAAGCAAGAAATGATCAAGGAAGTGATATTTGCTAGTGAGCCAAGTGCCTACGGCAGTGCTAGTCCTGCCAGCCAAATATGATCTCCCTCAATCACTGGCCAACAGAGAGCTGAGCACACCTTGGAATAGAGGAAATAGGAAGTTTATTCCCCAAGTGGTTTCTGACCCCTTATTTAGGAAAAAACAAGCACTCTTTTGCAGAGGGTAGCAGCAGACAGTACCAGTTCACTTCATAGAGCAGAACCTTAATTGGTTGAAGACCTTTAAAATGGAGTTTTCTTATATCGTATCCCAGGAAAAATAAATAAATCAGTTTAAACTGGATTTCTCCATAGTACATTCTCCCTTTGAACTTCTTGGTGGAACTTTGAGATCCTTTCACTATGCTTGGACTCTTGGTTATAGTGTTTTATTCTGAGCCAGAATTAATCAGAAACATTTGGCAGGGCTGGAATGTTATCATTTAAGACATCATATTTTGGGCCATTTAAACATTAGGGAGAGGGGCCACTTAAATCTTGCATATGTGTATTTTTAAGATATAATCACAAACTATTAACTCTGCAACCTCAATGAATGACACCCAGGAAAATGTAAAAATAAAAGCTCTCCTAGCAACATCAATTCAACTGTGTTGCCTAGAGACCAAATTTTGGATTAGTTGCCAAGTTATTAATTGAGGAAGCTTCCAGTATGCGAAGGGGGCAAGTGTTAAGAGAACACTAACAATTGTATTTCCCAATCTTTATGTTTTCATCTGTGACTAGCTTGATTATAGAAACGGCCACTATTTATTTGGGGTTTGTTTTCCCCCAAAAGAAACAAAAGGACCACCTCAGAAGAAATAAGGAAATAAATATCACTTAGAGCCCTAAGGACAGACACATTCCTTGCCCATTAAACAATCTAGGTATACTTCAGGAAGAGTTAACAGAGAGGACTTCTCTCCTGTAGAGTTGTGAATCCATGCCTTGAGATACTTGTGCTATCCAGTGTATCACAATAGGGCTTTTTGCAAACACCTTCTTTTCTAATTTTTCAAACAATTTTTTATGGTACTTAAGCACTTACTATGTGCCAAGCCCTGACTAAATGCTTGGGTAGATACAAAGTAGTCAGGTTGGACACAGTCCATGTTGAGCTCACAATCTTAATACCCATTTTGCAGACCAGGTAACTGAGGCAGAGTGAAATGAAACGACTTGCCCAAGGCCACACAGCAGACAATGAGTGGGGTTTAGAACCCAAGTTCTTCTGACTTTCAGGCGTGGCTCAGTGGAAAGAGCCTGGGCTTTGGAGTCAGAGGTCACGGGTTCAAATACCAGCTCGGCCAATTGTCAGCTGTGTGACTTTGGGCAAGTCACTTCACTTCTCTGGGCCTCAGTTCCCTCATCTGCAAAATGGGGATGAAGACTGTGAGCCCCCCGTGGGACAACCTGATCACCTTGTAACCTCCCCAGTGCTTAGAACAGTGCTTTGCACATAGTAAGCGCTTAATAAATGCCATTATTATTATTATGAGACCATACTTCTTTATAATGACTCTAAAAATAGAAAACCTGAACAGTGGTAAGGTTTCTAGTAGAGCAAGTTTTCTCAGAGAGTAAATATACAACATATCTACTGGGTTATGTACCTTCACCTAGTGACTGGATAATTTATTGAACAAATAGAGTGTTTATTTATAAAAACAAAGAACAGATGAACCTTTCAGGCTCAGTTCTGGTGCTTGGCTCCCACTCCATTTTCCAGCTCTCTGGTACTCTCCCTTTTAAAAGGCACCCTAATATTTTCCTTTTAGAATATTAACCTCTAATAGCCCAACCTTAATATGTTCTTTATGTACTTTGAAAAAAATTTCATTTACTCTTTCAAACTGCCTTCTAACTAGTGGATCCTCTTAGAAGATCACATTTTTCCCTGCTCTCCTTCTTCAATATTGTCACCAGTCCTGTTGGTTTCCTCTTGTTTTCATCAACATTTAATGGGATATCTGTGTTCCTCTTCCTTGTATCCACCTTTTTCCCCCAAAATGTAGTTGTTCCTTTCTGTTTTATTTTTTCACCTGATAGCAACTGTGAACACTTCTGAATCCTCTGTCCTTTTCACACTCCAAGCTGGCACCATTTACTGCTTATCTCCAGAGATTTTCCATTGAACAATCTAACTTTAATAGTCATCTGTCATTTAGCCCAACTATGAAAATCCCTGTAACCAGTTTTTCTTTTTATTTCCTTGTTACCCTGTCCTCCAACTGTCCTGTCTCTCATTGGTTGCATTTTCATTCATTCAATTCAATCGTATTTATTGAGCGCTTACTGTGTGTACAGCACTGTACTAAGCACTTGGGAAGTACAAATCGGCAACATATAGAGACGGTCCCTACCCAGCAATGGGCTCACAGTCTAGATAATGATATATGTTAAGTACTTACTATGTGCCAAGCACTGCTCTAAATGCTGAGGGAGATAGAAGGTAATCAGGTTGGCCCACATGGGGCTCACAGTCTTAATCCCCATTTTACAGATGAGGCACAGAGAGGTTAAGTGACTTGCTCAGTGTCACACAGCTGACAAGTGGCAGAGCAGGATTAGAACCCATGACCTCTGACTCCCAAGCCTGTGCCCTTCAGTCCTAACTTTTATTCTAAATAACTCTGATGGACAAAGGTGTATTTCAGTAACAGCCAAAGAGGGAATTGTTTCTTGAATCTTTTGCAGCCGCAAAGAGTCTACTATTTATTGTGACCCCGTTTTCTCCTAACTTTTATGACTGAGTATTCCAGGCTACAAGTGACTTGTACAAAGTCATATTCCAGGGCAAATGGTCAATTCAGTCTTTAAGTTGTGGCCCACAGTTTGATTAGACATTAGAAGGTGAACCTTGCTTGGCAAGGATAAGGTTTTGGTTTCTTTTTTATTATCAAAATATCTTCAGGTAAATGCCCTTTAAATCAGTGAATTCAAGCTGTCAAAACTTCCCTGTATTAGATCAAACCATTGATCTATTTCTACACCATTTGCCAAGAGTTTTTCCTTATACATGAGGTTTCCTTCTAAATTACATTTCTTAGTTTGCCTACCCATTTCATAGCTGTTAATGAGTCTGTTCAAATCTGTTGTGTTCCTTGAGTGCACCTAAAAATAAAAACCAAACACACATTTCTGTATTTTCTGAATCCTATTATTTTTTACATTTGTAATTTGTCTTCTTTAATTTTCCCTTTAAAGTTACTTGGGCATTCCTTGCAGCAGGTACCACCAGAATGTAAATGTAGCCACCATGTACTATCCCTGGGCTTTAAGTGCCTCTTGTTATCCATTTTCATCACATACACTACTTTCCCCTGGCAAGTTATATGTGCTTTTAAATTGACCCAGGAGGTAGACATGTTTTTCAGTTTTAAATTGTCCCATTATTGCCCTGATCAACAATATATCAATGTATTCCTTATATTTTAAACATATTAGTGTATTACTGTTGCGTTGTACTCTCCCATTACACTCATGGTACAATGTTCTATACACAGTAAGTGCTCAATAAATACCACTGATTGATTTCACAAGATCCCAATATATGATCAGTATACTTCTCTAAACATGTCTAGTTCTCATATTTTTAAACTTGTAACATTGGAGAAGCAGTGCAGTTCAGTGGAAAGAGCCTGGGCTTTGGAGTCAGAGGTCATGGGTTCAAATCCTGGCTCCACCACTTATCAGCTGTGTGACTTTGGGCAAGTCACTTAACTTCTCTGGGCCTCAGTTACTTCATCTGTAAAATGGGGATGAAGACTGTGAGCCCCCTGTGGAACAACCTGATCACCTTGTTAACCTCCCCAGCACTTAGAACAGTGCTTTGCACATAGTAAGCGCTTAGTAAATGCTACAATTATTATTATTATTATCATCTACTTGTCTAGCAAAATGATACTGTCCACACTACATTAGCTCTGTACTCTAAACCAGACTGTTCCTATAGGATACATTTCTTATTTTTTTCTACAAATCTATGGTTTTTTCTTGTCCACGATAAACTGCTGATGCTGCTGTCATTTAGTCAGACGCACTGCTTCGTTTGCATTCCCGTATTCCGTTTTTACTATAAGATTATATTCATTGCATCGATAATATTATAAGATATACTAGTGGAAGGTAACTACCACTTTTTCCAGTAAAATGGCACTTCCATTCTCACATCTTCTTACTTTATCCATCCCCAACAAATCTGGGCTCTTTCAATCTAATTTTGAATTTCTGGTTCCCATGAAAGGCACATATAACTAACCTGAGCTACTATATACTAAAGATTTTGTTTGAACCTAGTTTTCTAGTAGCTTTTTTCTTCCATAAATGCATTTGTCTTATTCCAATCACTATCTGTTCTTTGAGGAAAACTACTAGAATTCCAAAATGCAGCTGTAAATTACATTTTCTAGTACCTCAAATATTTTTGTCCTTTTGTAAGTGGTGAGATGAAATATCTCGATTACAAGGTTGTAGCTTTTCTTTTCAGGATCTTATTACTGAAGGCTTTTTACTTTGAGAAACAGTGTGACAATGGAAAGAGCCTGGGCTTGGGAGTCAGAGGAAGTGGGTTCTAATCCTGGCTCTGCCACTTGTCTGTGGTGTGGCCTTGGGCAAGCTGCTTAACTTCTCTGTGCCTCAGATACCTCATCTGCAAAATGTGGATTGATAATAATAATAATAGTATTTGTTAAGTGCTTACTATGTGCCAGGCACTGTTCTAAGCGCTTGTTCTAAGGTAATCAGGTTGTCCCACGTGGGGCTCACAGTCTTAATCCCCATTTTACAGATGGGGGAACTGAGGCACAGAGAAGCAAAGTGACTTGCCCAAAGTCACACAGCTGTAAGGTGGTGGAGCCAGGATTAGAACCCACAACCTCTGACTTCCAAGCCCATGCTCTTTCCACTAAGCCATGCTGCTTCTGTAAGTGGAACAACCTGATTACCTTGTATCTACCCCAGTGCTTAGAACAGTGCTTGACACACAGTAAGAGCTTAGCAAATACCATAATTATTATTATTATTATTTGCATTATTTATTGCATCCTATAGCTGCATCCTTAGTGGGGAAAGGTGTGGTGAGGAGATCACTGAACTGCCTTCTCTTTAAAATTCCTAATCTGTGATGATGGTGTAAACACTTAAATTCTTCAATGGTACTATGCAAGCAGAGCAACACCCAATTATATGGGCATTCTTCTTTTAAAAAAAAATGGCATTTAAGTGCTTATTATATGTCAGGTACTGTTCTAAGTGCTGGGATAGATGCAAGGTAATCAGGTTGGAAACAGTCCTTGTCCCATTCATTCAATCATATTTATTGAGCGCTTACTGTGTGAAGAGCATTGTACTGAGCACTTGGAAAGTACAATTCATCAAAGAGAGACAATCCCTGCCCAACTACGGGCTTACAGTTTAGAAACGAGTTCACTGAGGTCTCTGTGCCCCAGTTATGCCATCTGTAAAATGGAGATTAATACCGTGGACCCCACGTGGAACAGGGACTGCATCTCACCTGCTTACCTTGTATCTTTCCCCAGTGCTTGGTACAGTGCCTGGTGCATAGTAAGTGCTTAACAAATACCATAAAAAAAAAATCTTAAACAAGTGAGTGGTAAAAGATGACAGCAAAATGGAAGCAGTGTTGCATAATGGAAAGAGGACAGACCTGGGAGTCGGAAGACCTGCGTTCTAATTCTGGTTCTGCTACTTGCCTGGTGTGTATCCTAGCTCGTTGTTGGCAGGGAATGTATACTTTACACACAGTAAGCACTGAATAAATGACTGAATGAGTAAGTGAAAGTCACTTAATTCCTTTGTGCCTCTGTTAGTTGATCTGTAAAATAGGGATTCAATACCTATTCTCCCTCAAACTGAGTTTCATGAGAGGAAAGGGCTTTGTCCAACGTGGTTATATTGTATCTATTCCAGTGCTCAGAACACTGCTGCTTATCCCAGTACGTAACCATATCAACATTTAACAAATGCCACTTTATTATGTATAATAATATAATCTGTTATTATTATTATTATTAGATTCAGGCTTCTAGGAAGGGAAGATGGTGGAAGGAGGGCTTGCAGAGTTACCGGTAAGAGCTGGTATGCCCATTTTACTTACAATGAAGTAGAAATCAGCTGTACATTCAAGGAAACTTCTAACATTATTAGTACATTGTGCCTTTATTACTCACCCATAATTGATTTAATACACAATCCTGGTTCATTTCAGTTAAAACAGTGTATCTAACTTTGCTTCAGGAACCAATCCTCCATTTATACAACTTCCTATAGAAAAACCGGGCCTTGTTTACAACCTTTTGGCTCAAGACACAGATTTAGAGAACCAACTTTGTCATATGTACGAGTACTACGGGTACAGAGACCTAGAGAAGGAAACCCTCATTTTGTGGTCTTTCCAGTCCGTAAAGACGGAGTTATAACTGAGATCTGACCTTCAGCACACGATGATTTTTGTAATTGGATTTTAAATATACGCTGTGACTGCTATTCCTCTGTTTTATGAACTCTAAGTACATATTGTTATACTTTGTACTTATTCTCAGATGATTTTATCATAAAGGTTACAATTTTATAATTTAAAAAAGGAGGGAGCTGAGAATGACTGTGCATGCTTTACAATCCAGTCAAGATAGAATCCTACGCTGCTCAATTTGGACATAATCCAAAAATAAAGACAACTTTTCCCATTGTGCTAAATATTTACTCAAGTCAAGGTGAGCCAGTCTAGTACTTATCTATTTATTCTGAATCTAAATCACTGTTGCACTGGGTTTTTCTTCTCTCCAGTTTCCTAACTAAAGAATTATGCAGGTTTACCTTTTTTAAAAAAATAGTTTGCCGTCTCTTAGGTTTCAACCTACCCTAAATGAAAATCTCCGCAATTATAAAAGTGATAAATACTAAAGCTGAATTCCAAAACCCTGAAGAAGAGAGATTGAAATTTGACTTAATTAGCTTGAGTTTCACAATAGACTAAACTACCAACACAGCCAGTGGTGTAGTAGTTTAAGAGGAGGCAGTTCCAAGAAGTTGAGAAAGAAGCAAACTTTACTTAAATAGTCCAGTTTTCAAAGGTGTTGACAGATTTGACAGACTTCTGCATATTGTCAAAGCTGTACTTCTACCCTCACAAATACAAAAGGATCCATGTTTACCTTTGTGCTTTTTCCCTACTTCTCATTTACTTTAGAAACAAGGAACTTACTTTCCTTCTCCTCTTTCTATCTCCCAGTGATTCCACAGCAGATTGGGACATTTTGGGCTAATCAGATTTATGAGGACACCCAGACAAATCTGTCAGCCAACCTAATGCCTCTTAGGCAAATTTCACCCCATCAACTCCTCCAAATTCCATCTCTTTCTGTGCTCTGTTCATTCTCTATATTCTCTGGATAGTAGTAATAGTGGTAATAATGTGTTGAGTGTTTACTCTGTGCCAAGCATTGTACTAAGTGCTAGTCTAGATACAAGATAATGAGGTCAGACAGTCCCTGTGCCACATGGGATTCACAGTCTAAGCAGGGTGATTGAATCCCCATTTCACAGATAAAGAAACTGGAGGGATAGAGAAGTTACATGACTGACAAGTCAAAACTGCTCTTAGAATTGGAAAGTGTTTAATGATAAGCATTGCTTTTTGTCCCTCCTCTATACCTTTTAACTAAATTTTAAAAGAAAGATGGAAAAAGTGGGCTTGTATAACTACAGCCCTCTTCTGAGGCTAGTGAGGAGAACAGGATTTGAAATCAGAGGAGCTGCAGTTTGGGTTCAATGGTTAACCAGTCAGATTAATAAATGCCAAAAGGAGGAAATAACAGGCAAGTTAAACAGAGAAGAAAAATATCTCCCTGTGGCTCAATGGGATCAAAAGTTTACAAAGATCCATGACCTGCTGTTAAAATCTCCTCAAATCCCAAATCTTATTTGCTTCTGCTTTAAAGAGCCAGAAGCCTTCTTCAAACGCAATATAGCTGATTCTTGTCATTCCTTAGAAGAATTTACATTCTAATCAACACAATTCAAGATGGCAGCTTTTGTCACCCTCTTTCCCAGACAACTTTGGAAAAGATTGCTTCCTCCCACATCATTTCTGGGATTCTTTCCACTTTAGATTATGACAATAAATGCTTTTCTCAAATAGCCCAACCATCCCAGCCTTTTTATCAAGAGAGTTCAAAGAATTCTCTAGGTGCTACAAAATATTAATAACATTGTGTCAAAAAGACAATAGGTTCTTAACATAAAGGTTTGTTTTTTTCCAGTAAGAAAAGAGCATTTCACAGACAGGGTTATTGAGGCATAGTAAAGTAATTTGGTTTAAGGGACCCAACTGAAAGAACCAAACCTTCTGCTGTAACCACTATGCCATACCTCCAGCTATCATGATAAATGATTTATTTATATTAATGCCTGTCTCCTCTTCTGTACTATAAGCTCTCTGTGGGCAGGGAAAGTGTCTGCAAGCTCTGTTGTATTGTACTCTCCCAAGCGCTTAGTACACTGCTTTGCACAAGTAAACACTCACTAAATACCACTGATGATAATGTCCTGGTGAGCCCACAGAGCTTCCACAGGTAGGGATTCCATGACCACAAAATCCAGCCTCTGGAGAATAACAGGTAGGGCATAACCCTTTTTGTTAAAGATCTGTATTCCATTAAGTTAATTCAAACAGGATTTGTGGTTTTTTGAGCCTTTGCTTAGTGTGGTCTTACGATGCCTGCATGCCTGATTTTTCTCTTTCAGAAGGAAAGAATAGGTGGTAAAGGAAGGATGTTCCAGAAGGTGTGAGCAGGATCCCTTGCACCAACAACAAAGTCTGACTCCCTTTCTAGACTGTGAGCTCATTAAGGACAGAGAACATGTCTGACAATTCTGTTGCATTGTACTCTTCCAGGCACTTCATACAGTGCTCTGCACATGGTACTGCATCAGCCTGCTCTCTGATCTCCCATCCTCCTGTCTCTCCCCACTTCAATCTATACTTCACGCCACTGCCCGGATCGTCTTTGTGCAGAAACGCTCTGGGTACGTTACTCCCCTCCTCAAAAATCTCCAGTGGCTACCAATCAACCTACACATCAGGCAAAAACTCCTCACTCTCAGCTTCAAGGCTCTCCATCACCTTGCCCCCTCCTACCTCACCTCCCTTCTCTCCTTCTACAGCCCTCTGCTCCTCTGCCGCTAACCTCCTCACCATGCCTCGTTCTCACCTGTCCTGCCATCAACCCCCGGCCCACGTCCTCCCCCTGGCCTGGTATGTCCTCCCTCCGCACATCCACCAAGCTAGCTCTCTTCCTTCCTTCAAAGCCCTACTGAGAGCTCACCTCCTCCAGGAGGCCTTCCCAGACTGAGCCCCCTCCTTCCTCTCCCTCTCCTCCCCCTCCCCATCCCCCCACCTTCCCTCCTTCCCACAGCCCCTGTATAAGTTTGTACATATTTATTACTCTATTTATTTTACTTGTACATATTTATTCTTTTTATTTTGTTAATGTGTTTTGTTTTGTGGTCTGTCTCTCCCTTCTAGACTGTGAGCCCGCTGTTGGGTAGGGACTGTCTCTATATGTTGCCAACTTGTACTTCCCAAGCACTTAGTACAGTGCTCTGCACATAGTAAGTGCTCAATAAATATGATTGAATGAATGAATAGTAAGTGCTCTATAACTATGATTGATTGACTTTGCCCTTCAAATATAGCATATCAAGCAGCAGGATTACATCAGGTTTTCAGTAGTTCTTCCTTATGGTGCCTTAAGAATTGACTTTGCTGTCATTCCTTTATCCTGCTTTGTCTTATTTTAGCCACCTTTCACACACTGGATTAAAGGACTGCTGAGTCCTACCTCTTACTTGTTTTGTTGTCTGTCTCCGCCTTCCAGACTGTGAGCCCATTGTTGGGTAGGGATTGTCTATCTGTTGCCGAATTGTACTTTCCAAGCACTTAGTACAGGGCTCTGCACACAGTAAGCACTCAATAAATATGATTGAATGAATGAATGGAGCCCTCCACCCCAAACAAACCAATGGTCCATGCTGGAAGTCATCAATCCTACATATTTGAGAATTAATCAGTGGTATTTACTGAGCAAACTTGCTGTTTGTAGAGCACTAAGTGCTTAGGAGAACACAACATTGCGGAGTTGGAAGTTACATTTCCTGTCCACACAGAGCTTACCTTCTAGAAGAGCATGATTTCTTGACCCCATGAAAGTATTAAATTCTGTGAGATCATTGTGGAGCAGGGGAAATTGTCTTGCTGCCTTGAAGTTTAAGGATGCAGGGCCTCAGAGCCCTGTTTGTGAGAGAACATTTATTATGTTGTAGAGGGAATGGGGTCCAAAGGGAAAGACAGAATGGATGCCTTCAGGCCATCTTGTCCCATAACTGGAACAATGCAGGGGCAAAGCTCATTTTTCAAATGTTAGTGGACCATTTTGCCCCTTCAATAAGCCAAGCACTACAAAATGGGGTAAAAGTAGGAGGCAAATGAAGTTCCTCTAGGTATGGAGACATTCAATTTGGTGATACAGAGCTACACGAGGAACAGAGGGGTGGGTAAAGGAAAAGGGTAAACTGACTCCCTTTCCACTGGGACGGGGCTGCCCAGGCCCCCACCCCATTCAGGGCTTCAAGTTACTGTGGAAATAATAATAATATAATAAGTTAGCACTACGTACCAGGCACTGTACTAAGCACTGGGGTGGATACAAACAAATCAGGTTAAACAGAGTCCCTGTCCAACATGGGGCTCACAGTCAATCCCCATTTTACAGATGAGGGAATTGAGGCACAGAAAACTGAAGTCAGTTACCCAAGACCACACAGCAGACAAGCGGCAGAACCAGGATTAGAACCCATGGCCTTCTGATTCCCAGGCCCGTGCTCTAGCCACTACACAAAAGTCTACTCCCACCCAAAAGAGGAGTGTTACGGTAAAAGAAAGCAGCTGACCCAACATTTACGATGTGGAGTGATCTACTGCCATTTCTTTTTCCTGTTTTGGGGTGAGGTGAGGGTGGTTGGGAAGAGAGGAAAGAGGATTACTAGACACTCTGCCTTTTAGCACTTATTTCTGAGCTTTGGTCTTTAATGCTTAATTGATCACGATCTGTGTATTTCTCTCTCCCCACATCCCCAGATCGTGAGCTACTTTGGGGGAGGAACTGTTGAATTCCTCAAGCAACCAGTACAACATACCACTCACTGTAAACCTTCAATAAATTATTTCAGTGATGGAAAGTGTAAAACATACCGGCAGAAACAACAAAATAAGAGCCCTGCCTGAGGGGTGAAAACTCACAACCACAGCAGGACCAGGAGAGGTCAGAGGGCTGGAAATTAAAAGTTATGTATTTAAAGTTCTCTACTGGATCTTTAAATGATTATTATTGCATCCCCTCCCCTCCAGCCATGCATGTTTTTCCAAGCTGCTTGAGAATTGTGGCCTTGCTTAAGAAATACCATCCAACCACCCTAACATATGGCATTTGAGACTTATTTTCTTCCCATCAAGGTATTGAAAGTGATGAACTAAGGGAAAACCAGTGTGAAGCGATTCTAGGGCTCTGTGGGCAATTCCTGCCTCATGAAAGTTTCCTGCCGATCGTTCTGTCCTCCAGGCAAGAGTATCTGAAAAAAGCAGCAGCTGCTTACTTTTCCCACTGAGAGAATCTCCAGTAAGACACAGCTGGTCAATTGCGGGGGGAGACTAGCTCCTTGCCCGAGGCGATTCAATCAGGCCCTTATCTAATCCGAGACTGTTTTCCTAATTAAATTTTGAAACTTCAGAGTCTTGCTCCTGTTGACATATACCTGGGTCTATCTCCCTCTTCAGTCCTTAGAGAACAATGGGGTTTGCAGGACTCCACTTCTTGTGGCGATGCTAGGAATGTTAAGATAATAGCAGAAAGCTCCTCAATCAAGAAGTCAGAGAAAAAAAAAACTGTATGGAGAAAAGTGGTTGTGAGGTTCCAAAAGGTGGTAAAGCAGCTAGACTGAATCCAAGCTTGGTTTGGATTTTAAACCCCGGTAATTGTTGCCTTGGTCGGGCCTTTGAAGTTTCTCCTGCTTCCTCAATCAATGGTTTTTTAATGAGTGCTTATAATAATAAAAATAATAATAATAGCATTTATTAAGCACTTACTATGTGCAAAGCACTGTTCTTAGCACTGGGGAGGTTACAAGGGGATCAGGTTGTCCCAAGTGGGGCTCACAGTCTTAATCCCCATTCTACAGATGAGGTAACTGAGGCACAGAGAAGTGAAGTGATGTGCCCAAGGTCATAGCAGATATGTGGCTGAGTTGGGATTAGAACCCAGGTCCTGTGAATCCCAGAATTGTGTTTTTTCCACTAGGCCATGCTACTGCTACTACTCCTATAAACCCCATTCTGTCATTCAGTCAATCATATTTATTGAGTGCTTACTGTGTGCAGAGCACTGTACTAAGCGCTTGGGAAGTACAAGTTGGCAACATATAGAGACGGTCCCTACCCAACAGTGGGCTCACATTCTAGAAGTACTCTGCCAAAGCAGGCCCTGTTATTCATTCAATCATATTGAGCACTTACTGTGTGCAGAGCATTGTACTAAGCGCTCCTTATCCTCACAACAAATAGGGCTGAGGTTCAGGAAGAATCCTATGGGGCATTACATTCTAACTCTGAGGAGTAGCATAGTCAGCCTTAAGTAGTGTGTAGCTCAACACGTGGTAGATAGTGTCTCATGTACATAAATGGGAAGGAATGAAGAGGAAGACAGGGTTGAGTGCCACCTCTTCAACAAAGTGCTTTATCATTAGAAGAGTTCATGTAGGATCAGTTAGTTCTGACCAATAAAGAAAATCCCTGTGCCTCATGAACTGGTGTATCCAGTATAACAGAACACCCAACTTTCCCTTTCAAAACAAGAAATCCTTAGAGACAATCTGAAAATGAATAAAGTCTTTTGAAGAGTCTACCAATGCTAAAAGAGAAGAATTTAACTAGTTTAGAAGTGAAGAAATAGTAATACCACCAATTTGTACTGATTGAATATCCACTAGCAGCATGATGCTCTACTAGAAATATGCCTCCAGGTGGCTAGAATTCCATTCTTTCCCACTGGGATTTGAAAATTGAGAACAGAAAAGATGATGGAACAGGGATGAGGGAAGCAGAGAGGGGTGGGAATGTCTATACAATGGCTGTCCTAAAAAAAGAAAAACCAAGACAGTTTTATTACCTATTATTGAAAGCAAAAATCAGCACGGTTGACTTCAGTGTCTGACTAAAATTTCATCCCTTTGTACACTCAGGAGTTTTGCAGAGATAGTTCTCTAGAAGAGGGAAACTTTCTTAGAACTCTCCCAAGAAAGGGGAATTGTGTGGCATTGCATTTTCTAGTCCAGTTGAGTACAGGCAAGAGGCTTTGATAAACATTAGCACTGGCTCCTCAAAAATCTCCAGTGGTTGCCTGTCAACCTACGCATCAAGCAGAAAGTACTCACTCTCGGCTTCAAGGCTGTCCATCACCTCGCCCCCTCCTACCTCACCTCCTTTCTCTCCTTCTACAGCCCAGCCCGCACCCTCTGCTCCTCTCTGGGCCTCATTCTCACCTGTCCCGCCAACGACCCCTGGCCCACGTCCTTCCCTGGCCTGGAATACCCTCCCTCTACACATCATCAATCGTATTTATTGAGCGCTTACTGTGTGCAGAGCACTGTATCTGCCAAGCTAGCTCTCTTACTCCCTTCAAAGCCCTACTGAGAGCTCACCTCCTTCAGGAGGCCTTCCCAGACTGAGCCCCCTTTTTCCTCTCCTCCTCCCCACCCCACCTCGTTCCCCTCCACACAGCACTTGTATATATTTGTACAGATTTATTACTCTATTCTACTTGTACATATTTACTATTCTGTTTATTTTGTTAATGTGCATATAGCCATAATTCTATTTGTTCTGATGATTTTGACACCTGTCTACATGTTTTGTTCTGTTGTCTGTCTCCCCCTTCTAAACTGGGAGCCCATTGTTGGGTAGGGACCATCTCTATATGTTGCCAACTTGTACTTCCCAAGCGCTTAGTACAGTGCTCTGCACACAGTAAGTGCTCAATAAATATGATTGAATGAATGAAGAGATCTCTGAACTTTTCAGGTTTATTCTTTAACCAAAAGCTTAAAGCTAGCAAAAAAATAATTTTAAAAAATCCAGTAGATTGACACTTCCTTCAAACTGTAAGCCTATATGGGCCGGGAACATGTCTGCTAATTCTGTTGTATTCTCCCAAGCGGTAAGTACAGTGCTTTGCACCAAGGAAGCACTCAATAAGTTTGATTGATTCATGTGGCCATCTCTACTAAACTAGAAATGTGAACCTATCGACGTGTATTTTTGGCACTAGAAGTTGCCTCTGTTAGCTGCTACAATATACACACAGCTCTAATCACAGTCATGAAGCAGATTGCTAGGTTTTGTCAGGAGAGGGCCTAGCCAGAGATACATTCTCATTGGAATCAGCACACAAATACATCACTGCTTATAAAGAGTTTCTGATAGGGCAGTGACACTAAAGACAGAGAGTGTCTGTGGCCAGAAATCTGACATGTGATTAAAAATGCTTATGATCCCCACACATATCCCATGATGAGAAACAGCATGAGCTAGTACACAGGATTAGGAGTGAGGAGCTCTGGGTTCTGGTCCCAGTTCCACCACTTGCCTGCTGTGTAACCTTGGTCAGGTCACAATTTCCCTGGGCCTCAGTTTCCTCCCTGTAAATTGGGGATCCTCTTCTCCCTCCCCCCTTAACTGGAAGACCCATATAGGGCAGGGACTGTGTCTGATCTGTTTATTTTGCATTTGCTCCAGCATTAAGCATGTAATCAGGACTTAGAACAGTACTTGGCCCATGGTAAGCGCTTAAATACCATTATTATTTTTATAAACACTTAAATACCACTATAAATGAGAAAGCACAAGAGCGAGCTTGAGTGCAATAATTCATTTTCTGATTTAGCGTACTCAGTCCTCATTTTCTGTTGGAATCATCCAGTATATCTGAAGATGTCACCCACGGCTTCTCCATCCCACCCCCACTTCAAGACAGACAGGACAGTGGTACGGCAGTGATGAATTTGCTTTTTGTATGCCTACTGTCACCCAACCCCCGGGGGTGGGTGGGGTGTGACAGAAAAAAATGTAAACTCATAAGTCATTTCAACGTGTTACTAAGACACCAAAGTTGGAAGAGGTTTGACTTAACTGGTTCCCACCAGGTCTGCTCATGTTGCTTTCAGCTGAGGCTGTTCATTTACTAGGAAGAGGGTGTCAAAAATGCCAAAGGAGGAAGGTTGCTTCCCTGGATGATTCAGATACTGTGACTGCGGTTTGTCATGCCATGAGTCAGGGGCAATTAAACCCTGAACTAGCTCAACCTTATCTGAGATCACACTTCAAGCCATTGCTATGCCTTTAAAACCTGTGACATGGAAATAATGAAATACTCACCTGCCAACTGAATTCATCATTTGAGTAGCAGAACCACAATTTTCTGCACATTGGCTAAGGAAGCACCTAGGGACCCCTACAGCCTCAGTCTTATGACCCCCATCATTCTTTCAATCATATTTATTGAGCTCTTACTCTGTGCAGTACTGTACTAAGCATTTTAGAGAGTACAAACACTCTTCTCTTCTGTAAAAACAAGACCGTTTCCCTTGAGTGACAATGAAAAAAAATGAAAGCTCACACCTTGTCCCATCCCAGGCTAAGCCAACCCCCACCTATGTCCAGTATTTTTATTCAGAATCTTCCAAATGCTGATCGGATTACCACCCACTTTTATTGCATAGTGGTGAGTAATAATAGTAATAATAATAATAATAATGATGGCATTTGTTAAGCACTTACTATGTGCAGAGCACTGTTCTAAGCGCAGTTCTAAGAGTATAAAAGACTAGTCACATGGTAGGGCAGTAAGGGCTCTGAATAACCTGGCTCCAGTAGTTTCAGCTATTTCTATTATGATGATTTCTCATAATAATAATAGTGCTTGTTAAGCATGTACTATGTGCCAAGCACTATTCTAAGCACTGTGGTAGATGCAAGTTAATCAGATCATACACAATCCCCATCCCACATGGGGTTCACACTCTTAACCGCATTTTAGGTGGTCTGAACAAAGATGGAGGACAAGAAACCAATGGGTGGGAAAAGACCAAAATTAGTAATAACTTGCTAAAGCTTTCCAAGCACCTGTTTTCGTTGCATAATTATGAATAACACCCTCCTTTATGTATGCCTCTTGAAAAAAAGGTGAAATTAGTGGGGGAGGAGGGTGACTTCCAACAGAAAATGGGTGCAGCTGGATATTTCATGGCTAAAATAGATAATTTTAATCTTGTCAAAAGTTTAAACTGGATTTTAGAGAGAAAGGCCAATGACCAGAGGGAGGGAAAAGGTGTAAATAATCCTTAGGGAGTGCGGAGTGTTGGCAGAGGAGATTTATGCTCTGCCTTAATAATGTGCCCTTTCAACTATGGAACCAAGATTCAAGAAATCTAGTCTAGACAAGAATTAATGGAGCTACCTCATTTTACAACATTCAAGGTCTCTCAACACCCGATACTCTTGAATATTGATGCGATTTGCAAACTGTTCAAAAAAAAAAGTGTTAGGGACTCAGGAAGCCAAAGGCATTATTCTTACAAGCATCAGGGAACAAAACATAAACAAACTGGGAGGCCGTCACTCATTCAGTTTGAGATCGCGTCTGTTTCCTAAAGCAGAAGGCAAGTCAAATCATGTCTGTGGTGAAGCACTAAGTGTTCCTTTCTCCCCCCACCCCCCCCTAATTTTTATGCAAGTTCTGCATAGGCTGAAGCAGCTTTCATCAATTTAACCGTTCCCTTCTCTCCCCCATCTCCTTACCGCCTAAAGAGAGAGGGGAAGAGCTGGGGTGGGAGAAGACACGGGGAAGAGAGGCGGGAAGAGGAAGGGCTGAGAGCAGAGATGGAGTTGGTGATAAATCCTGCATCCCTAGAGCACATCCTGGAGCGTGCTGTCTGTCTTGCCCAGGCTAGTCCAAGACTGCTGGGTGGCCACACTGAAGATCCGGGAGGTAGCTCTGCCAGGAATGTATGTGGTTGCGGGGTGGAAAGGCCTCATTCCAACAGCCTCCTAGGAGGAGAGGGAAAATTGCTCATTTCACTTGCTGCTGTCTGTGGTCATGTATTCCTTGATTCTACAAAAACTTTCCTGTTAGCTTGAGGTGGTTCCAGTTTGAAGCAGGAGGGGAGGGAAGGGAACACAAGCTGGAAGCATTTTTTCACTAGAGTGTTGATTAAAATGGTCAGAGCTGAAAATCTGAAATCCATAAACAGAACTAGTGTGAGCTGGAAAAAGAATGAAGGATGTATACTTGGATATATATCCAAATTAATTAAAGTTATTTACTGTAGGCTTGCTGCATGCAGAACACTGTTCTAAGTGCTTAGGAGAGTACAACCTCCTAGAGAAGCAGCGTGGCTCAGTGGAAAGAGCACAGGCTTTGGAGTCAGAGGTCATGGGTTCAAATCCCAGCCCTGCCAATTGTCAGCTGTGTGACTTTGGGCAAGTTACTTAACTTCTCTGCACCTCAGTTACCTCATCTGTAAAATGGGGATTAAGACTGTGAGCCCCCTATGGGACATCCTGATCACCTTGTAACCTCTCCAGTGATTAGAACAGTGCTTTGCACATAGTAAGCGCTTAATAAATGCCATCATTATTATCATTACAATTGTAGACATGTTCCCTACCCACAAGGAGCTTGCAGTCTGGAGGGGGTGACAGACACTCAACTATGGACTTGTACATAAGTGCTGTGGGGTCAGAGGTGGGGTGAATATCAAGTGCTTAAAGGGTACACATCCACTTGCATAGATGATGCAGAAAGGAAAAGGAGTTGGGCAAAAACGTCAGGCTTAATCAGGGAAGGCCTCTTGGAAATATGATTTTAATAAGGGTTTTTAAAGTGGGTATGATTTTACCAGGTACTCATTAACCAAATTACTTTTTGACCCATCACTGATTTAAGTTTTTCATTCTCCATAAACTGGTCTATGCCATTCTCTGCAAAAGAGTCGGATAACAGAAGAGATTCCTTAAAATACAGGAGTTACTGTAGTTCTGTGCTAATTCAGTCATATTTATTGAGTGCTTACTGTGTGCGCACAGCACTGTACTAACTGCTTGGAAGATACTATTTGGCAACAGATAGAGAAAATCCCTATTCAACAATGGGCTCACAGTCTAGAATTAATCCCCCTCCCTCTAAAGCAGTGCCATTCGCACAAAGGGCACTCAGTACAAATTTACCACCACAGCATGAACCCTGTAAGATGAATACCTGGACTGCATTTAAAAGGATCCTCTCATCAAGGTGAATAATTGGCTTCCAGAGACATCCAGCTTATTGTCCATTCTTCTATCAATTCATTTCTATATATATGCTATAAGAATGGTCAGCCTGTGTTATGTTCAATCATTTATTGAGCACTTACTGTGTGCAAAGCACTGTATTAAGTAATTATGTGTATGTACACACATATCTGTATGAGAGATCTTCAGAATCTTGGCCTTTGAATGGCATTACTGGCTTAGAGAGTGCTCTTCGGATGCCACTACTAGCTGAGAGTTTGGGCATGTCTGGCTAACATGCCCAAACATAATCTCCCCTCTCCCACCTGCTGCAATCCTGCTGTTGCCCAAAGTAGCAGAACTATGGCCAAAATGGCCCTGCCTATGACAGGTTCAGGCTTAACTCACCTTCTTACACAACTGGGGCTGTGGGCTAGGTCCCAGGGACAGTCCCTGGCCCACAGGCTGCTGCAGCCTTAGCTCTATCTTCCCTTGAAGCAGTGCTGGCAGAAGCCAACATCCCAAGAGGAAAGGGAGAAAATCATCATTCATTTCCCCTCTCCGAAAGGTCCCTGCTACCAGCTCAGCCTCATTGACAAAATGGAGAGAGAAGAGAATAGTCAAGAAGAGAACCAGAAAAAAAAAAAAGGAGGAAAGGGAAAGAAAGAAAAGGAGGAAAGGGAAAGAAAGAAAAGGAGGAAAGGGAAAGAAAGAAAAGGAGGAAAGGGAAAGGGTAAGAAAGAAAAGGAGGAAAGGGAAAGGGAAAGAAAGAAAAGGAGGAAAGGGAAAGGGAAAGAAAGAAAAGGAGGAAAGGGAAAGGGAAAGAAAGAAAAGGAGGAAAGGGAAAGGGAAAGAAAGAAAAGGGGGAAAGGGAAAGAAAGAAAAGGAGGAAAGAAAGGAAGAAAGAAAAGGAGGAAAGAAAGAAAGGAAGGAAAGAAACAAAAGAAAGAAAAAGAGACAGAGAGAGAAGGAGAAAGAAAGCAAGGGTGGGGGAGAAGAGAGAGACAGAAAAGCAACTGAAAGAAACAGCGCACAGGACAGGAAGAGGAACAGGCAAGACACAGGGAAAGGGAGAAAATGTGCATTATCTATTTAATGCACACTAGCGTGTAAGTTCTGTCTGCCAGTAAAATATTCAGTTGACTATTATCTGCCATAACCACAACAAAGGAGATGTGTGAGTTCCTGCCTCCCTGCCAGGATGCCTCTGCCAGAGACTTTCTCCAGTGTGGCACATAAAGATTGGTTGAAAATTAGCATCTTCTTGAAGGACAGGTCAGAACATGCACAAAGGTATAACAGAGGACTGACATTTTAACAAGCAAAATTCAATTTAGCATATTGCAGGCATTAATTGCTCATAAAGAGGAAGCAGCAATTTCTTCAGGGCAGAGAAAGACATCTCACTTCATGGGAAGCAGCATGGCCTAGAGGATAAAGCAAATGCTTGGGAACCAGAGGACCAAAGTTCTAGTCCCAGCTCCACACTTCCCCTCTGTATGATCTTAGGTAAGTCACTTAACTTCTCTGTGCCTCAGTTTCCTCAACTGCAAAGTAGGGATTTAATACCTGTTCTCCCTCCTACTTGACTGTGAGCCCTATGTGGGACAGGAACTGTATCTGATCTGATTAACTTGTACCTACCCCAGTGCTTGACATGTAGGAAGCACTTGAATATCATTAAGAAAAAAATCTTACCCCATAATAACATGATGATTAAGAATCATAAGTTTATCCCAAACAATTACCCCCTCTTGATCCCTTACTCCATTCATTCAGTTGTATTTACTGAGCACTTATTCCATACAGAGCACTGAACTAACCACTTGAGAGTACAAAGACAAAATCCCTGCCCACAACAAGCTTAATCTAGCAAAGCCCTTCACCACTGACTTGTAATAATAAATAATAATAATAATAATAGTATTTGTTTAGCACTTACTGTGTGCCAAGCACTGTTCTAAGCACTGTGGTAGATACAAGGTAATCAGGTTGTCCCAACTGGGGCTCACAGTCTTAGTCCCCGTTTTACAGATGAGGGAACTGAGGCACAGAGAAGTTAAGTGACTTGCCCAAAATCACACAGCTGATAAGTGGCAGAGTGGACTTCCCTTTATTAGGTTCAAAACTGTGGTTCTTTTCTCAGTTTCCTCACCCCTTCCTTCTTTGCACATTGCTATGCATTGAGAAGTATCATGGCCTAGTGGGTAGATCACAGGCTTAGGAGAAAAAAGGACCTGGGGTTTCTAATTTCAGTTCTGCCACTTGTCTACTGTTGTGACCTTGGGCAAATCATAACTTTTTGAAGTCTCAATTTTCTCATCTGTAAGATGGGGGTTAAGACTCTGAGCCCCACATGGAACAGAAACCGTGTCTGACCAACGTGATTACCTTGTATCTATCCCAGTGCTTAGTACACTGCCTGGCACATAGTAAGTGCTTAACAAATATCATAAGAAAGAAAAAAAACCCTCCAAGAAGAGCCTTCCCTTGAGATCAGGATTTAGGATTTCTTTGTATTCCTCCACCAAACTCCTCCCAAATCTTCAGAGTCCAGTCCTTTCCCAGTTTACCCAACATTTGATTTCAGAGCACACTTGAGATTTAAACACAACAGAAGGATTTGAGAATGCTTTTCCCACAACCCAAGCCTGTTCTGGTACAACAGTTGACATATTGACAAGCGGATTCAGGATAGGAAGGTATAATTGTGTGTATGCTATCAGTCAAGTTGAGAAGCAGGGTGGCTCAGTGGAAAGAGCCCCGGCTTTGGAGTCAGAGGTCATGGGTTCAAATCCCCACTCTGCCAATCGTCAGCTGGGTGGCCTTGGGCAAGTCACTTCAATTCTCTGTGCCTCAGTTACCTCATCTGTAAAATGGGGATTAAGATTGTGAGCACCACATGGGACAACCTGATCACCTTGTATCCTCCCCAGCGCTTAGAACAGTGCTTTGCACAAAGTAAGCGCTTAAATACCAAAATTATTATTATTATTATTATGGAATTTGTTAAGTGCTTACTATGTTCCAGCCACTGTACTGAGCACTGGGGTAATAACAATAATAATGGCATTTATTAAGCACTTATTACGTACAAAGCACTATTAATAATAATAACAGTGACATTTATCAAGTGCTTACTATGTGCAAAGCACTGTTCTAAGCACTAGGGAGGTTACAAGGTGATTAGATTATCCCACGGGAGGCTCACAGTCTTAATCCCCATTTTACAGATGAGGTAACAGGCACAGAGAAGTTAAGTGACTTGCCCAAAGTCACCCAGCTGACAATTGGAGGAGCAGGGATTTGAACCCATGACCTCTGACTCCAAAGCCTGTACTTTTTCCACTGAGCCACACTGCTTCTCAGCACTGGGTAGATACAAGTAGTCAGGTTAGACCCAATGCATATCCAAAATGGAGCTCACTGTCTTACTCCTCATTTTATAAATGAGGTTACTGGCACAGAGATGTCAAGTAACTTACCCGAGATCCCAGAGAAAACGTGTCATAGCCAGGATAAGAATCCCTGTCCTTCTAAGTAACAGATCCATCCTCTACCCACTAGACCAACTGTTCATTCATTTATTCATTCAATCATATTTATTGATCACTGTGTGCAGAGCACTGTACTAAGTAAGTACTTGGGAAGTACAAGTTGGCAACACATAGAGACAGTCCCTACCCAACAGTGGGCTCACAGTCTAGAAGAGTGGGCTCAACTGCTTCTCTTTTTGCACCTTCCAGCCTGTTTCACTGAACTGCATCAAACAACATTGCATGGTTTTGCAGCTACCTAGTAAAATACCCATAAATGACAAGAGTCTAAAGCATTCAGATAGTAGCAGATATAATAACAGAAATTCACATAGACAAAAAACAGCTTCCCTCTAAACTACGAATTCCAATGAATCAATGGTTACTATAACACAGTTTTCCCATAACACAAGGGTCTTCAAAATCACCACCTGTGTGGCACAGGCATTCTTCCCCATCTCCTTTTATAAAACAAAGTCAGACCTACCTTTCACTTTGGCCTTTGTATATTAGCTTCTCCAGTCGAGCAGCAGGAGTCAGTTGGGTCTTGGCTACCTCTCTATCGGCAACTCTACTGTCCCAGCTGTCCTCTATTAACATTGAACGTTTAATTCAAATGAGATTCAGCTGGGTTCCTGTGCAAGTAGGCCTTCCGGCCAATGAAAGGACTGAGCTCCTTACAAGGGCAGAGGTCTTAATCAGGAGAGAATTTAATTTTGAAATGTTCTAGGTGCCTTTCATTTTTAAAACAAGTTCTCTTTTTTGTATTTAGAACCACCCCAGACTAGGTAGCCTTGTTCATTATTTTCAGGATGACTCATCTCCATTATTTGCTATATATCTTCAGAAGAGTGGCTATCAAGCTTGGTATAATGGATAGAGCATGGGCCTGGGAGTGAGAGGGTCATGGGTTCTAATCCTGCCTCTGACACTTGCCTGATGTGTGGCCTTGGGCAAGTCAGTGCCCTTTTCTGTGCTTCAGCTACCTCATCTGTAAAATGGGGATTATAACTGGGAACCCTAAGTGGGACAGGGACTGTACCCAACTCTATTTGTATCCATCCCAGTGCTTAGAACAGTGCCCTGCACAGTGCAAGTGCTTAACAAATACCATTATTATTATTATTCTTAAGTGCTGTGCTCTTGCAGATTATACACTTGGCAGATTCAACATTCCAGGAGGCAAGAGTGTGCCACAGACTTGGAACTCCTTCCACCGATACACTAATTTCACTTAGAAAAACAGACAAACTGCTCCCACAGGAAAATTTGGGCTATCAGGACAAAATATTGAAAAAAGGAATGAGACTTTTGTGATCCCTTTAGTCATAGAATCTCCCATAGGAGAATCTAGCTAGAAAAGCCATTTTCTAGTTCTGTTCTTGAACAGAATCTGAAGAAACTCCAAATATTGATCATGGAACTTGTTATTGTGCGCTCAGAAACTTCTGAACACATCTTCTATCCATTAAAACAAATTCCAGGCTCTGCTAAACTTCACCTACCTACTAACTGTGCACCTGTTCAAATAAGTCACTTTTGATGGTTAATCTTACAAGCCTCGTGGTGGGTTATGCATGGGAACCCCAGGAAAATTTGTAACCTGAATACCATAAAAGACATTTTTATTGTTTGAATGGCACTCAGGGCTCAGGCTGTCTGCTGTTCTTGTCACCTAACTCATTTTGGAAACTGAAAGAGATCAATTTCTTTTCCTGAAATGATAAAGTTGAAGAAAAGAGTTGTGTGAACTACATTGTGCTTTTATTTCATCCTAATATGAAGCAGCGTGGCTCAGTGGAAAGAGCATGGGCTTTGGAGTCAGAGGTCATGGGTTCAAATCCCAGCTCTGACAGCTGTCAGCTGTGTGACTTTGGGCAAGTCACTTAACTTCTCTGTGCCTCAGTTACCTCATCTGTAAAATGGGGATTAAAACTGTGAGCCCCCCCCTTGGGACAACCTGATCACCTTGTAACCTCCCCAGCGCTTAGAACAGTGCTTTGCACATAGTAAGCGCTTAACAAATACCACCATTATTATTATTATTAATATTACTTTAAATGCATTTTAACAGGAATAGTCCAAATTTCTTTGGACTACCAGTAATGTAGAAATTCATTCATTTTCACTTTAAGAATTCATAAACTCAGTAATTTTTCCCTAGGATGGTCAAGCCTCTTCTCTCAAAATAATTTAATAGTAAAAGCTCATGTTATTGAAAGTTCCCTAGTTTTGCAAAAACATCTTGAAGAATTGTTGTAAAATAAATCTCACCAGTCCTTTAAGAAAGTGCTCATCAGAAAGTTTTACTAAGAAATCATGCAAAAGAATAATAAGGAGACTTGATTAAGTTCACTAATGGCAAAGCTGTGGAAGCAGAGTGACCTAGTGGGAAACAACACAGAACTATATGTCAGGTGCCCTGGGTTCAAATTCCAGCTCTGCCACTTGCTTTCTGCGTGACCTTTGCTAAGTCACATAACCTCTCCATGATTGTGTTTCCTCATAGTAGTAGTAGTAACAGTATTCATTTCATTCATTCATTCATTTAATCGTATTTATTGAGCACTTACTCTGTGCAGAGCACTGCACTAAGCACTTGGGAAGTACAAGTCAGCAACATATAGAGACGGTCCCTACCCAACAATGGGCTCGCAGTCTAGAAGGGGGAGACAGACAACAAAACAAAACATGTAGACAGGTGTCAAAATCGTCAGAACAAATAGAATTAAAGCTATATGCACCTCGTTAACAAAATAAATAGAATAGTAAATATGTACAAGTAAAATAGAGTAATAAATCCGTACAAATATATACAAGTGCTGTGGGGAGGGGAAGGAGGTAGGGCGGGGGGATGGGGGGAGGAGAGGAAAAAAGGGGCTCAGTCTGGGAAGGCCTTCTGGAGGAGGTGAGCTCTCAGTAGGGCTTTGAAGGGAGGAAGAGAGTTAGCTTGGTGGATGTGCGGAGGGAGGACATACCAGGCCAGGGGGAGGACGTGGGCGGGGGGTTGATGGCGGGACAGGTGAGAATGAGGCATGGTGAGGAGGTTAGCGGCAGAGGAGCGGAGGGTGTGGGCTGGGCTGGAGAAGGACAGAAGGGAGGTGAGATAGGAGGGGGCGAGGTGATGGATAGCCTGGAAGCCGAGGGTGAGGAGTTTTTGCTTGATTCGTAGGTTGACAGGCAGCCACTGGAGATTTTTGAGGAGGGGAGTAACATTCCCACTGTACTAAGTGCTGGTAAAAATACACAGCTGGGAATTAGACACAGTTCTTGTCCCTTGGAGGGGCTCACAATCTAAAAATGAAAAAGGGGGAGAAGACAATGATGAAAGATACCAAAGAAGAGATGAAACAAAACACGAAAATAGCTTAGATAAACACAAAGATCAATAAGATGGTGTGGTAGGGGGAGCAGAATTTCGGTCTTCTCACACGGCTCAAAATCTACAGACACAATCAAGGGCACAGTGACATATACGGCAGAGGCGACCGCAGGGTCCCCGACGTTTTATGGAGGCAATGCCAGGCTGTGGTTGCTGTTCTCCATCCCGCTGGAATGGTGGAAGGCGGAATGGGATGGAGGCCCCTCAGTGATGCAGAGGAGTGATGATGTGGGATCCAGGGGAGGTAGTGAGGCGTTCCACTAGATGATGGTGCTGAGGGCCCTGGGAGCAGTGATGGGGGGTGGCAGGGACCAGGAGGAGTCACAAGACCAGCTGGTGGAGAGGTCCAGGGCATGATAATAATAATAACAATAATTATGATGGCATTTGTTAAGCACTTACTATGTGCAAAGCACTGTTCTAAGCGCTGGGGAGGTTACAAGGTGATCAGGTTGTCCCACGGGGGGCTCACAGTTTTAATCCCCATTTTACAGATGAGGTAACTGAGGCACAGAGAAGTTAAAGGACTTGCCCAAAGCACACAGCTGACGAATGGTGGAGCCGGTATTCGAACCCATGACCTCTGACTCCAAAGCCCGTGCCCTTTCCACTGAGCCACGCTGCTTCTCTCTTGATCTTCGGTGGCTGAAGTCCACGTGGGCAGCGTGTGGTTCTGGGGGCATGTTGAGAGCAGAGCCCTGAGAGCCGCAATGGAGAGGCGGCAGGCCCGGAAAGTCATCTGACTGTGAGCCCGTTGTTGGGTAGGGACCGTCTCTATATGTTGCCAACTTGTACTTCCCAAGCGCTTAGTACAGTGCTCTGCACACAGGAAGTACTCAGTAAATGCGATTGAATGACTGAATCTGGTTGAGAGGTCTGAGGCTCCGTCAGCAGCAGCTCTGTAAGATGGGGATAAAAATTCCTGCTGTCTCCTCCTCTTAGAGGGTGAGCTTTTTTTTTCAAATGGTATTTGTTAAGCTCTTACAATGTGTCAGGCACTGTACTAAGCCCTGGGGGAGATTCAAGTTTGCCAGGTTGGACATAGTCCCTGTCCCATATGGGGCTCACAGTCTTAATCTCCATTTTACAGATGGGGTAACTGAGGCACAGAGAAGTGACTTGCCCACAATCACTCACACACACACACACACACACACACAAAAGCAAAAAACACAGACAAGTGGCAGAATTGGGATTGGAGCCCAGGTCTTTCTAACTCCCAGGCCTGTGCTCTATCCACTAGGTCACACTGCTTCGCACTAGGCCATGCTGCTTCTTGTGAGGGAGAGGGCCTGTCTCCGATCTGAATATCTTGCATAATAATAATAATAATAATGGCATTTATTAAGTGCTTACTATGGGCAAAGCACTGTTCTTAGCACTGAGGAGGTTGCAAGGTGATCAGGTTGTCCCATGGGGGGCTCACAGTCTTAATCCCCATTTTACAGATGAAGTAACTGAGGAACAGAGAAGTTAAGTGATTTGCCCAAAGTCACACAGCTGGCACTTGGCAGAGCTGGGATTTGAACCCATGACCTCTGACTCCAAAGCCCAGGCTCTTTCTACTTCAGTGTGTGGTAAAGTGCTCAGTAAATAGTTTAATGAATATCTTTATTTTTAGAGTATCATTAGATATGAACCCTGACTTTTTTTCCTTTAGCATCTTTTTTTCATTAACATTAGTATCCATTTTTCCTGCACGCTTCAGAACCTAGGATTAGGAAATGCTACCATTCAGAGGGGGCTCAATCTATACCAGACAAAGCATAGCTTTATGGAGAAAAGGTGAGATAATGTCCACAGCAAAGATCAATCACACACATTGTGCAGGCCAGTGTGACAGTGACAGCACATAAGGAGGAGGAGTGGATGAGAGGTAATGACAGCTGGCACAGTGCTTTGTCACTCTGGCACAGTCCCTCTCTACCTTTCTAATAAACCAGGAATGAGTTTCTCTCTCGCTCACTCTCTCTTTTTCTGCCCTCTCTTTTTTCCTTCCTTTTTTTGTCCTCTCTGCACTTCCTTCAGTTTAAATTGTATGATTGGCTCTTTGCACACCAAATGCTCAGAGGTTTCATTTTGTCAGGCTCTGCTTCATGTAACAGTGGCCATCTTCCCTTTGGCATGTAGTCATGTCCTTATTAAAGAAAAGTCCAAAGGCTGGAAAGTATCATTTAGTGATTTATTTCATGCTGTTTAAGTATGGTTAATTGTACCAAAAAACTCTGGTCCACCGTTTTCTAGGCTCTAGTGAGGAAGCCACATCTGACTTAACAAATGATTCCTGCCCTCTCCTATCTTACTTTGCTGATTTCCTTCTACAACCCATCCTACACACTTCCCTCCTCCGACATCAACCTGCTCACTGCACCATGATCTTATCTATGTCACTGCTGGCCCCTTGCCCATGTCCTTTCTCTGGACTGGAACTCCCTGCCCCTTTATATTTGACAGACCACCATTCTGCCCACTTTCAAAGTCTTTTTCAAATCACATCTCCTCCAAGAGGCCTTTTTTTCCCTTACTCCCCTGCCCTTCTGTGTCAGCTGTTGACTTGGATCTATACCCTTTAAGCACCTGATATTCACCCCACCCTCAGCTTCACAGCATTTATGAACATATCCATAATTTATTTTAATTTCAGTCTTCCCTTCTAGACTGGACTCTGAGCTCCTGGTGGACAAGAACATGTGTACTAACTCTGTTGTATTATACTCTCCCAAGTGCTTAGTATAGTGTCCTGCACATAGTGAGTGCTCCATAAATACTATTCATTGATTCCGGTGGCCCTTTTCACCTGTGGGCTTCCAAGTTTTGTCACTCATTTCTGGGTAGGATTTTCACTTGAAAAAATATTGGTAAACAGTCCATGAAAGAATTCTCAAATTGTGTGCAAAGAATAAGCATTTTTCTTCCACTACAGTTGAAGAAAAATCCCTACTTCCTACACATAGGTATAGCCTTTGGGAAGAGCCTTGTAGAGACCACTTAGAAAGATGCACCCAAATCCCATTTAATCTTGCTCTCTCTGCTTCACTTAAATTTTATGAGCTACCTCCCACTGTCATAAAACACAACGTTACTTAGGAAACTGGATCAGTAACACTTCCTGGACTATGCTTTGTTTGCCAATTGCATGACTAAATGAATTAATAATGGTAGCCTATAACAACCAGTCACTATAGAAACAAGTAAAGCAGGGAGTGAGGTTCTCTTTTGCAAGAAGTCTTTGCCCAGGCCTTGTTGACCCTATTTAAGATAGAAAGATTCTCAACTGAAAGTGAGCCTCCCTCGACTAGTCACTTTTACCTAAGTGAACTGTGATCTCTGCCACCTAGTACCCTATTCTCGCTAACCGGGGTGAATGTGAAAGCTGCCATCAAGAAAGGACATTAAAGAAGCAATCCCTAGTTCAGGGTTTTGGAGAGAATGGGGTGTATTCTAAAGATTTTTAGAAGACAGGGGTAAAGAATGAATCTCGAAGAAGAATTGAAGTTGATGGAGAAGTGCAGCGGGTAATGAAAAGGTGGACTGTTGGGTAAGGTCTCTGGTCCCATCTCAACTCTGTCAATTCCTCTTATTCACCAAGTACACCTCATTGAAATCCGTTCAACAAACAAGAGTTGCGAGTGAGAAGACAACAAAGTGGATGAGGGCACATTCTTAAATCACTAAGGGCTTTTGGCTTTTGAGAACCCAGTATTCATGCTCTCCCCTCCACCCCCTCCCTTTTTTTAAATGGTTTTTATTAAGCGCTTACTACGTGTTAAATACTGTTCTAAGCTCTGAGGTAGATACAAGTTAATTATGTCAGATACACAGACACCGTCCCTGTCCCTCATGGGGCTCCAAATTGTGACTTTCACAGATATCAAATGATAGGAAATGGTAAGGTGAATTATTATACTCAATCCAATATCTCCTTACATTCACTCTGCCCCCACCCAAACAGGCACACTCTCTCTCTCTCTCTCTCTCTCTCTCTCTCTCTCTCTCTCTGTCTTTCTCTTGTCTTCCACTCCCTAGCTTCATTCCTCCTTGGAACTATCAGTTTGCATTTCAAAATTGCAGTAGCAATTTTATATAAATTGATTATATACACATGCACAGATTATACAAACATAGAGTTGTAAGTACAGTAAAGTCATGTTCTTCATGATTAAGAATGACACTTTATCCTGAATTTGTTCTTCCTCCACAGAAACCTGATCCTAGAGATCACAATCAGGAATGGCTTTAGTGTTTTGCTACCATCCTATGAAATTGAGCTTTGATCATGCATAATTTATAAAAGAATCCCCAATACTGTCAATCTGAGTGGCTTCATTTCATTAAAGGGTGGTATAAACAAAGCCTCTCATGGGTATTGGTGACAGAGTACAGTTCCTGCTAAAGAACTAAGTGCCTCGCAACAAGACCCTACCAGGAAATAAAGCTGTAAAGAGTCACAGTTTATGGTCTGTAAAGATTCATTCCTCTCCTTTCAGAACCTGGGGCTTTTCAGTGCCAGACAAGTAAAAGCATGTCAGCCACAAGAAACCATGTATCCCTTCTTGTTTCTTTGGATACTCCAAGTGAGTCACTTCTATTAGCATCTATAAATGAGGCAGTGTTTTCTCTGTCTGTGAAGAAGATTGATGAGGAAGAAAAATCGGCCGTCACCTTCAAGTGATGGATGGAAGCTCCTCTACCAAGCCTTACTTTCCAGAGAGGCCAGGCTCTGAGGCCCAAGGCAGATGGGTACTAGGGAGGTGGGTAGCTCAAAATTGGAAAGGGCCCCAAATCGGGAGGTTGAGTGACACCATCAAAGGCTTTGGTAAGAAAAGGAGAGCACTGCATTATCTTGCAACTCAACATCACCCTTTATGGTGCAAACGAAAGTTTTCACGAAGGAATACTTTGTGAAAATGAAGGAATACTTAGGGGTATACTGTGTCTTCAAATGTATATGTAAACATAGTTAATCCAATTAATATGAAAGACACACTTTGGCAGAAAATGCCCTGGTAATGTCCAGAAGACTGTACTCAGTTTAAGAGTTTATCTATATAATCATTGAATTGGAAAGAGACTGGATTTTTGGAACCAAGAAAAAAAATTGAAGGAATTTGTTCAGACAGGAAACAAATCATAATGGTAATTGTTAAGTGTTTGTGCTAATCACTGTACTAAATGCTGGGAAAGATACAAGGGTGGATACGGTCCTTGTCCCATGAAGGACTCAGAGTCTAAATAGGAGGGAGTAGGATTTAATCCCCATTTTACAGATGAGGTAATTGAGGCACAGGTAAATTAAGTGACTTGCCCAAGGTCATACAGCAGGCTTTGCACATAGTAAGCGCTTAATAAATGCCAACAAAAAATCCAGGGTCTCTGACTCAAGACCTGTGCTCTTTCCACTGCTTCTGCATTATCTGAAGAGAGTGTAAATTCTTCACTATCCATGAGACGGTTGCTGTTACATTTGGGATGGAAAGGCACATATATGTTTGTATAGAATTAGGTGTTCTTCATTTCGTTCACTTCTAATGATATGAGAACACTTCTAATTCACATAAACCATACCAACCTTTCCCACACTCTTTTTCCACCTCATCTTCCCTCTAAGGAGAGAAAAGAAGAAGAAACAAAGCTCCTCTACTAGGAGGCCAGCCACTGTTTGGGAAATAAGATAAGGGAAACTGTCTGCAGCTGGTAGCACATAAACCCAGTTCATGTTTTCTGCTTAGGGGAAGAAGATCGTCAAAGTGAAAAGTTAACCAACCCCATCTCTCATTCTGTGAAAAAAAATCCCAGATTAAGGCTTGTGTCTGTCTAACACCTAGCTGCATGGTGAATTGGAAGGAGGCAGAAAAGCTGAATGTGTTTATTAATGTCTCATGAGGAGCAATGGAGAGCCAGAGTCCTTCCTTACCAGCAATCTAATACCTGATTCTAGCTGCACCTGTTTTGGCTCCTTAGTTGAGGCTGTAGAAGGAAGTGATTTTTACCCTGGCTTTCACAAGAAAACTAAACCAGAGGTGAACAGGCACACTTAGGAACCAGAAAGGTTTAATGCCACATATTCTAAAGGCACCTAGCTAAATGAAAGACAGGTCTAGGTCACGGAGTACCTCCAAATCATGAAGCATGAAGCTCTGACACATATTACCTTGAGGCACTGGTTCATTAAGGCAGGAATTGAATTTTTTTTAAGAAAGTGTATTACTGGAGTCTCATATAGGTGTTGCACTGCTTCCCACTCCCAAATACATCTAGCGCATGCCTGTCATACAAAGGAGAACATTCACTGAAGCTCTGTGTGGCCTAGTGGAAAGAGCATGAGCCGGGGAGTGGGTTTGAATCCCAGTTTTGCCAATCGTCTTTTCTGTGACTTTGAGCAAGTCATTTTAATTCTCTGTGCCTCAGTGACCTCATCTGTAAAATAGGGATGAAGTCTGCGAGCTCTATGTGGGACAGGGACTGTGTCCAACCTGATTATCTTGTATCTACCCCCATGCTTAATACAGTGCCTGGCACATAGTACGGGTTTAACATATCCCTTAGGCCATGCTGCTTAATGTCTGTCTTGCCCTCTAGATTGTAAGCTTGCTGTGGACAGGGAATATGTCTGTTTATAGAAGCAGGGTGGCTCAGTGGAAAGAGCACAGGCTTTGGAGTCAGAGGTCATGAGTTCAAATCCCAGCTCGGCCAGTTGTCAGCTGTGTGACTTTGGGCAAGTCACATAACTTCTCTGTGCCTCAGTTACCTCATCTGTAAAATGGAGATTAAGACTGTGAGCCCCCCAGGGGACAACCTGATCACCTTGTAACCTCCCCAATGCTTAGAACAGTGCTTTGCACATAGTAAGCACTTAAGAAATGCCATCATCATCATAATACACGGACCTGGGAGTAAGAAGATCATGAGTTCTAATCCTGGCTCCACCACGTGTCTGCTGTGTGACCTTTCACTTCTCTGGGCCTCAGTTCTCTCATCTGCAAAATGGGGATTGAGACAGCTTCAGCCTCCACGTTGCTCTTCCTGCCCTCCTCCAGCCCACACTTTCCTCTTCTGCCTGGATCATTTTTCTAAACCGTTGTTCTGCACCCTGTCTCCCCATTCCCCAAAGACCACCAAAGGTTGCCCACTCCTCTCTACCTCAAGCAGAAACTCTTGCCATTGGCTTTCAGGCCCTCTATCATTTTCTTCCTTCAGACCTATACACTCTTCTCCCATAATATCCCAGCTCACATTCTTCATTCCTTTCAAGCTAGCCCACTCATTCACTGTGCCTCATTCTCTCATCATTGCCAACTTCTTGCTCACATCCTCCCTTCTGCTTGGAACTCCCTCCCTCTTTCTGCTGCAGAGAAGCAGCCTGGCTCAGTGGAAAGAGCACGGGCTTTGGAGTCAGAAGTCATGGGTTCAAACCCCGGCTCCGCCAATTGTCAACTGTGTGACTTTGGGCAAGTCGCATAACTTCTCTGTGCCTCAGTTACCTCATCTGTAAAATAGGGATTAAGACTGTGAGCCCCCCAAGGGACAACCTGATCACCTTGTAACCTCCCCAGCGCTTAGAACAGTGCTTTGCACATAGTAAGTGTTTAATAAATGCCATCATTATTATCATTATTATTACCCAAAAGGCCCCAGCTCAAAACCCTTCTGAGACCACATAATAATAATGATGATGGTATTTATTAAGTGACTACTACGTGTCAAGCACTGTTCTGAGCACTGGAGCACTCTCCCCCAGGAGGCTTTCTTTCCCAGTATTGGCTAATCTTTCCACTTTTAGCCTCCTCTCCGAGCCTCCTAAGCATTTAAAGTACCACAGACTCACAGCACTTATGTACATATTTTATATACTCAATTTACCTCTCTATCTTCAATCTAAGTGTCTGTCTCCCTATCTAGACTATACATTTCCCTTGAGCAGGAATCATCATGTATCCTCATTCTATTTTGCCCTCCCAAACACTAGGTGTAATGCTCTAAACACAGTCTTTGCTCAATAAATGCTATTGAGATTGATCAGTTGATCAATTGTAGAATCTTATAAAGAGTAAACAAGATTCGGTCTGTAACCTCCTGGGCTTTGGAGTCTAAAAGTGGGGCTGGGAGGTTGGCAATGAATCCACAAGGAAAGATAGAATACAGATAGACACAGATAGACACAGAAACATAAGACTATCAGTATGATGGTACCCACAGTAAGAGCCCAAGAACACTGCAAGTTGAAGGAGGTATTTTCAAGCTCTTATCACTCAGGCAGGTCTGTCAGAGTCCAAATGGTCAACACAGCCAAGACCAAAGCCTTTCCAACATTTTATATGTTACAAAAGCAACATTGTTGCCACCGTTTGAGTCCTTCCTTGGCTCTGTTCAGTCAAGGCAGGTCGTTAGCCGAGCCCCAAGGTAATGGGAGAGAAGATGACAGGGGTCCCAGACATCATGACTCAGGGGCTCAGTAGTGCAGGAGGGTAGAGGCCATTTGCTGCCCCAGCTTGAAGAATTCAAACTCCTTCTGCATTGCCTTGACTTGCTCCCTTTATTCATCCCTCCTTCCAGCCTCACAAGCATTTATGTCCATATCTAATAATAATAATAATAATAATAATTATAGCATTTGTTAAGCACTTACTATGTGCAAAGCACTGTTCTAAGCACTGGGGGGATACAAGGTGATCAGGTTGTCCCACGTGGGGCTCACAGTCTTCATCCCCATTTTACAGATGAGGTAAATGAGGCTCAGAGAAGTTAAGTCACTTGCCCAAGATCACACAGCAGACATGGGGGGGGGAGTCAGGATTAAAACCCATGACCTCTGACTCCCAAGCCCGTGCTCTTTCCACCGAGCCATGCTGCTTCTCTATATCTGTCATTCATTTATTTATTTATATTAATGTCTGTCTGCCCCTCTAGACTGTAAGCTCATTGTGGGCAAAAAATGTGTCCGTTATATTGTTATATTGTACTCTCTCAAGCACTTAGTACAGTGCTCTGCACACAGTAAGAACTCAATAGATATGAATGCCTGACTACTGCTGTGGCTACTTCTGCCATAATGTCCTTGACATAACCCTAAATAATTCTCTGAATTCCCCTTAGTGTCCCCTGACTCCGGGGTGAAGATTTTACATGCTAAGAAACTAAAATAATATTAAATACGATGGTTCTTTGGGCCATTATCCCTTACTGAAGACTACGGTGGTAATTTCCTCGCATTCCTGGGAATCGGTAGTTATGGCTTAAATTGGATGGGCTTTATAAGACCTCGCCCCCTCCTACCTCACCTCCCTTCTCTCCTTCTACAGCCCACCCTGCACCCTCCACTCCTCTGCTGCTAACCTCCTCATTGGGCCTCGTTCTCACCTGTCCCGCCGTCGACCCTGGCCCACATCATTCCCCTGGCCTGGAATGCCCTCCCTCCACACATCTGCCAAACTAGCTCTTTTCCTCCCTTCAAAGCCCTACTGAGAGCTCACCTCCTCCAGGAGGCCTTCCCAGACTGAGCCCCCTTTTTCCTCTCCTCCTCCCCTATCCCCCCAACCCTACCTCCTTCCCCTCCCCACAGCACTTGTATATATTTGTATTGATTTATTACTTTTTACTTGTACAAATTTACTGTTCTATTTATTTTGTTAATGATGTGCATATAGCTATAATTCTATTTATTCTGATGATTTTGACACGTGTCTCCATGTTTTCTTTTGTTGTCCGTCTCCCCCTTCTAGACAGTGAACCCATTGTTGTGTAGGGACCGTCTCTATATGTTGCCAACTTGTACTTCCCAAGCGCTGAGTACAGTGCTCTGCACACAGTAAGCGCTCAATAAATACGATTGAATGAATGAATGAATCCCAGTTCCAGTCACCTTTATTTAGAGCTGGTGTGTATTTTGGGGGAGCAAGAGGAGAAATGTACAGTAGGGAAGTATTAACGTTTTTAATCATTCCCCACAGAAGTTCTTTTTTAATGCTGATTCTTCAGGAAGAAAGTATAAGGGTGGAGCTCAGAGATGCAATTTGTCCAGTGATCTTGCTGCCCCAGACTTCTAAGGCAGACGGAGACAATGAAAGGTTATCTAGCCCATCCACAGAGGACAGCACTCAAACCAGCCCAGAGAGATAGCTAGCTGCCTTCCCCTTTCTAAAGCTAAAGTGTTTGTGATTCCCATCTGCCTGCTCAAGTGATAATGGAAGCTTCTTGTGCCCATTCATTTCTAAATCCTACTGTTCTACCTGGCTTTCCTTAGTTACCTCCTTTTTTCCCATCTAAGGAAACTGCCACAGCTAATTGATTTGCCTAAATTTGGTGACTTGCCTGAGGCCAGGCAGCACTTAATAGAGGTGATTAGAATTCTTAGACCCCAGAGGTCCAGCCCATTGTCTTGGCCGCTGAATTAAGCCAACTCCAAAAGACAAAAAATTCAGGAAATATTTTTTTTAAGTCACTGTATAATACTTCCCCTACTGACCACACAGAAATTCGATTTAGTCTTCTTGTCATGGCGTGGTATTGAGGTATCTCATCTCTTGCTTGTGATAGATCTCAACTATCTTCTAAGGTAACTTCTAAGGGCTGGGATAGGCTAGTGACTACATTCTTGCCACTATTTAATCTTCATCCCAATTCCCAGTGCAACTTCCTTTGCATAAATTATTTAATTCAGATCCCATAGCCAAATAAAAATGTAAAATAGCACCACAGAAGATAACTGTACAATTTTTCTAGGGCAGTTCAGTAACTCTGATGATGGCTTTTTGTTTCGTTTTGTTTTATGTTTTCCAGTCCAGGTATGACTGCACTGCAACGAGGCCAGAAAAGTCATTTATGTAGGATGCGCCTCTTCCCAAAGAGAAAAGTGAGGTAAAATGCATGACTTCAGAGGCAGGAAAAGTACTGGATAAACTCTATATCACTTGATAATAGAGAAATGATTAAAAACCCATTATTTTATGTTCTGACTAAAGAGACTCAATCCTCTGACAGCAAGCTATTTGGGGAAGGGGAGGTTCTGAAATGCTAATTTAAATAAACTGGGCCATATGCTTGCTTTGGAGGGTAGTGCAGAGAGAAGCAAAAATCTAGGGCTTCATTCAAACTGTAACAAAACCTCGATTGCGTGGCACAACTGAACATTATTAAAGAGCAGGCAAACAAGATTAATCCTTGTTGACAAGTAGTTTAGCCATGATTGAGAAGTGTCCATGTCATAGTACCTCAATCTTGCCAGTTTACAAGGGTCCCACAAAAGTCTAATCCCTCATGTCCTGTCAAGCTATTATGCAAATCTTCGGCCTGCATTTGCCTAATCCAGAAGCTTCTTAGATGCATATGAAAGAGCTCCCAGTTGGCTCTAACCGAGTCTGTTTATAGGGCCTTATCTAAGTAAACATGGCCCCAAGGCTGAACAGCCACCTCTGGGAATTCCCCACACCCCATTAGGCTGGAGTTAGCCTCCTCTTTTGACAAAAAGTTTTAGTTTTCCCTATCTCATCACAGCAATTTAATGAAAGGAGCTATATAACAATTTTAAGGTCAGTCTGAACCTAATGCATTTGCCAACGTTAAATGTGGGGACAATTTCCCAGCTAAGAGGTCCTTCATCTTAATTAACCAGTTGCTAAAAAAATTGCAGCCCCCCTAGTGAACAATGAGCTATTTTCAGAAGAGGGGGCAGGAAACTTTCTATAACACTGATTTTCTCAAAGTCACAGTCAATGAATAATTTCCAACTGATTTGTTTTTCTTAAGCACTTTATATACAATAATTATTATCATTTCATTCATTTAATCGTATTTATTGAGTGCTTACTATGTGCAGAGCACTGCACTAAGCACTAGGGAAGTACAATTCAGCAATAAGGAGATAATAAAGAGGTTAGAGGCAGAGGAGTGGAGTGTGCCAGCTGGGCTGTAGGAAAGAAGGGAGCTGAGGTAGGAGGGGGCCAGGTGATGGAGTGCTTTGAAGCCAACAGTGAGGAGTTTTTGCTTGATACGAAGGTTGATAGGAGACCACTGGAGATTTTTGAGGAAAGGGGTGACATGCCCAGAGTGCTTCTGTAAAAAGATAATCCGGGCAGCAGAGTGAAGTATAGATTGAAGTGGGGAGAGAGAGGAGGTTGGGAGATCAGAAAGTATGATGCAGTAATCCTGTCGGGATATGATGAGTGATTGCATTAGCAAGGTAGTGGTTTGGATGGAGAGGAAAGGGTGGATCTTGGTGAGGTTGTGAAGGAGAGACCGGCAGAGTTTGGTGACAGATTGGATATGTGGGGTGAATGAGAGAGAGGAGTCAAGGATGACACCAAGGTTGTGGGCTTGTGAGATGGGAAGGATGGTAATGCCATCCAAAATGATGGGCAGTCAGGGAGAGGACAGGGTTTGGGAGGGAAGATAAGGAGCTCAGTCTTGGACATGTTGAGTTTTAGGTGGTGGAGGCCATCCAGGTGGAGACGTCCTGAAGGCAGGAGGAGATGTGAGTCTGGAGGGAGGGAGCGCTTAGTACAGTGCTCTGCACAAAGCAAGCAATCAATAAATATGATTGACTGACTGACTGACAGATAAATTGATTTTAGTGCTAGCAGTTGGTGTAGAACCACTTGTCTCATTCCTGCCAGTCATTTTCCTGCAGGAGCCCAGAGTGCGATGCCCCAGTAGGAAAAACAAGATGATCTAGAGGAAAGAGCACGGCCCTGGGTGTCAGAGGACCTGGGTTCTAATCCCAGCTCCTCCATTACCTGCTGTGTGATCATGGGCAAATCGCTTAACTTCCCGATGCCTCAGTTAGGCTGCGAGCCCCATGTGGGACATGGACGGTGTCCAACTTGATTATGCTGTAACTACCCCAGCATTTAGTGCATTGCCTGGCGCACAGTAAGTGCTTAACAAATGCCATAAAAGAAGGAAGGGCAGCAATTCTGCATATTGCAAAATTCATACATGGTCTTAGCCCAAATTAACCAGTTACCAGCAGAACTGACACTAGAATCCTGCTCTCCTGCTACTTAGACTGTGAGCCCCATGTCGGACGGGGTTGTGTCCAGTCTGATTAACTTGTGTCTACCCCAGTGTTTAGAACAAAGTGAGCACTGAACAAATACCCTAATTATAATTGCCAGCACCGGACTCGTTCCACGGGGCCAATGGTAGGACTATGGGGAATCAATCAATCAATCGTATTTCTTGAGCACTTACTGTGTGCAGAGCACTGTACTAAGCGCTTGGGAAGTACAAGTTGACAACATATAGAGACAGTCCCTACCCAACAGTGGGCTCACAGTCTAAAATGAGAGAGAAGAGGAACAGCAGGTAATTCCCTTAATACCCGTTTTGTAAATGGCAGCAAAAAATAATTTTCAAAATAGTAGCTATAGTCTCATAGCTCCAAAGTCCTGCCCAAGTTTCCACCACAATTACTGGGGAAAGTCACAATCTGTCATGATTTGTTGTCTCTTTGCCTACTCGATATTTCGTCCCTGCCTCTCAATCTCATGGCACAGAAGTACTTGGTAGCTTTAAGGAGCTTCAGCCAACCTTACCCATCATCCCCATAAATGGACATAACTTGAGATTCAGATGAATCCATCTCACGCTCTCTCTCCTCTCTGCTTCTCCACATATCTTTCCCCCTACAACCCGCCTCTAATTTTCATTCCTCTCAAGTTAACCTACTCACTGTGCCTTATTCCCATTGCTTCCACCACCGACCTCTTACATTCCTCCCCTTCACCAGGAATTCCTTCCCCCTTCATACCTGACAGACCACAAGTCTCTCCGTCTTCAAAGCCCTTCTGAGTTCACATCTTCTCCAAAAGGCTTCCCCAAGTAATCTTTAAACTTCCCACCTTGTACCCCTCAACTGCCACTCTGGCCCTTCAGGGCCATCTAAGCACTTAAATCACCTGTCTCCACAGCACTTATGTTCATACTTTGTATGCTCTATTTTGTGCTTTGTCTATTTTGTATGCTTTGTATGCTCTATTTTGTATGCAATTTATTAAAGTGCCTGCCTCTTCTGGTAGACTGTAAACTCCTTGAGAACAGGGATATTTTCTCCTGACTCCTTCATATTCTCCCAATTTCTTAGTTCCGTACTTGGCTCACAGTAAGTGCTCAATAAATGCTATTGATGCTGATGCTGATGTCGATATTAATACAAAAATTAGAACAGGCAACATCATTTTCTCTGGAAATTCCCAAGTAATCTGAGAAACTGGAGGGGACAGCTCTGAATCCCCCTCTCCATCCCCCCGCCTTACCTTCTTCCCTTCCCCACAGCGCCTGTATATATGTATATATGTTTGTACATATTTATTACTCCATTTATTTATCTATTTTACTTGTACATATTTATTCTACTTATTTTATTTTGTTAATATGTTTTGTTTTGTTCTCTGTCTCCCCCTTCTAGACTGTGAGCCCACTGTTGGGTAGGGACCGTCTCTATGTGTTGCCAACTTGTACTTCCCAAGCGCTTAGTACAGTGCTCTGCACACAGTAAGCGCTCAATAAATACGATTGAATGAATGAATGAATGAATGAATCCCAATCTAAATTTCCTCTGCTTGGCAAAATTGAGGCCTGACTTTAAAGTCTTTTTCTAGATGAGAAATGGGGCTTTGAATGTCCCTCTTTATTCACAGTTGATGTAGCTTCCTTAGTGACCCCTGGCAATTGTTTTTCAAGGTTGGCATTTTGAAATGCCAGATGGGCACGTGTCATCTGTGTTTTTTATTTTTTCAAGTGGTATTTGCTAAGCACTCACTTTGTGCTAGGCACTGTACTAACTGCTGGGGTAGATACAAGGTAATCAGGTCGGACACAGTCCCGGTCCCACATAGGATTCACGATCTCAACCCCCATTTTATAGATGAGATAACTGAGACACAGATAAGTTTGGTGACTTGCCCAAGGTCACCCAGTGGAAAAGTGGTGGAGCTGGGATTAGAACCAAGGTCCTCTGATTCCCAGGCTTGTGCTCTATTCACTAGGCCACGCTGCTTCTTTGTTTAGCTTTGGTTTGAATCCTGGGGAGCCCTGCCACCTCCCCTCCTAAAAATGTGTTTGGAACATAAGGAGAGGGTTTGTGTCTCTACCAAATGATGATGATGATGGCATTTGTTAAGCGCTTACTATGCGCAAAGCACTGTTCTAAGCATAGGGGAAGCAGCGTGGCTCAGTGGAAAGAGCACAGACTTGGGAGTCAGAGGTCATGAGTTTGAATCCCTGCTCTGCCACTTGTCAGCTGTGTGACCTTGGGCAAGCCACTTAACTTCTCTGTGCCTCAGTTACCTCATCTGTAAAATGGGGATTAAGACTGTGAGCCCCAAGTGGGATAACCTGATCACCTTGTATCCCCCCAGCGCTTAGAACAGTGCTTTGCACATGGTAAGCACTTAACAAATACCACCATTATTATTATTATTATTATTATTATTATTATTATTGTCCCACGTGGGGCTCACAGTCTTCATCCCCTTTTTACAGATGAGGTAACCAGGCACAGAGAAGTTAAGTGACTTGCCCAAAATCACGCAGCTGACAATTGGCAGAGCCAAGATTAGAACCCACGACCTCTGACTCTCAAGCTGGTGCTCTTTCCTTTGAGCCATGCTGCTTCTAATGACCCAACCTTACAGGGAGCTGCTGCCCATCAATCTTCCAGTTGCAGAGGTATTTGATCAGCTGGAAAGGCCATCAACAAAATGCGAAAAGCACTGACAGCCCATCGCGGGCTTGAGAGAAGTCCTTGTCTGAGTCTTTTCCCTCCATCGATGAGGTAAGCCTGCAGCTCCTCAATGCTATGGCTCAATGCAGCCTTCTTAAGCAGGTGACTCTACCTTGGGTTTCACCCAAAATACACACCTATATAAACAGATCTCAAAAGTAAAGCCAAGAAATATTGCACCAGGGCCAGGTGCCTTACTGGGGAGGATAGTAAAACTGTTACTATTTGAAGCTCTATTCACGGCCAGTCAGTTTTGTGAAATGAGAGGAAAATGGATTACTGACATGGGCCATAAAATATTCTACCATAAGTAGTAACCACAGAGAATTGTAGTCATACACTCTTACTCTTCTGCTCTATGTAAGTCACTGAGGGAAGCCACTTGCTCTTATGAATTTAGCTGTTACATATTTGCAGAGGATAATCTAGTCCACCTATCTACACTTAACCACAGCCTCCGAGGCTGTATTGCATTCTAGCTACAGAACACAAGCAGTGTCAATTCAAGAGACAGTAAGTATGCTGAAGACCAAATTACCTACCTTTTCGCTCAACCTTTTCTGCCTACTTCTGCTCTGAGTAATGCCCTTCCATAAACAGGACAACTCAGAGCCATCTCTGACTCCTCATTTTCCCTCATTCTTCTCTGACAGATCATCACTACTAAAACATCACTTCTCGCACCTGGTTCTTCCTCTCCGTTCCCACAACTCAACCCTTAATCCAGCACCTGCTCTTAGCATTTCTTCTCTAGTCAATCCTGAGCTTTGTTATAAATGGTTTCTTCCTGCCCTGCTGCTTCAAGAATTTAACTCCTCCCAATCCTGTAGCAATTCTCCCCACAAAGATCTAGAACACGTGTCCGTCTCTCAGCTTTACGGAGTCTGGGTTCCTTACCCTGATCCTTAGTCCTGATCTCAGACCCCAAGCTCTGAGGATGTGATGGCTGGCAGCATGGAGTCCCGGGGAAGGACACAGGACAATAATAAAAATAATAATAATAACCGTGGTTTTTGTTAAGCACTTGTTAAGTCAGGCAGTGTACTAAGTGTTGGGGTGGATACAAGCAAATCATCATCATCATCATCAATTGTATTTATTGAGCATTTACTGTGTGCAGAGCACTGTACTAAGCGCTTGGGAAGTACAAGTTGGTAACATATAGAGACAGTCCCTACCCAGCAGTGGGCTCACAGTCTAAAAAGGGGGGAATAATGGCATTTGTTAAGCGCTTACTATGTGCAGAGCACTGTTCTAAGCACTGGGGGGATACAAGGTGATCAAGTTGCCCTACGCGGGGCTCACAATCAATCCCCATTTTACAGATGAGGCAACTGAGGCTCAGAGAAGTTAAGTGACTTGCTCAAGGTCACACAGCCGTCATGTGGTGGAGTTGGGATTCGAACCCATGACCTCGGACTCCAAAGCCCGTGCTCTTTTCACTGAGCCATGCTGGTTGGACACAGTTCCTGTCCCACAAGAGGTTCAAGTCTCAATCCCCATTTTACAGGTGAGGTTACTGAGGCACAGAGACGTAAAATGATTTGTCCAAGGTCAAATAGCAGACAAATGGCAGAGCTGGGATTAGAACCCACGTTTCTGGGAATAGTATTTGGGGCTTAGGGTAGGCCTTCCCAGACTGAGCCCCCTCCTTCCTCTCCCTCTCCTCCCCCTCCCCAGCCCCCCCACCTTACCTCCTTCCCCTCTCTACAGCACCTGTATGTATGTTTGTACAGATTTATTACTCTATTTTACTTGTACATATTTACTATGCTATTGATTTTATTTTGTTAATATGTTTTGTTTTGTTGTCTGTCTCCCCCTTCTAGACTGTGAGCCTGCAGTTGGGTAGGGACCGTCTCTATTTGTTGCCAACTTGTACATTCCGAGCACTTAGTACAGTGCTCTGCACACAGTAAGCGCTCAACAAATATGATTGAATGAATGAATGAAATCGTCCTCTAGACTGTAAGCTCACTGTGGGCGGGAAATGTGTCTGTTTATTGTTGTATTATACTCTCCCAAGCACTTAGTACAGTGCTCTGCACACAGTAAGCGCTCAATAAATATGATTGAATGAATGAATGAAATCGTCCTCTAGACTGTAAGCTCACTGTGGGCGGGAAATGTGTCTGTTTATTGTTGTATTATACTCTCCCAAGCACTTAGTACAGTGCTCCACACACAGTAATTGCTCACTAAATATGACTGAATGAATGACCGAATGACTGAATGACTGAATGAATGAATGCATGCATGAATGAATGAATGAACTCACCTACTGAATATCTTCCCAAACTCTGACCCACCTCAGGGCTCAGAGCCAGATGCTGAGAGGAGGCTTGGTTGTGGCAGACTGAAGAGGGGATAGATTAGGTCGAGTGAAATGGGTTGGGGAGAAGAAAAGGGGTGGGGGCAGATTGGGGATGGTGAGTTCAGGGGGCCGGGCAGGGATCAGGTGAAGAGTGTTGCGAGGAAAAATGGGGGACAGATGAGGGATGTAAGAAGAAGTCTGAGTGTCAGAGAACATACCAAATTTCAGGCCCTTCTCCAAACCCCCGGTGCAGTTGGACTCCATACCTCCCCTTGGTCCCTGATGGCTCCATACCATATGTGAACTCATCCTCTCCCCTGGAGCTCTACTTCAATCAATCAATCAATCAAGGGTATTTTCTTAATGCTTACTGTGTGCAGACCACTGGACTAAGCGCTTGGGAGAGCACAATACAAGAGAGTTGATAGACACAACACCTATGGGTTAGGGATTCCCTGAAGGTTGGGGGTTAGGGTGGGATGGATATTCCCCATCTCCTAGCCCCTGACCTTGCTGGCTGCTCCCCCCAGCTGCCCAGAATGGGACCAGAACTGAGAAGCTGGGAAGCTAGGAATTACCTGTTGGTCACTTCCTCAGCCAGGTCACAGAAGATTGTGGGTGACCAGGTGGAGCTTGCCAAATGCAACTTAGTATCTCCACTGGTGGGAAGAGTAAACAGAGTCATATTGCTGTGCTTCCCCATCTGCTAACTATGGCACCACCAGGGATATCTATCTATCTGTCTACAGGGATATCTATCTATCTATCTACAGCGCTTAGAACAGTGCTTTGTGCATAGTAAGCGCTTAATAAATGCCATTATTATTATTATTATTATTATTATTATTATTATCTGTCTCCACTAGATTTTAAAGCCCTTGAATGGAGTGAACGTATGTCATCCTTGCAGCGTCCTCTCCTAAGTTCAGTAGATACTCAATAGATACCACTGATGACTGTAAGCCCACTGTTGGGTAGGGACTGTCTCTATATGTTGCCAACTTGTACTTCCCAAGCGCTTAGTGCAGTGCTCTGCACACAGTAAGCGCTCAATAAATACGATTGATTGATTGATTGATTGACTGATGATCATCTTTATTTAGAAAAGTCTACTTCTAAGCCTGAGAATCTCTGTGGGCAAATCTAACAAAAAGTACTGCAGAGTCCTGAGTTTTGGAGTCTTCTCCACAGCCCCACCCTTCTTCAGCAACAGCTCTGTGTGATCACCAACTTGACTCCAAAAAGGAAGAAGAAAGACAGAACGAAATTTCAAAAAGCTTACTTACAAAGAAATCTTACAGGGCTGGCTCCCAAGAGCAGACATTTCAGTGGGAAGTTTCCAGGGTAGACAGCGTGTGGAGACAATGACCGCTTTGGATGCTGGTCATGGGTTTTGCTTCCCAAAAGTGGGAAGGGTTTGTTTGGGGTGGATCTTATCCACCAACTAATTGGTGCCAAGCAAGGCACATATTCTCTGCGTGTAACCCATTCACTTCTTCTACCCGCTTTTCCAATTTCCATTTCAGATACATGTAAAGAATGCTTCAGTTTGTGGGGTATGTCATGTTTGTGTGAATTCCTAAGTACATTGGTTTGCAAGAAACAAAGACTCTCCACCATTTTTTTTTTTTTTTGGCAAATGCCAGTACCTCTGCAACAGTGAACAACCTAAGAAACTGTTGGAGTCCAATAGTGTCTGCTGCAGTAGAAGACTCTGACATTATCTACTCCATGATGCCAGACCGTACCCGACCTTCCTGCCACCTGTTTCATAAATCTATAATTCCATTAGTTTATATTGATGCCATTGATGCCTGTTTACTTGCTTTGATGCCTGTCTCCCCCCTTCTAGACTGTGGGCAGGGATCGTCTCTTGCTGAATTGTATTTCCCAAGCGCTGAGTACAGTGCTCTGCACACAAGTAAGCGCTCAATAAATACGATTGATTGAATGAATGAATGAATAAATGAGTACCAAATGGGATCCAGATAAGTGCTTAGTATAGTGCTTTGCCCATAGTAAGTGCTCAGTAAATTTGATTGAATGAATGAAACCAGATGACACAGTGTAGCTGTCTCGAAAAGCAAATCAATCGCATATCCTGTTGCCAGGAGGATACCCCTTTCCTGCCTTCAACAACTCTAAAATAAACAACCATGGGAGTGGATAGTACAATACCGATCCACGGTCGTATCATCTTTTGGGAGTCCCCTTAGGGTCTGAGCGTCAAACTCCTGCTGAAATCCCACTTTCTTCAAGAAACTTTTGCTTGTCAATGTTTCTTCTCTGCAGGTTAAATCATCTCAGCAACCTTCTGTTGCTTTTTTATTCCATCAATCAATCAATCGTATTTATTGAGCGCTTACTGTGTGCAGAGTACTGTACTAAGCGCTTGGGAAGTACAAGTTGGCAACATATAGAGGCAGTCCCTACCCAACAGTGGGCTCACAGTCTAAAAAAGTGATTTACCTATCCTATAATTTGAACCCTTCTTTTTTCTACCTATATATTAGTAGCTGGGTGCCCCCTGCCCAGCCTGTATTAGATGGTGAGCTCCTTGTGGGCAGAGATCCATTCTCTTACATCAGCCGCACTCTCCCAATGCTTAGTACAGTACTCTATGCTCAGAAAGAGCTCCATTTTTTTAAATGTTATTTGTTAAGCACTATGCGTCAGGCACCGTACTGAGTACAGGAGTAGATAGAAGCTAATCAGGTTGGACACAGTCCATGACCCACATGGGGCTTACAGTCATAACCCCCATCTTACAGATGAGTTAACTGAGGCACAGAGAAATGAAATGACTTGCCCAAGGTCACATAGCATCATCATCATCATCAATCGTATTTATTGAGCTCTTACTATGTGCAGAGGACTGTACTAAGCGCTTGGGTAGTACAAATTGGCAACATATAGAGACAGTCCCTACCCAACAGTGGGCTCACAGTCTAAAAGGGGCTCACAGTCTAAATGGCAGACAAATGGCATTGACTGATAGTAGTAAATGCGATCATTATTAGTAGTAGTAAGTATTTATTAAGCACTTACTGTATGCAGAGCACTGTACTAAGCACCGGGAAAGAATACACACATGGGAATTAGGCACCATCTCTGTCCCTTGGGGGGCTCACAATCTAAGAATTTAAGTGAAAAAAAGGTTTTGGAGTCAGACATATCAAGAGTATTGAAATATTAAAACAACACAAACCAATATACGAAATACACTCAAAGTCTCAGCGGGGATGGAGGAGCCCAAGAATGTGTGGGAGCATGTCAGAAGCATATTGGGAGCATGGATCCTCAGTGGAAGGAGGGAAGGTGGTGGTTACCATGGCGTTTTTCTCCATGGTGGTGGAAAGATCTGAGAATATGTGGGAGTTGGGTCCTTCGGTGTCTGGAAGGAAGGCAGGAGGTCATCCCGTTACTTTTCTCGGTGAAAAAATATCAATCATGGTTTAGATTGATAGAAAAGATTTCTTAATATCTTGCAGATGTGGTGTGAACTAGGCTATCTCTGCAACCAAAGGCACACACAAATAAAACCTTATCATTCTCCAACATGAAAGGTGCGTGTGTTTGTGGCTCTCTACTGGAAAAATCCACTCTATCACTCTGCAGGCCACAATACAGGTTCCTTCGTTCATCCACTCAATCGTCTTTGTTGAGTGCTTACTGTGCGCAGAGCACTCTACGAAGCGCTTGGGAGAGTACAACATAACAATAAACAGACACATTCCCTTCCCACCACGACCTTACCTAGAAGTTCGATTTCGTAGTCTCAGACATGGTCGAGGCCAAGTGAGATTCCCTCGGTGTAATGTGTGACACCAGAAACCCGTTATCATTATGAACAGTGAAATTTGCATATTGTCATGATTTTAAAATGTACGTTTGTCTCCTGAGGGAGGAATCTCTGGGTTTTTGCTAGCGAAACTGTTTGAAGGCAAACGTTTCTTCTGTGCGGTCAGTTGAAACCAGACAAGCCGTAGTCACCTCTGGTGAGTGAACAAATCCATCCCCTCCCGACAAACGGGGCCTTAGAGGATGTGTTATCATCTGGGAAGAAAGCCAACTGAGAACGGATTCCCTTAGTGCAAACACAGTGCCTTCACTACAAGGCAAGCATTTACAGGCTCTGCTCTGTAATTACCAAGCTTCCCCGTCAAGCTGCCACAGGAATAATGTCACACACTTTGTGAGGATCACAGGAACTTTCTCTCCTGGAAAGGAAGAAAGCGGGAGGCCAACACGGGTAACATAATCTATTTTTTTTTTCTGCAAGGCACTCTCCTTTCTCTCCAGTGTCTTCCCCAAATGAGTATTTACACACCAAATGATCTATGCAGGAGAGGGCAAGTCCCTAGCTGCTTTGGAATTTTAAGAGTCTCCCTGGAATGCCCTTACGGGATGTCTGGTTCTAATTCTAGCACAGCCGGGGCTGGCGCGCTGTCGGGAAGCAAAGGGAGGTGAAATTGAACAGATTCCAGCAAACACTGCGACCCCCTTCTAACGTTTCCCCAAGGACCGGAAAAGAAAATGTTGCAAGTGAGGAAAGGTTGCTTGCGGTAGTGTTGGGCAGGGCCTTAAAATGATAATTGCCGCACGTGGAGAGATGGTGTAAGTGAGAACTTCGTAAGTGGCGCTCTTTGCATTTGTATTTCAATGTGAAAAAAAAAAAATTTAAAAAGGAACCTTAGCGTAAATATACCCGGTTTTGTTTCTGGGGCCGTTCTGAGTTTGCAGATGGAAACCTATGGTTTCTCATTGCCCCCTATAGATGAAAATACCATACAATTAAAGTTGAAGAAGCTGTATCCCTAGGGCACTTAAAAGGGGTTTCCTTCCAATCACCACCTTCCAAACAGTTCCTCCACTGTTCCTATTTAGCTTCAAATCTAGGGAAAGCTGATGGCTATTTTTCTACTTGCTTATGTGTTTTTTTTGTCTCCCATTTCTGTTGCTCCCATGTGGCATTAAACCAGGCTTCGTGCTTGTAGAGATAATTATTTAATGATCTTCTTATAAAAACATTCAGAAACAACTTCAGATGAGTCTAGTGAGCTTAAAAACACCCCAATTCACAGCCAAGAGGCACCTCACTGTGAGCAAGATAACTTAGTGGCAGAGATTTCTAAATTGGAACCCCTTTGCTTTTTCCAGAGGACACTACCACATCAGCAGTGAGGTCTTCACATTCTTAACAAAATACTCTTGACAATGACCTGGGTTTGTCCTCCCAAAGAACTCTGCTTCATAAGAATTTCTTTGGCCTGTTGCTAATAGGCGGCCATCTCAGGAGTGAAGATGATAACTGTGGACTAGTCCTCATTAAAATAGCAGTAAAACCTTTCCAAAGAGACTTTAAAGGGTGTTTTTTGCCAACATCAGTTCATTAATATTCCCAATAGCTCGGAGGTTCAGAACAGTCAGATGTAATCAACTCCATATCCATATGAAGTAAATTTCAAGGAATAGAAATAAAATAGCTCACCTCTCATCAAAATCAACCAGGAAATATTATATTGGTAAACTACAACTATTCTTTCAGGTACAGATGACTTCCAAATCAATTGTAGTAGCCCTGACCTCCTAACATCTCCGGAATCTCACATTTCCTCTTGCCTCCAGGACATCTCCATGTGGATGGTACTCAATATTGGAGCAGTGTTGCCTATTGAAAAGAGCATGGGCCTGGGAACCAGAGGACATGGGTTCTTATCCTGCCTCTGACACGTGCCTGCTCTGTGACCTCGGGCAAGTCAGTTCACTTCTTTGTGCCTCAGTTTCCTTATCTGTAAAAGGAAATATCAGATCTCCTTCCTACTTAGCCTGTGAGTCCCATGTGGGATAGGGGCTGTGTCCAAACTGATTAACTTGTATCTACTCCAGTGCTCAGAACAGCACTTGACATATACTAAGTGTGTAACAAATATTATTATTGTTATTAACATTGTTATGATTATTTCAATATGTTCTAAAACTGAACTCCTCAACTTTCCCTTCCAAATCCACTGCGTCTTTTCCCTCAGAGTTGACACCTCCATCCTGTCTCTGAAGACTGATATTCTCCACCAGCGCTTGGAACAGTGCTTTGCACATAGTAAGTGCTGAATAAATGCCATTATTATTATTATTATTATTATCCTCCACTGCTCATTTCCTTTTGACATTCAGTCTGCTACTGAATTCTGTCAGTTTTGCTACATTACATTCCCTGTGCTTTCTCTTTCCTTTCCATCCAACAGCCACTACTCTGGTTCAGGCACTTCTTATATTCCACCTAGGCTAGTGGATCAGCATTGATTTCCATTCATTCATTCATTCATTCATTCATTCATTCAATCGTATTTATTGAGCGCTTACTGTGTGCAGAGCACTGTACCAAGCTCTTGGGAAGTACAAGTTGGCAACATATAGAGACGGTCCCTACCCAAGAGTGGGCTCACAGTCTAGAAGGGGGAGACAGAGAACAAAACAAAACATATTAACAAAATAAAATAAATAGAATAAATATGTACAAATAAAATAGAGCAATAAATGCATACAAACATATATTCATATATACAGGTGCTGTGGGGAGGGGAAGGAGGTAAGGTGGGGGGATGGGGAGAGGGAGGAGGAGGAGAGGAAGGAGGGGGCTCAGTCTGGGAAGGCCTCCTGGAGGAGGTGAGCTCTCAGTAGGGCTTTGAAGGAAGGAAGAGAACTAGCTTGGCGGATGCGCGGAGGGAGGGCATTCCAGGCCAGGGGGATGATGTGGGCCGGGGGTCGACGGCGAGACAGGAGAGAACGAGGCACGGTGAGGAGATTAGTGGCAGAGGAGCGGGGGTGCGGGCTGGGCTGGAGAAGGAGAGAAGGGAGTTGAGAGGTAGGCGGGGGAGAGGTGATGGACAGTCTTGAAGCCGATTTCCCTGTCTCTAGTCTCTCCCCTCTGTAATAATAATAATAATAATAATAATAATAATAATAATAATGGCATTTATTAGGCGCTTACTATGTGCAAAGCACTGTTCTAAGCACTGGGGAGGTTACAAGGTGATCAGGTTGTCCCACGGGGGGCTCACAGTCTTCATCCCCATTTTACAGATGAGGTAACTGAGGCCCAGAGAAGTTAAGTGACTTGCCCAAAGTCACACAGCTGACATCACTCTGTTCACTTTGTTAGGCTTTAAAGCAGTCAATCACCTTGCCCCCTCCTACCTCACCTCACTACTCTCCTCCTACAACCCAGTCCAGACACTTGGCTCCCCTAATGCCACCAACCTCTCGCCCACGTCCTGCCTCTGGCTTGGACCATCCTCCCTCTTCGTCCTCCCTCTTCATATCTGACAGATGATCACTCTTCCCCCCTTCAAAGCCTTATTGAAGGCACATCATCTCCAAGAGGCCTTCCCTGACTAATCTCTCATTTTCTCTTCTTCCACCCCCTTCTGTCTCACCCTGACTTGTTCCCTTTATGCACCCCCCTTCCCAGCCCCACAGCACTTACATACGTATCTGTAATTTAGTTATTTATATTAATGTCCGTCTCCCCCTTTAGACTGTAAGCTTATGGTGGGCAGAGAATGTGTCCGTTATAGTGTTATAATGCACTCTCCCAAGAGCTTAGTACAGTGCATTGCATATAGCAAGTGCACAATAAATACGATTGAGGTTGCTGCCCAGATTATTTTTCTAAAATGTCATTCTGCACATGTCTTTCCATACCTCAGAACCCTTCATTGTTTGCCCATTCTTCTCAGCATCAAGCAGTAAATCCTGGCCACTGGCTTCAATAATAATAACTACGGGTACTTGTTCAGCACTGTTCTAACCCCTGGAGTAGTTACAAGATAATCAGGTTGGATGCAGTCCCTGTTCCACTTGGGGGGTCACACTCGCATCCCCATTTTACATATGAGGTAACTGAGACACAGAGAAGTTGCCCACGGTCACGCAGCAGACATGTGGAGGAGTCAGGATTAGAACCCAGGTCCTTCTGACTCCAAGGTCTGTGCTGTATCCACTAAGACATGCTGCTTCTCAAGGTACTCAACTAATATTCTCCATTCTACCTCCACTCTCTTCTCCCACTACGTCCTAGTTTTACTGCCTCATTCCTCCCAAAGTCTCATCCTTAACTCTCCTACCGTTGATCCTTTGCTCACAACCTTCCCCTTGTCTGGAACTCCACCCTTCTTTAAATCCACCAGAACAGTCCTTCCCATCATCAAAAGCTTTTCAAAACCCAGCCTCCTCCAAGAGCAATCAATCGATCATATTTATTGAGCACTTACTGTGTGCAGAGCACTGTACGAAGCACTTGGAAGAGTACTGTACAACAGAATTGGTAGATGTGTATCCTCTCCATAAAGAGCTGACCTTCTAGAGGAGGAGACAGTCATTAATATACTTAAATAAATTACAAATACACACATAAGTGCAGTGGTGCTGAGGGAGGGGTGAATAAAGGGAGCAAATCCAAGTGCAACGGCAACACAGAAGAGAGTGGGAGAAGAGGAAATGAAGAAATGAAGGCCTCTTGGAGGAGGAGTTGTGCTTTTAATAAGGCTTTGAAGGTGGGGAGAGTGATCATCTGTCAGATATGAAGACGGAGGGAGTTCCAAGCCAGAGGTAGGACACGGGTGAGGGGTTGGCAGTGAGATAGACGGGATTGCGGTATAGTGAGCCTTCCCTGATAATTTTTCTACTCCTCACATCACAGCCCCTCTAATACAACCCCAGCACTTGAGCACTCAAAACTACCCATGGAATTTCTTCTCATATCGGCTTACACGTTCTGCAACTTAAGCAGTGCCTCATCCAAATATCCATCTTTTCATTATCTCCTTTGCCTTAGCTACAAATCAGTTTGTGTCTGTCTCAACCATTCGATTGTTAGCTGCCTGAGGGCAGGAGTTTAGTCTTTAACTGCTATTCTACTTTCCCAAGTGCTTAGAGCATTGCTCTGCACAAAATGAGAAAATTCATTCATACATTCATTCATCCAATCGTATTTATTGAATGCTTAATGTGTGCCGAGCACCGTACTGAGCTCTTGGGAGAGTACAATAGCACAATGAACTGACACATTCCCTGTCCACAGTGAGCTTACACTCTAGAGGGGGAGACGGACATTAATATAAATAAATAAATTACAGATATGTAGATAAGTGCTGTGGGGCTGGGAGGGAGATGAATAAAGAGAGCAAGTCGGGGTGGCACAGAAAGGAGTGGGAGAAGAGGAAAGGGGGACTTGGTCAGAGAAGGCCTCTTGGAGAACAGCATGCAACATGGGCCCTCTGAGGACTAAAAGCCAACTTCAACAATTTCTCAAGAATATGGTCTGCCAATTTGGAAGTCTTGTGAAAAATGTTCCTACATGAAGGTTATAGTGGGCTTTGGTCCAACTACCCCTAAGGGCTATTTTGGGATATTTCTCAATTGGAATTTTTGTGGGTCTTCAACTAAAGACAGACATTTAATTACTTTCTTTACATATTTTCTCTTTTAGGTGGTCAGTGGGTTTGGCGCCTAACACTGAAACTTCTAAGTGTTTAAACTTGTAATTTTAAAATGCAGTATAAACGATGCCTAAAACATTTCGCCCTGGTACTTAATTACTTTCCACTTTACAATAGCATTTTGAAAACTATGTTGTGTGTTGTTTTATCATATCAAAAGTGCTTTTTCAGCCTCTAAAAAAGTCTATTCTTATGGCAAAAAGGGGTTTTTGCTCAAGGAATAATGTCATTTCTTCTTAGGAGCTCGAAACATTTCCCCACTGTTCATAAAGTTCCTTTTCAAGTCACTTGTGAGATCATTTTACCATTGGGGGAAACTGAGGCTCAGAAAGATAATGCTTATGTAGTAACAAGGAATAGAGTTACTTCCTTCACACCCAGGCTTGTTTTTCATCAATCATTCCATCAATGGTATTTATTGAGCACTTACTATGTGCAGAGCACCATAGTAAGCGATTGGGAGAGGACGATACAACAGAATTAGTGGACATGTTCCCTGCCCATAAGGACATTATGGCCTATCAAACAAAACCCGATTTCTCTTTATTTGTAGGGTCTGGGTTATTTGTCCCTCTTTTGTTTGATAATTTTAGAGGCATGTGGAAGTTCATATGCTGGTATATTACTGACTGTCTACTGCAGTTATCTCACCGAAGAAGGATAAAAAAAATCCAATTCAAAGCTTTATCATAACGGGCTGTGAAAGAAAAGAATGCAAATACTGTGCCTGTAAGAGGAGTTAGGGGGACGTTGGAGTTGAGTCGTATACCTTAATTTTTGAAGATTGGGCTGCTGACAGGGAAATGCTATCTGCACACATGGAGATGGCTGAAAAGCTTGGTGCACAACTGAAAAACCTCTTCCACACTGGGTGTACATAAAGAAGAGAGTTATTTAACGAACGCACTGATGCTCTTGCTGCTGGCAGGGGCTGCTTCTGTTTTTGAGACTACCTCTTACCATCCTAATGGTCCCTAAATATTTGTTCAAGGAGGGCAACTCCTCTCCTGCTGATGAGTCATTTTCCCAACATTGCTGCACTGTATTGTTTGTGATTGTGCTTCACTGTTTTAAAACATTGTTCTGCTCTCCTGGCTTCCTTGTGCCCTCTTTCAGTTAACTACAGAGCAGCTGTTGGAGAATCCGTTCTTCTCACACGTCCAACTTAATGAAGTTGTTATGGCAGTGAGCACAGCCTCAATGCTGATGAGCTGACAGCGTTCCAGGACCTTATTGTTGGTAATCTTGTCTTGCCAGTTTCATCGGTAACATTCAAAGGGGACCGAGTTCTAATCTCAGTTCCGCTGTTAATGTTTATTTTTGGAACCTGTGAAAAATCACTGAATCTCCCCGTGCATCATAAAAGAATGCACATGCTCTAATTGCTCTTTCCTACCGTACAAAGTTGTGGGAGTTAAAATCTGTCAGTAAGTGACAGAGTGATTAGTATATACAGTGTTTTCACTTCTGAGAAGACAGTCTCTGTTCCATCAGCAAGCAGAGATATAGCTAGGGAGTGCAATGTCCCAGTTTTAGTATCATACAGGCAGTGTAATATTTGCATTTTGATTTTGCTGCTGTAATTTTTCCAGGGGAATTTGCAGACCAGGGTATCATTTACCTTCAATTTTATGGCAACCAACAAATTCCGTGACCTTGCCAATTTCTCATCCACACCAATTTGATTCTTTCTACCTAATATCAGTAATAATAAAAATAATAAATGTGGTATTTGTTAAGCGCTTACTATGTGCCAGGCACTGGGGTGGATACCAGCAAATCAGGTTGGACACAGTCCCCGTCCCATGTGGGGCTCACAGTCTCAATCCCCACTGCACAGATGAGGTAACAGGCACAGAGAAGTGAAGCGACTTGTCCAAGGCCACACAGCAGTCGATTGGTGGAGCCGGGATTAGAACCCATGACCGTCTCACTCCCAGGCCCATGCCATGCACTGTGCAGTTTTGAGGGACAGCTGAGAGGAATAATCTACTTCAGTTTGTCAAAAAAAATCAAAACACCCTCCAAAATGGCAAACTCTTTTGGTCTTTCTTCAATTATTTCACATATCAACATAATCTCCAGGAATCCTGGGAGTCACAGGACCCAAGTGGTCTTCTTTCCCACTCCCAAGGAACGGAGAAAATATAATCAGTGTTTTAGTGTTTTTTAAAGCATTTTTACGTTGTTTTAATATATGCTGGTAGTTACATAGAACCTTGTGAACAGGGATCACCTAGTAGTTAATAGTGTTTATTAAGCCCTTATGAAATGCAGAGCACATACACAGGTAGGAATTAAACAAGTTCCCTGTCTCTCATTGCACTGACAATCTTCTAGCATTTGAAATAGCAAGTTGTACTATCATTCTTTTAGTCAGTCAGTCAATCATATTTATTTAGGGCCTACTGTGTGCAGAGCATTGTATTAAGCACTTGGGAGAGTACACAATAATAACAGACACATTCCCTGCCCACAATGAGCTTACAGTCTAGAGGTAAGTTTTACAGAGTAGAAGTAATAGTGGAAGTAGTAAAGGTATTTATTGAACACCTACTGAGTGAAGTTACTGTACTAGAATTGGGAGATAAAATAGAGGCATGAAAATCATTCCCTGCCCACATGGTGCTTACATTCTTAGAGGGCATAAAAAATAGTCTGCTTAAGCTGACTTCATCGGACATGTTGGGAATGGTGTTATCTACTGGCCCCCTCTAGGAACACATGCAGTTCTCCTATAATATAGGGTAGGTTTACATTGTTAATGAACCTTATAATAATGAAAACGTGCACTAAACCACAAACGTGCATAACTCTTCCAACATCATATCATTTTTTACTCACCCTAGATGACAACCTCAGACACTGGTTGGAAGAAACTGCAATAATGAGGGGTATTTTTTAAGTGCCTACTAAGTATCAAATACTGTTCTAAGCACTGGGGTACAAGTCCCTGTCCTATATGGGGCTAAGAGTCTAAGTAGTGGGGAGAACAGGTACTGAATTCCCATTTTTCTGATGAGGAAACTGAAGCACAGGGAAGTCAAGTGACTGGTCCAAGACCGTACAGCAGGCAAGTGGTGGAGCCTGGATTAGAACCCAGGACCTCTAGCTCTCAGGCCTGTGCTTTATCCACTAGGCCACGCTGCTTATGATGCCTGGCCTCTTACTTCACAGGGATAATATCAGGCCAAATAAAAATTAAAATTGAAGTGCTTTGGAAAAATAGAAGTACTTTATGAACACAACTTGGGGGTGTCATTCTGAGTAGACTTCCCAATGACTGAGTTCTTGTCCTCAAATAATGCATCTGAGAAAACTGAACTGGGCAGTGTCTGAGCAAGCCATTTCATACCATTTGCCTCATCTGATTCAGTAAAACTGCTTCACTGACATTGAAAATGTTAATATGAGGAGATCCAATGAGCAGCTGAGAGTTTTGAAATAGTTCCCACTCAGAAGTAGGGCAGGGTGAGTAGCAGAATCATGGTACTTGTTCTTAATAGTTGAAGAAGACTCCAGGGTCAGTAAAGTTCATATATGGATGACTGTATGACTGAAAAGGCCAACACAGGATCCACAGTCCTGACCATGTTGGGCACTTATGCAAAAATCAACTCTTGTTGACACATCTGTTCTTTGCAGCAACTAGAACTGCTTTTGCTTTTTTTTGTCTCTAAAGACTGTTGAAGCTTCTGCTTGAGAAGAAAGGCATAATAAAATCATATCTCCTCCAAGAGGACTCCTCCAATTAAGTCCTCTTTCCTCCTTCTCCCTCTCCCTTCTGCATCACCCATGTACTCAGATCTGTACCCTCTAAGCACTTGATAATCATTCCCCCCTCAGCCCCACAGAACTTATGGATGTAGTGGTAATTTATTTATTTCTATTAATGTGTATTTCCCCAATTTAGATCCTAAACTCCTTGTGGCAAGGTAACATGTTTACTATGTTGCAGTGTACTTTCTCAAGTGCTTAGCACTCAATAAATGCTTTTGATTGATTGATTGACTGATATTGAGGCACACATAAAATTGTTCTGAACCATGGCAAGACTGGATTTCTTGGTTTTCCTCTACCTCCTCCCAACACTTTCCCTGTTTATCCCCTTTCTGTGCTGTCCCACTCCCCACTTATTTTTAAAGCCTCCATCCCCCAGACTATAATCTCCCTGGACATTTAACCTGTGGCCATCAACATCTCTGCCACCCACTAGACATGATCCAGGGAAATGGTTTGGGGTTATGTGGTTATGCTTCCTTACCTCAGCATCTGAACCCTTTCAATCCCTCCTGCGAAAAGGCAGCTCTTCAAGACGCTCGCTTAACTAGCAAGGATTTTTGCACAACTCTCCGTGACTGGCACATACACATTTTTTGCATTCCCACCTTCTGCTCCTCCAGTTCAACAATTTTACTCTAATCTGCCTAGTAAAAAAAAAAAAAAGAAAAAAAAAAAGCAAGTTCCTGGCTGAACTTGTTGTTGAACTTTTCTCATCCCAGTAATGACAAAGAGGACATACACTGCCATCCATTTTTACGAATCTATCATGTTTCCAATTGCATCAAAAATGTTGTTTTAGATTTTCACCTCAACTAAAGACAATTCCTAAGTGTCTTTCCCCTTTCAGGGTTCACCAAACATTTAAGCTCATTGGGTCTCAAATCTCCTCTTTAAGGGACTGGGAAATGCATTATCATCTGCATTTGAAGGCCAAGCAGATAATACTTAGCCTAGAGCTACAGTTTTATTCACTGATAAAGAGGGGATCTGAACCCAGGGGTTCCCAGTTCCCTCATCCCTTGCTCATTCAGACTCAGGTCTTTATAAAAAGCAGACCTGTCAGATTTCCGAGACCTATTTAAGATCTTCCTGTTTGGCTGGGCTTGACCACAGGGTACATCTCCATCTCCAGCCCACATGCCCCATACATTTACGGTATAGAACACAGGGCTGTGATTTGCAAAACAAAGGCTGTTTGCTCCCTCTGTCCTCTGCCCCCATGTTGGATGAGTTTACACAGCTGTTTCTGAGCAACAAGGAAGGAGCTGCCCTTGTCCTTTCTAAGCTGATCCCACACACGACAGGCCCCAAATCCCCTCTCCCTTCCCTTATTTGGTGAAATGCATCAAAGTCGGTAACAATAAATTCAGATCGGTTGTATCTCTGCAAAGGATCCCAGCCGGTGTCAAAAGGAATGAAATCTTCCCTTTTTCAAAAGGTTTAGGGAATTTCTGAGAGCTGAGGGCGCGCTCTGCCGGTAGGAAACCCTACTTCGATTGGAATGGGAAGGAAATACGCAAAAGTTGTGTGTGTGTGTGTGGTTGTGTTGTGTTTGTGCACGTGCGCGGGTGTTTGCATTAAGGTAGCTCATTTTGAATCCCTTTACTGCTTAGCCGGTTTAGCAGAGTCACTTGTCTCTGCTCTTTCCTGAGTAAAGACTTCGTAACTAAAATCAGCAAATAAAATCTGGTTTCATCTCTCTCTCTCTGGCCAGGGTAATCAATTGATGCCAGCAAAAGAACGCTCATAAAATCCCCATAAATGACGATGGAACCGATCTTAATAATCTCATTGTGCAAACAGGGAAACTGAGTTACCTAACAAGTAGCAGAGCTGGGATTAGCATTCTGGAATGTGTAGTCCATTGCCTCTTAAATTCTTCTCAGTTTTTCTTTTGATCATTTATTTCACCTGGTACAATATCACCCTGCCAGAAAGCTCACACAGCCCCTGGAATTTGGAAAACAACTTCAGAGTTCTGAAAATCATTTTCCTAATTAACCACAGTAACCTTGTTTGAAACATTTAAAAGGAATGACATCATGGTTTTTTCATTAAAACTTTGAACTCTCAACAACCCAAGTTTAATATGCTTATTTTTAATACTGATTGCCACCAGTTGCCAAGAATAGATCTGGCCTTTGGCTGCCACCACATTGGCCTCTAAAGTAAGGTCAATTGATCTTCAAAGCAATTTTCTTTTTCAGTCCATAGCTAAAAATGGAAAATATTACATTTGATCATTCTGAGTGACTGGAATGTCTCCATTTCAGTCTACATCGATCAAGTAAAGTAGAAAATTAGAGTCATTCAGCAAAGTATAGACGGGTTCCACGATAAATTCAACTTCTGTCGTGGGTTTTTCAAAGTCCCATCTCCTGCTCAGGTCAGTAGTAAGGGTGGCTGGAACCTCTAAACCCACCGTTGCTCTGACCACAGGAGCTGAGTTATCATTGAAATAGTAGGGGTGGTTATCCTAAAATACTGGAGGCTCTAACGATTCCTGCCCCACAAAATTATCATCATCGTGATTGGTATTTACTGAGCTAACACTACATGTGAAACACCGTAAAAAGTACCTAGAAGCATTCAACAGAAATGAGAAACACGATCACTCTCAGTGTAACGAAGTGGCCTCCCAACCATGAAGAATGAGAACAGCTTTGGCTCTGAACCTAAATTTAATATTCAAGGCTCGGTGTAGTTGCTCTGTTTCTGGAACTACAAATCCTAGAAGTACCGGGGGGTTTAAACCCAGCCCTTTCCCCTTTATTTCCTTCTGGGAAAAGCTGCCTTTGGTCATGGAGGGGAGAAGAAAACTGATTTTCTTTCCTGAGGAGTCCGCTGTCATAAAGGATGCACAAGTGCACCGTAACAGGTCCTTATGATGGACAAAGAACAGTTTCCACCACCAACCCTCCTGCTTTTGAGGCACATTTGAACAGAGCAGTGGATGTGCATGTTTGTTCAGCATGGCCAGAAATGGGTGGGGATGGGGGAAGAGCAGGAGAGAGGCTCCTGACTCTAGCTGGATCAAGGTGAGCCAAACTTTTTCCATTCCAGTCACCCTGAGGGTCACACAATTATAGGAATTGGAGATGCTTTGCCTAGAAAAGAAAAGTCTGAGGACCCAGTGTTCCAGGTACACAGAGGGCTGAAAAAGAGGAAGGGGGCTTAAGTGAAAACAAGAGAAAGCCTTGGTCGAACATTAGAAAAACTCTGGAAAAGGCTTTTTTGGAATTTCTAAGAGCTGAGGTCACAATCTATTGGCATAAAGACATATCTCAACAGGAATTGGACAGATACAATCAAAAAGGTATCCATGAATGTGTGATCTGTTATGGAGTTTCAGTGCATGGGGATCTTCAAAAAATAAATAGATAATCATTGGTCCTGGATGTGGTTAATAGTTCATTCATTCATTCAATTGTATTTATTGAGCGCTTACTGTGTGCAGAGCACTGTACTCTCTGCTTGGAGGCAGGGGACGGACAAGATGATCTGTCAGTGTCTCTTCCAGTTCTCCGACTTCCTTCTCTCCATCTTTAGGCATCAGATTCATGACAGACGGGGAAGGTGCTGAAGCAAACAGATGTGAGTCAGCAAATCTCCCTTCCACACCAAAATAAATACAAAACTCCTGATCATAGTAACAGAAAACCTACCGCCATGGTTTTTCCATGGGCTTTTCTACCTGAGGATCTCCATGCACTCCAATGGAATCAGGTCAAATTATTTTCTACCTCCACACTTACGCAGGCTCCTGTGAGCCCGGAGCTCTGGACAGCAAGGGCGGTAAGACTGCCAATCAGGCAAGAGCCCAAGCCAACAGATGGGTCTAATACTGTGCCTTGATGATAAGCAGGCTTGGACTCATGTCAGACCACCAGAAGGATTGAATTCCAGAACTGGAGACCTCCACTGAGCAAGGCCTGACCCTGGTCACTCAGAGTTCATACCTGGGGATTTCAGCCTATTTCACCCACTGTATAGATTTCTTAAAGCGAGAAGTTGCTTTTCCAGCAGCCAGGATTCGAGCCATAGAACACTTGCCCATTTAGACGAGTAACACTGCCTGTTTAAATGTCTCCTCATTTCAGAACTGTAAACAGATGTATAAAAATAAAGTTATGAATATAAGATTTGACCCTCGGTAAAAACAAGTTTGCCTTGCCAAGGACCTTTACCAGTACTGCTAAAAATGCTAGCCGCATACCACTACTGAGACAATAATTTTTGTGGGTCCCACTGGTGGGGAAACTGAGGTACACCACAGTGAATTAGTTTCTGCCATGGCATGCTGTAATACAATATGACAGGAACAATTGGAATTTAAGTTTCCTAACTCTCACTTCTGAACACAACTCGCTGCTCCTCGCTTATACTTGTATCCCTTTCACTTCCAAGCATGGCACTGAATTGCTTAACCCCATTGGGCTATGAAATTTTTGATAGTAGTGGCAATAATACCAGTGTCTATGCAGAGGGTGAAAATTTTAAAGACCATGTGGATAATATAATTTTCACTTTAAAGCCCATGATACCAGTTTCCCAATTGCCCCACTATACAAAATTTAGGATCTCGATTTTTATTTCGAGTTTAGGTCCACAAAGCTTCTGGAAAATGACACATTTCACCAGGATGGTTCTGAATAATATTGAAATCTCTTTCTCAATGCTCCCATTAAGGCTAAAGAGTATTCTCTCACTTTTGCACGGGGTTAGTTGAAGGAAAATCACCACATTTGATTCTCAGACATCAGTACAATGAATAATAGGGGGAAATATCCTAGGTAAGTTCGTCACAGCTCCTGTGAAAGCTGTCTGCTGAGGAAATGGAGCAGGATATGTAGGTCCTGATTATGCTTGAGAGGCCCTAAATTAGTACATTACATGGCTCATTTGGCACTACTGTGCAAAACCTGAAAGTACTAATAAATTTTGTTCCTGGGGTCAGGAATCATAAAAGGAGAGATGATGAGCCATTAATTAGCAGGGAAATTAAAGTTTGACAGCTTCTGTTCTGTTCTGCTTTCTCTCAAATGGCACCACTTGTTGAGGACATTTTTTTGAGCTGTCTTTTTAATGTCAGAAGAAAATACAGCACCGAAACTCCAGACCAGATTCTCATCCTCTGTAACTCTTTCAACATTCAATAAATTATGCACACTATCACTCCAAGGATGAAGCTTGCCCATGGTGTTTCATAGGACAGAACTCTGAGAAAACTGGTCATTTGCTTACAGCAAGTCACTGGATATTATTTATTCATCGCACAGCTGTATCCTCCTTGGTCCTGAGGTACGGGAAGAACAAGGGTAATGGTTCAGGTTCACTTCTGACAGATGGATATCATGAAGAATAACTTAGTACAGTGCTCTGCACACAGTAAGCACTCAATAAATATGATTGAATGAATGAATCTTACTTGTAAAACAAGGACACACCTGATTTTGTTGTCCAGAGAGCTTGCACCATATATGCAAGGTATACTGATGTGTTTTAGGTGCAGCCTAGGATAGCAGAATTTAAAAGGCCAGAGTAGCTTTAGGAAGACTAATAGAAAGAGTTTGACAGTGATGTGGAATTCATTCATTCATTCATTCAATCATATTTATTGCGTGCTTACTGTGTGCAGAGCACTGTACTAAGCGCTTGGAAAGTATAAGTTGGCAACATATAGGGACAATCCTTACCCAACAACGGGCTCACAGTCTAGAAGGGGGAGACAGACAACAAAATAAAACATGTGGACAGGTGTCAAGTCATCAGAACATATATAATTAAAGCTAGATGCACATCATTAACAAAATAAATAGAATAGCAAGGAATCAAGTATCACAACAAACTGAGGGGCTACAAAGTCATTATGGCATCTGATCCTTGCATGATATTTAATTCAATCGTATTTATTGAGCACTTACTGTGTACAATGCACTGTACTAAGCACTTGGGAGAGTACAATATAACAATAAACAGAT